>NW_008347322.1:824845-852775 GCF_000622305.1 Nannospalax galili
AGTGTAATCTCTAAGGCAGTCACAAGAAAATAACACATAAGAAATTATAGCAAAATTTAAATGACACACTGAAATATGTATTTTATTCAAAGTACGCAGCAATGGAGGATGCAAGCAGCAAAATGATAGAAGTGTGATCTTTTTTGTGAATATCTGTATTAAGTGTAAACAGATCAAACCTTCAATTAAAAGGCAGAGACTAGCAAATGGAGTACAAACAACATGACCCAATTATAGACTATCTATGCAGCTGACTCACTTTACAACCACAGATACAAATAGATTGAAATTAATAGACTAGAAAAAGACATTCCTGCTAGGTGTGGCTGTGCATGCCTGTAACCACAGCTGAGGGAAGAGGACTTCAAGTTTCAGGCCAGCCTGGGCTACATAGCAAGTTGGAGGTCCATTACGGTAACACAGTGGGGAAGGGGGGCAAGGGTATTTTCTACAAGATCTCCACGTAAACGTTTCTCAGATGAGAGGTGGTGTCGCTACACAAATCAGACTAAACAGACATTGGTAGAACTTTGTGTAACAACAAAGCTTTGCTCTACCCTGAAAGTATAATAGTCATAACACGTATGCAGCCAACAACAGAGCCTTAAACACATAAAGCAAACCGGAGAGAACTCTGGGAAAGGGGAAATGGATAATTCCCCACTTGCCTGCTCTCCCAAACAACTGGAGAGAAAATCAGCAAGGAAATAGAAAACGTCCCCTGCACTCTGTGAAGCCTCCGCAGCAGACATCTGCAGAGTGCCCCACCCACAGGGTGCTGGGTCTTCCCTGGAACACAGCGAGCAGTCTCAGGACAGGCAGATGTGACTGAGTCTCAGTACGTTCAAAAAGACTGGAATTGTACAAGGTCTGTTCTCTAACCACTGCAGAATGAACAAACATATAAACACACTTAGATACGCGCATTTGTGAATATGTTAGAAGTTAGCAGCACGGGGAATTTGGAAAGCTTGTAAATGCTAGGAAATGAAACGTCCTTTTTTAAAAAAGTGGGAAATAGCTGGGCGTGGTGGCGCATGTCTGTAGCACTTGGGAGGCAGAGACAGGCAGATCTCTGTGAGTTCGAGGCCAGCCTGGTCTACATAGTGAGTTCTAGGACAGCTTGGGCTATGGGGAGACCCTGTCTCAAAAAGGCAAAAAAAGAAAAAGGGAAAAATGAAAATGCTTTGAGGAGATGGAGACAAAGACAGACAGCTCGTATCTTCAGATATGCAAATAAGGCAGCACTCGGATGGACACGTCTGCTTTAAAAAGAACAAGGCTGGACAGATGGCTTGGTGGCTAAGGAAGTTTGCTACACAAGCATGAGGACCTGAGTTCAGATCTCCAGCGCTGATGGAAAAAGCTGGAGGTGGCTGCACATGCTTGTAACCCCAGCACTGTGTGGGGTGGGGATGGGAGGATTGCTGGGGCTCAATGGCCACCAGCCCAGCTCCAGGTTCACTGAGAGACCCTGTCTTAAGAGAATAAGGTGGCGAGTGACAGGACATGTAATGGTTAATCTTGGGTGTCAAATTTGACACACCCAGGAAGGCGGAATCTCAATGGAGGCATTTCCTTCATCAAACTGGCCGTGGCCATGTCTGTGAGGCATTTTCTTGATTGCTAACTGATGTAGGAAGGCCCAGCCCACAGTGGGTGGTGCCGTTCCTGGGCATGTGGGCCTGGGTTGTATTAGAAAGGCAGCTAAGGGGCTGGAGAGATGGTTCAGATGACTCAGTGGTTAAGAGCACAACTACTCTCAAAGACCCAGGTTCACTCCCAGCACCCACATGGCAGCTAACAGCCATCCATAACTCCAGTTCCTGGGGATCTGATGCCCTCTTCTGACCTCTGCAGCTTTGCACGACATGGATGCACCTACCTACATGCAAACAATACATTTAAACACAGGAGAAATGGCTCAGTAGTTAAGAGCACTGGCTGCTCTTGCAGTGGACCCAGATTCAATTCCTAGCACCCACATGGCGGCTAACTGTCTGACTGTAACTACAGTTCCAAGGGATCCGACGCCCTCTTCTGACCTCTGTGGGCATTGCACAACACAGGTGCACTTACACACATGCAGGCAACACGCTCATATATATATATATATAAAATAAAAATAAAATGTTAAAAATAATCTAGAAAAGAATAAACATCATTTAAAAAAGATGCTGTCTGTCCATAAACAATGTCACGTGCACCCCCAGCCGCTGCTGGCTTTGTTGTGGACAGAACAGCTAGCTATGGAGCTCTTACCTCAGGCTGGGCTGCCTTCCCTGGGACAGCACCATGTGAGGCTGTGCTTCATAGACACAATCCTCAGCCCCCGACCGAAGATGGAGAGGAGAGGAACATTTGGATCTCATTCTTCACAACTCCAAGGAGCTCTGTGTCCTGGATGTCTGGCCTCCAGAGGGAGCATGTCCCTCAGGGGACACCGTAGAACCCCACTGAATATCAGCCCAAGAGATCATCCTGGATGAATCATTGGCTGAGGGCAACAGGCAGCTGGTGTCACGCTGATGGGCAGGAAAGAATATTGTGAGTACCCGGGTGACCTATGGAGACACCTGATGTGTGGCTGCCCCGCTGCGATGGTCAGTAGGGGTGTTAATTATTTTTCTTGTTGTCGTGGCAAAATACCAGACAAAAGTAAATGAAGAGGAAGGGGTTTGTTCTGACTCACAGTTTTGAGGGTGCAGTCCATCATGGTGGGGAAGGCCTGGTCTCAGGAATGTGAGGTGCCTGGTCACATAGCATCCACGGTCAGGAAGAGGAGAGAGAAGAAGGCTGGTGCTGAGCTTCCTGCGTCCTCTTTATTCGGTCCAGGACCTCAGCCCGAGGAGTGGTGCTGCTCACGTTCAGGACGGGTCTCGCCACCTCAGTTAAACCTCTCTGAAACCCCTCGCAGATGCCCAAATGTGTGTCTCCTGGGTGATTCCAAACTCTGATCAAGGTTAACCATCACAGTACGTAAAGCTGCAGCCTCAGTCAGCAAAGTGCATCGCAACCTGGGGCTCCAGATCCCGAGGTGAATAGTGACCTGGGAAGGAGGGGGAGGCCAGGAGGAGGGAGCCCAGACGGGATGGATGGTGGCTCAGGGGATCATTGCCCTTGGCCTGGAGACTGGTCATCAGAGCAGCGCTCTGAAGGAACGACTAAGAAACACGAGCATTTTGTGTAAGCCAGTCAGTGAGACTTTAGCTGGCAGCTGTGCACTCCGCTTTGTGGAGCACCAGCCCCAGGAGGGGAAGGTGTGGAGAGGGTGAAACCCCGGAGACAGAGGCCACTGCTGCTGTTTGGCCATCTGGTAGGACTCATGTCCACGTGAAGGACTCCTGCAAATCGGTATAGGACAGCCAGCAGGAAACAGAGAGATGGCTTATCTGAGACGTCATAAAACAGAATTTCTAAATCAGTTTAGGGGTTTGCTGCTTTGGGAGCTGTGAGGGAATTGCCACTCAAACCCCAGGGCAGTGTTATCACTCCTGTGTGGAGACAGGGCAACCTCGTCTCTCCTGGATGCTGGCTGTGCACGGCTGCTTGGCCACCTTGGAAAACTGTTAACGTCAAAGCTGGACATATGTGTACCTGGGGCCTGGTGTTCCACTGCCCAGCTGGATGAAGATACAGAAGAGTGGTGGCCTATATGTGCCAGAGGCGACACAAGGGTCCTCCTTGGTGTATGCAGAACAAAATGGGCCCGTTACTAGTAGAACCAACTCGGACTATCTGCCTGAGGACTAGCAGACCACAGTGCTGGCTCCAGTCTGGTACTTTTTACCCTAGCAAGCTGAAGAACAGTGCTAGCCAAACAAACACACATGCCAATTCTAAGTAGGTGTCCTGAAACACAGTCTCATCTAAGGTGTCAGCTGATGGAGGAGGGAGGCCCTGGGCCTGGCCCTGTCTACATAGCTGGGTTGGGGAAGGCTGGGGTATGCTGTTCTGTGTGGTAGAGGTGGGGAGACATGATCCCGTTTGAAGTCACAGGGCTGGCATCTCCAGTCTTCCATCTCTCAGTCCATGGTAGCATCCGCTTACATGGGGAGAGAGTACAAACAGACTGTTACGAGGAGAGGGAGCAGGCAGACCCCTTCCCACCTTGCCTCCATTCTGCGTATGGCATTGTTACTCTGTGTGTGTATATGTATGTGTACATGCGTGTGGAGGCCAGAGGCCAACGTTGGTAATCTTCCTCAATTTCTCTCCACCTTATTTATTTATTTATTTATTTACTTAGGTCTTTTTGAGACAGGTTCTCCCTGTAGCCCCAGCTGTCCTGGAACTCACCATGTAGACCAGGCTGGCCTTGAACTCACAGAGATCCACCTGCCTCTGCCTCTCAAGTGCTGGGATTAAAGGCGTGCACACCACACTCGACGTATTTATTTTTTAAAATTTTATTTATTTATTTTTATTTTATGTGTATGAGTGTTTTATGCCTGCATGTATGTAACGGTACCTGTGCTGTGCAATGCCTGTGGAGGTCAGAAGGGGGCATCAGATCCCCTGGAACTGGAGTTATGGAAGGTTGTTAGCCACCATATGGGTGCTGGGATTCAAACCCAGGGTCTTCTGCAGGAGCAGTCAGTGCTCTAAGCCTCTGAGCTATCTCTCCAGCCCCTACTTATTTATTTCTGAGATAGACTCTCTCACTGATCCTCGAGCTTGCTGATTCTGCTAGTCTGGCTGGCTCCAATCCCTGACTCTTGGCTTCACCTCCCCAGTGCTGGGATTACAAGCATACCACAGCACCTAGGTTTTCGCTTGTGTGATAGGGCTGAAACTCAGGTCCTCTGCGTATGTGGTAAGCACTTTAAAAACTAAACCATATTCACAGACCCTGACATTGTTACTTTTTAAAGAAGAGCAATTAAAGAAGATGATACTATATCCGTGGGGAACAGTGTTCTTTCCAACTGGATGTTGGCACTGTCCCCAGACCCACCCAATCCAGTCGTCTCTCTTCTGACCCCAGGGCCCCCTGACCTGGGCACTGGAGGCCAACTAGGCTTTGATTCCCTCTCCACCACTCCATGTAGGTCTGGGTGTTCAGGGTTTTTTGGTTTTTTAAAAAAATTTCTTTATTTTTTTAAATTTTGTGTGTATGCATGTATTGCCTGCATGTAGGTAAGTGTACCCATGTCGTGCAATGCCTGCAGAGGTCAGAAGAGGCTGTTGGATCCCCTGGGACTGGAGTTAAGGACAGTTGTTAACTGCCATGTGGGTGCTGGGATTCAAACCCAGGTTCTCAGCAAGAGCAGCCACTGCTCTTAACTGTTGAGCCATCTCTCCGGCCTCAGGACCTTGTTTTTTACAGATACAGAATACAAAGCTTAGAGTCTTTGTAACTTGCTCATGTTAACACAGTAAGCTGGTAGTTCAACCAGTGTTGTTAACCGCTGAGCCATCTCTCCAGCCCCGGGTGTTCAGGTTTTACAGCTACAGAACTGGGCCAGGACAGCTGCCAGGCCCTCCTCCGGTCCTTCCCACGTCTGCTATGTCATACAGATGATGGGCAGTGGGCCCCAGTTTCAAGTCTTCCACGGCAGATAGATATATTGATTGGAGCGCAGCTCTTGGGGAGGCTGACATAGATTATGTTTGTGCACCGGGTGGAAGGGATTTCTCTAACTTTAATTATAGTTTAGGAGTCAAATCTGCCCTTTCTGCTGGTGTCACGCCTCTTAGTAATTACTTCCCGGCACTCTCTCAGCCGCCCTTACGAGGCCTCCTGCATGCTGTGAACAATTAATTTGTAGGCTGGTAATTGGTTAAAACAATATTTAAAGTAATTGGCTCAATGTCCCTTTTAAGGAGGGGCTTGAAGGTGTGACTCTGAGAAGATCCATTTCACAGCTGGTGCGCCGCCCCAAGCCCCTGGATGCTTATTGCCAGACGTGCTGGGCTTCTAGCGGGCCTGGGGTAGCAGTGACACCAGGTAGCACACTGGCCCTGTGGGAGGTAGAGGCAAGCTCATGGGTTTCTTCCTGTGTTAAGGCAGGACTGACCAGGACACTCAGAGGCTGAGGGGCCAGAGGCTGTATTTGCTGAGACAGCTTGCTGTTGCCTTGAGTCTGAGGCTAGTCAGGTGCAGTAGGCAGAATCCAGGAGGGCAGGTGTGGAGGGTGAAGGTGCCTGTGTGTGTGTGTGTGTGTGTGTGTGTGTGTGTGTGTGTGTGTGACAGCATGTGAGTGGAGTTTAGAGGACAGCCTGTGAGAGTTGATGCTCTCTTTATACCATGTGGGTCCAAGAGATCAAACTCAGCGCATCAGGCTCAGCTTTTACCTGCTGAGCCATCTTGCTGGCCCCCCACTTTGTTTTCTTAGACAGAGTCTCTCATTGGCCTAGAGCTTGCAGATTAGGCTGGGCTGGCTGACCAGTGAGCCTCAAGGAACTCCCTGTCTCTCTCTGCCTTCCAACACTGGGATTCCAGGTGCGTCACACCACACTTTATTTTATTTTATTTTTATTTTTTGTGTATGAGTGTTTTGCCTGCACGTATGTAAGTGCACCCATGTTGTGCAATGCCCAAAGAGGTCAAAAGAATTGCGTTGGATTCCCCTGGAACGGGAATTACTGACGGTTGTTAGCTACCATGTGGGTGCTGAGAACTGAGCGTGGATCCTCTGTAAGAGCAGCCAGTGCTCTTAACTGCTGAGCCATCTCTCCAGCCTCACCCTCGGCTTTTTAAAAATGCAGATTGTGGAGATCGAATTTAGGCCCTCAGAACTTTACTGGCTGAGGCTGAGCTATTGCACAGAAACCACAGAGACCAGGGTGGGGCTGTACTAAGCCTGAGCTTCCAGAGGAAGGGTGAGGACACAGGGACCTGGGAGGGGAAGGGAGGGGGGTCTGGGTATTGGAGGGGTAGCAGAGGTCTGAGAGCCAGAGTGAGTCCTGTCTTGCAGGGCCTGGCAGCCTTAATAAGAGCTCTGGGGAAGCGTCTATGGAAAGTAGTAACTGAGAACCTGCCCAGAGCCTGACACGCGCTCAGAGGTTTGTTTCGAAGGGCCCATTCCACTGGGCCACCACGGTCCACACGCTTCCCTTGCGTGAGTTTGGCAGCCCCCACCCTGAGTTTCAGGCAGCGTCTAGAAGGGCTGTGTCCATGCGTCTTCTACGGAGAGCCTGATAAAAGGGCCTAGACTGAAAATCAATTTCCTAAAGCTGAAATCAATAGCAATAACTAATATTAATACTGATGACCCTGCTGCAACACTGTATGTGGCCGGGCAGGAATTGTTTCTAGGACAGGCAGGGCCGGCCGGCAGTGTGGCAGGGCCTAGGTACCAGAAGCTTCAGTGGGCTGCACACTTAGGTTCAGAGGCCTGTGCAGCCCTCCCCTCCTACGTGAAGCAGCTTTTTTCCTTTTTCTTCCCAAGGTTGGGTTTTCTCTCTGGGTCCCTAGATGAAGGGGCTCGTTCCCTACATGGGTGCCAGAGTCCTGACATGAGCCATAAGCCCCGGGCTTGCGACCTCAGTTCCTTAAGAGCAGGCACTGGGGTGGGCGTTTGTGATGCCCTCGGGCCTGCAAGATCCAGTGTTGGGTTTGGCCAGTGGGGAATGTGGGCAGCCACAGAGGACAGGAACAGGGAGCAGGGCAAGGGAGGACAAGCCCACAGGAAGTGGGCATTCAGTTCCGCTCAGCACCTTGGGTCTGGCCTGGCCTCTGTAGGGCCCTCTCTGCTGGGGATGACCTGGGTTTTTGTTAGTGTCTGTGGAGCTAGGAGCCCGGAGGTAGAAAGAGAGGACACTCAGAGGTCAGACTCCTCCAGGGACTCTCCCCTCCAGCAGGAGTAATCGCTAACTCCCATTTTCCAGGTGTACACTGGGGGCTTGGCAGGGCTTTCCCCAAGCCAGATATAAAGTCAGAAGGAATCCTGAAGGTGTCTGTCTGTCTTCCACACCCTTGCATCACCAAGAGATGCAGTGTGCACTCCAGTCCAGGCAGCAGACCCCCGAGGGTGGGAAGGAAACCACCAGTGGACTATTTACAAGGTCTGCAGGAGGGCACTGTGTTTGCCCAGTGAGCATTTTAAGAACATATTGGAGGACTGGGTGGGAGTGCAGCTAAATAGTAGGGTTCTTGCCTAGCATGCTTGAGGTTCTGAGTTTGATATCTCTAACAGAGAGAGAGAGAGAGAGAGAGAGAGAGAGAGAGAGAGAGAGAGAGAGAGAGACCTATGCAGACCAGGCTGGCCTCAAACTCAGAGTTCTGCCTGCTTCTGCCTCCCAAGTGTTGGGATTAAAGGTGTGCACCACCACACCCAGCTTTTCAGTTGGAAACTATTATATGATGTCACATATGTGGACACAAAATTAGACACTTTCTGGATACATTTTGGCAATCTGAAAAGTAAACATCAAAACAAAGTGGAAACCTGGAAATAAGAGAGTAAGTCAAGGACTGCTGTGTAGATGGGAAGGGGTGGCGGGATATAGAGATGGATCACCTCAGGAGGCGGAGGGAATGCTTGTCATTGGTCACTGTCTTAAATGCTAAGGTCCAGGCAGGGAAGTCGAGGCAGCAGGAGCTTGACGCACTGCTCACACCCCACCCACAGTCAGGAAGCAGAGAGAGGAGAACGTTGCTGCTCCTGCTGCTCGGCTCCCTTCTCCACGTACAGAGCCCAGGATCCCAGCCAGGGGATGGCGCCACCCACAGCGCTGACAGGTTTTTCCCACCTCAATGAATGCAATCAAGAAAATCCCCCACAGGCAAGCCCAGGGGCTCATCTCCCTGCTGAGTCTAGATCCTCAAGTTGACAAGTCAAGTTGACACTGATGGTCAGTTAGCACTGACAGCACTGATTATCACAGTCACTTAAGAAAGGACAGAGCAATGGAGTTAAAAGGAAGGGTTCAGGATTCCCAAGAGGATCACTTTTTCTGGTCTAGAAGTCCAGAGTTGATTTATTAGATATTAAAAAAGACAGGACGGGGGGATGAGAGACGGCTTAGTGGTTAAGAACACTTATTCTTCCAGAGGTCCTTGGTTTGGTTCCCAGCACTCACATGGCAGCTAATAACCATCTGTAATTCCAGTTGTAGGAGAGCCAAATTTTTCTTCTGGCTTCTGTGGGCATTGTGTACACATGGTGCACTTACATACACACAGGCTAACATTCATACACATAAAATAAAAGTAATAAATACAATATAAAGGTGTACGCCTTTAATCCCAGCACTTAGGAGGCAGAGGCAGGCAGGTCTCTGTGAGTTTGAGGCCAGCCTGGTCTATGTGCAATGAGTTCCAGGCCCTGAGAGGGATGTCTCCTTCCCAGACGCTCACCTGAACCTCAGCCTGGCGTTATAAGGCAGTTGGCAGAGCACAGAGTTGGCTGAGCAGAACTTGTACCTTTAGTCAGAGTTACATAGTAAGATCCTGTCTAGAAAACCCCAAATAAATAAGTAAGCAAACAAATAAAAATAAATAAATAAAGTAAAAAGAAGAGAGTCTGTCCCTGAGAGGGATGTCTCCTTCCCAGACGCTCACCTGAACCTCAGCCTGGCATTATAAGGCAGTTGGCAGAGCACAGAGTTGGCTGAGCAGAACTTGTACCTTTCTGACAGCAGATTCTGGGTGAATTTCACTCACAAACAGGCTCTCTGGGGTGGGATTGGGTCACCTTACTCTCCACTCTATTCTAGGCCAGCCTAGCGACCAAGGCACCAGATGCAGTATCTGCCACTGTTTTGTGAATTCGTGCAACTGAGGACATGGATCATTCCCTTTGATCCTCTCGAGGGGTGATCCTCATGGGGGTGAGGGCAGGGACCGCAGCCCCACTGGGGTACTACAGGGTGGGGACTTGGGATGAACACGAGCTGGGCTGGAGCCTCAGGCAGGTTCCTGGCCAAGGTTAGAAGATAGGTCTCCTGCAAGGGGAGTGGGATGGTGCCATGCAGGGCACAGCAGCTAAGTGACTGTGCCCAGCTGACTTGGCACATGGGTTGCAGGCATGGGACGATAGCTCTGTTCCCTCTGTAAACACTGTCTGGCAGATTGGACTCAGGCTGTTTTGTGAGCCAGCCTCTCCATCTCATATACTGTGGCTCACACTGGCCCAGGTTCCATCTCAAGTAAGTTAAGAGTGGAAAGGACTGTTGACTGTTGCTTTGGCTGCCAGAGAGGAAGAGAGGGGTTTCACCCTTTGAGTTTGCTCTCATACCCTTGCTACAAGCCACATCCACATCCTTTGAGTAAGTCATTTGTGAGCCCTGGCACTCATGACCTTGGCAATCAGAGAGACAGTCCTGAGCCTCAGTGTTCTCAGAGGATTCTGGAGGACCTGGTGGGAAGAAAATATACAGCTGTGGCTCTGAACCCCACACAGCTTGTGCTCTGAGCTGTGGGTGAGGTGGGTGGGCAGGGTGTCCAAGTCTACCTGCTTCCCAGACGGCAGGGTTAATAGGCTAGTGTGAGCCATAGAATGCGAGGTGGGGAGGCTGGCCCCCACCTCAGCAGGACACCCCACTTCCCAGGTCCTTATCTCTCAGATCCTCCTGAATATATCCAGTGGATAGAAGGCTTGAGACTTGGCCCTGGCTCTGTTTCTAACAGGTACCATGAGGTGCCATGTGATTCCACCTGACAGTGGCCCTATCTCTGGGTCTCAGTGTTACAACTGTGGGTGGGTGCTGGTGGCCGTGATCTCTGGGGATAGGCAGGAGGGCGATGCAGCTTCTTCAAGGCCTGGCCCCCACTTCGACCCTGGTTATAGTTAGCTCAGTTCAGTGCTTGCCGTAGACCTACTCTGGGCTGAGCCCCACCTGGCTTCAGGTGGTCTCCTGCCTGTGGCTTCTTGGCTAGCCACCTGCTGAGGCCCTGTTTGCCCTGCTGTCCATCCACCTGACCTGGGTAAACAGACTGAGGACAGGACAGGTGGAGGGAGAGGAGATAAGGCCTGGCTGATGGAGGCCGGAGGTGAAGGGGCTCTCTCACCTCATTTGCCCTATGGGTTTATTTACTGTCCCCAGATGTTCACCTGTCTCCCCCATCACGCCTAGGTATCAACCACCAGGGTGGTCAGAGGCCTGACACCTGGTTCCTGGGACTCTGTGGGCTCAAGGGAGCCAGGTTGCCCACGATGGATACAATTTAGCAGAGTCCAGGCTCCTGGAGAGCCTTGTTGGTCTCTGGGTCTAAAAAGAGTTTGGTAGCTGGCAGTGTCCAGCAGCAAGGTGACACTGGGGACAACCCTCAGGGCAGAGCTTGCTCTGAACGGACTGAGGGTAAGTTGGAGGGACTCACCCAGCCCTTTGCAGAGCCCATGGTGTGTGGAGGACAGAGGAGGAAGGTGCCTGCTGTTGTGGGCCACCATCACACAGAGGCTATAAAACTGAAATACTACCCACACTGGTGGCCTGGCCTGGGCTCAGCATCTAGTCTCAAACCAAGTCTATCTGAACATCCCACCCATTCAGTTCATCCCACCACTGCCCTCATTTGCAGATGCACAGCTGGAGACTCAGCGGAGCAGGGAGCAGTCCGCCCGCTTCTCTTCTTCCTGAGATGCTTCCAGAGGGAATTCTGACCCAGTGGGGTTTGGAGTCTTCCCCTGAGTGAGTGCTGACAGCTACTGCCAGGATCCATGAACGTCCAGAAGAAGCATTAGAGACGCTTTGTCTCAAGCCGCCTCTCCGAGGTTCGTGATACCCCAAGGCATGCCCTTGTACTGTTAACTTTCTGTAGATCTTTGGCCACAGATGAGGCCAGCTAGAGATGCTGCAGAGTTAATGCCCTGTGAATGACTCTCAGTGGAGGGCAGTGGGCGGGGGACCCCTGGGACCCCCAGGTGTGTCATCCCTTCGGCAGCAGACATGCATCTTGGGAAGCACCCATTGTCTCCCTTCCTCCCTTCTCCCTACGTCAGCAACGTGTTCCTGGTGTTGCCGCTTGAACCTGAACCTTTTACTACTAGCTAAGACAGCTAACCACTGCATCCCCTGAGGACCCCCTCCTCCCACCAGTGCATCTCCTGAGACCCCTCACGGTATCTCCTGAGACTCCCTCTGCATAATCTGGTTCCCAGCTCTGGTTTGAGGAATTCAAGACCCTTGTGGCCAGGGGGAGGTGGCTTTTGGCTAATGCCTGGTGGACCCAGATTGGCTCCTCTGAACCATCTTACTTGTGCAGTGTTAATGTTGTGTCATTAGCAGTTGGAAAACCCACAGGAGGTTAAACATTAAGCAGTGAGTGCTGGGAAATGTGCTCATGTGTGCCAGAGCGGATGGTCAAGGCTGTGGCCCTTGGCCTTGGCTAAGACTTCTCTAACACACAGGCTCTCTAAACGACTGTCACGGAAGGCTGAGGAACCAGGAACTCCAATGGGCCCAGGAACCTGCCAGTCCCTCAAAGAAACTCTCAAGGGACATGTGGTTGGACAGGGTTGGGTGGGATTTTCCAAAACGCCCTTGGGGTCCTTGGGCTGGCTGAGTAGAAAGCTTCTTCCCCCAAGAAGGTATAGCTCAGCCTCACCCGGGTTTAGGGGCCCAGTGGGTCCAGGGACAGCATGAGGCCATCTTTACCAAGACCCAGAAGTTATCCACAGGCAGGAACCAGGCTTCACACACAGATCTGTGAAGACAAGGGAGACAGCTCCCGGGCCCAGGAGGACCTTGGAGGCAGGTCTAGGAAGACTCTCTGGTCATCCCATGTTCTGCCCAAAACATGTGTTCTAGGGTTCCCTGTTCCCCACTGTGGCCCAGATTAACACCGGCCGCCTGCCATGTCTTCATCTAAGTGCTGGGATGTTGGAGCCTCCTGAGCAGGCTGTTGTGGGTCTGGTGACTGCATGGTGGAGCGTGTGACTGTGAGAGATGAATGGAACTTTCCATCTATGCATGACAACAGGACGAACCAGGTTAATGTCGCTTCCTACAGTGCGGCAACATCACTGGTTTCCTGCTGTTTGAGGCTGTGCAGTCAAGATTGGTTAGTGCCAGGGTCCTGGTGTCACCCAATCTCAGTCAATATGAGTGACAGTCCAGGGAACTTTGAGGCATGCTGGTCCTGGGACCAACCATGGTAATGGAGAGTGGCCAGAGACCTTGGCTAGCCTCTTGGTGACTCTTTACCCTTCCTATAGCAAAAGGACAGAGTTTTAGGCCAGGGTCCGATGGGGCTGTGGGCAGTAGGATGGGAAGTGAGGGAGGCGGGTGACCCTGTAGTGTCGGGCACTGGACTCTGAAGTGTAGCCAAATGGGGACAGCGTCCCTGTTCTCAAGGCTGGGGTCCCTGCCATTGTCTGTGTAGAGCTTGGTGATCCCAGGGGATCCCTGAGCTTGGCACAGCCTCAGACCCAGGGTTCCCCAATGGCCTATGTCAGCATGGTTTTCTCAGGACCTAGGGGGTAGAAGTGGGAGGCCCAAGGGCTAAGCCACAACCCTCAGCCCTGCTCTGCCAGGATCAGCCTAGTGACTTGAGAGTTCGGTTTCCACAGCTTCCTCCCTCCCTCCCTCCCTCCCCTCCTTCCTTCCTTCCTTCCTTCCTTCCTTCAAAACCATATAGACATTTTATTATGTATTTATTTATTATTTATTTTTATTTTCTGAGTGTGTGTTTTGCCTGCATGTAAGTGCACCCATGTATGCAATGCCTGTGGAGGCCAGAAGAGGGTGGTGGATCCCTTAGAATTGGAGTTATAGATGGTTGTTCGCCACCACGTGGGTGCTAGGAACCAAACCTGGTCCTCTGCAAGAGCAGCCGGTGCTCTTAACAGCTGAATAGCTGAGCCATCTCTCCAGTCTATCCCCCCTTCCTTCCTTTACTTATTTTGTGTGTGTATGCATGTGAACCACAGATCACACGTGGAGAACAGGATAACTTCTGGGAGTCAGCTCTCATTTTCCATCAGGTAGGCCCCGGAGATTGAACTCAGATCGTCAGGGTTGGTAACAAGCCTTTACCTGCTGAGCCATCTCCCAGTCCTCCGTCTTCCTTTTCCTTTTTAAAAATTTTTAAAATTTGTTTTTGTTTGTTTTTGCTTTTGAGACGGGGTCTCCCCGTAGCCCCAGTTCACCTGGAACTTGCCATGTGGACCGGGCTGACTTTGATTTTACAGAGATCCACCTGCTTCTGTCAGTCAATGAAGGAAGAACACACACAGACACACACACACACTCACGCACACCTACCCCTACACCTGCCTTAAAAGTTTTTTTTAAAGATTTATTTTTATTTATGTGTATGCCTGCATGCTTGTGTGAGGGAGCGTGCATGTGAGTATGGCCCAGGGAGGCCAGAAGAGGGTGTTGGCTCTCCTGGAGCTGAAGTTGTAGGAGATTGTGAGCCGCCCAGTGTGGGTGCTGGGAACTGAATTCCAGTACTTTGCAAGAGTAGCATGTGCTCTTAGCTACTAAGCCATCCTCCAGCCTTCCATCTTCTTTAAAGGTTTAGTCCTTCCTTGTTTATTTACCCCCGGGTTAATTTTTATGTCGTGTGACAGGCAGGGTAGGGTGGGTGGAGGACAAAGGACATTTTAGCTGCTCCAGTGAGCACCCAGTTCCACGTGTAGCAGCGCTGCTCACTCTGACAAGGCTGTGGGTAGCAGGAGGTTTTGGTTGAGTCTCCACTGGTGTGTTTACTAGCTGTGTGAACCTAGGTGGGTTATCAACATCTCTGAGCTTGTCTCCCTGTTTGTGAAGAAGAAACTCCTAACACAGCTGAATTTGATCCAGTTCAGGGTGAGGATGAGCTGAGGAGCATGGCTTGGTGTGGCCGGGTTGCAAGTTCCTACAAACTCAGAGGCTTAAAAGAACACGTCGTGGGATGTGGTGGCGCACATCTGTAACCCCAGCATTTGAGGGACCGAAGCAGATTGTTGTGAATTCGGGGCCAGCCAGGGCTACAGAATGAGACCCTTTCTCAGTGAGGGAGACAAAACAAACAATGAATAAAATAACAACAACACTACGGTGTGTGGAAGTCTCTGGCTTGGTTCACCTGGGGCTTGTGCTAGGCTACACCTTTACACCAGGCAGCCTGAGGGTGTTGGCAGGGTTGGGTCCTCACCTGGATGCTGGGAGTGGGAGGGAGCTGTTTCCTGGCAGAGGGTGGCGGGGCGACATCTTTGTTGCCGTGTGACTCTGGAGGCTCTCCTGGTGTGCCCCGCCACTCCCATCTTTTGTGTTTCTTCTCTCTGGGCCGAGCACAGAGGGTTCAGTTCCTGTCAGCTGTCTCAGTGTTAGCTGGTTTTCCTGGGGCCTCACCGAAGCCTCTGGGCTTAAGGTCCTTTTGAAGATCTTTACATCTGGGGATGGTATCGTGTGTGCCTTTAGAACTCTGCCACCCTGTGTGGCTGCCTCCCAGCTGCACAGTGACACGATTGCACAGTCCACTGGCACATAAGACACTGTGTGAAAGTGCACAGAAGAAAGGACGTGTGAGCACAACAGAGAAGAGCCATGGTGAGGGGTGGGGCCGGCCCTCACCTGGCCTGCCAGGTTGTCATCAGGAGGAGAGTGACATTTAAGCCAAGTCCTCAGGGATGGGAAGGTGAGGCTGTGCAGGTGTGATTGAGGGTGTGATCCAAAAGGTAAGAGCTACCTGTGCAAAGGCCCTGGGGCAGAAAAGGGGTCAAGTAGGGGAGGAATCCAGAGAAGTTCTGTGTGACTGGGAAGAGCGAGCTGCTGGGGGCGAAGGCTGGAAATCCAGCAGCGGGGGCCACACATGACCCACACACCCAGTGATGCAAGGGCATGGTGGCCCCTACCTTTGTCCCAAAAGAAATACATTAAATTCATAAACATGTCAGGGATACAAGGGCATGTGCAACCAGGGTGCAGGGGTAAACCCTGAGGTGGCCTCCAGGAACCCCCATCTTTGGGTAGCTTTCTCTTTCTTCCGGTGTGGGCAAGAGCTGTGATTTACTTCTAGCCAACAGAACATGTCAAAGAGGGAAGGATTTTG
Organism: Nannospalax galili; assembly: GCF_000622305.1. NCBI lineage: Eukaryota > Metazoa > Chordata > Mammalia > Rodentia > Spalacidae > Nannospalax > Nannospalax galili. Next base: position 840,771 of record NW_008347322.1, read on the forward strand.
CAGATAAAGTTTCTTATCTGTTGAATTTAACTTAATCAAAAATGCCAGGCATGGTGGTGCATACTTTTAATCCCAGCACTCGGGAGGCAGAGGCAGGCAGATCTCTGTGAGTTCGAGGCCAGCCTGATCTCCATAGTAAGTTCCAAGACAGCTGGGGCTACGGGAAGACCCTGTCTCAAAAAGACCAAATAAAATAAAAAATAAAAATAAATAAAAATAAAAAGAGATTCTGGATAGGCCTGGTCAAATCAGGTAAGCGATTTTGAAGAGAGTCCAGAAACCAGATAATTAAAGTAATAGCAGCTCCCTCTCCCTCCTCCCTTTCCTCCTCCTCCTCCCCACATCACCCCTCTGCTGACTGAAGACACAAGCATCCACCAGTTCCACGACCACAAAGATTCTGCCACCGTCTAAGAAAGCGTGGGAAGGTGCAGGGAGCTAACTACACTGCCTTCAGCCAGAGCGGGCTCAAAGACGCAGAGCCCAGAGCCCACCAAGCTGTATCTGTGCTCCCAGTTTACAGGATAAGGAAATGGATAACAGGGCTTTGAGGCTACTGAGTTTCAGGCTTGTGTTGTTTGTGGAAGATGAATGCCCAGTTGAACTAAGAGCCCCTTAGGGCCATGGCTCTCTGGGTACCCACAGCCCTACACACAGAACTGGGCAAAGGCCTAAGACGAGTCCACCTGCATCCAGCCAGCTTCAAGTCGTCTTTACCTGCAGTGACTTTGTACATGAGGGAACAGTTGCTGACTTAAGAGTGGGAGGCATCAGTGGGAAACATCACAGCCTCCTGGTCCCCACTCCCCACTCCTGCCCTGCAGGGGACGCAGCAGTGCAGCCCAGCAGGCTTCCATCAGGCCAGCCTGGCTTGCCTCAGGATCCTGCTCAGCACTGCTCACCAGATAGGAGCCTGCTGGCTGTGGTAGACTGGTCACTAAGCAACAACCTGTGCTGGGCAATGAGGTTGCAGAGTGACCTCAGAGCCCTCCGCCATGGTGTTGACCTCTGGGCCTCGAAGGCTGCCTGTCCCCACAGTTCAGGAGGCCCTCCCAGGTTGTGCTGTGCTGCCCGCCCTGACACAAGCTCTTTCAGAAACCTGACCCCAGTGCTTAGAAGACAGAGGAACTTGGTTTGATGTCTAGAAATGGCTTTTTATCAGCGCACCCTCTGGGAGTCTGGGCCCAACCAATGAAATTGTGTCTGTTGACTCAAGGAGTCCAGGAAAGTGGGGCTGACGGTTAATTGAGATTTATGGCTTCCCTTGAGCTTGACCGCCTAGGAGCTCTGTAACAGTTGAGCTAAGTGGTGTTAAGTGGGAGGGGGATGCCTGGTACAGAAGGTGGCTGTCTCCCACCCCATCCCTCTGCCCCTCTTCTCTACCATCTTCACCCCGCCCCCCCCCCCGGCTCCCTGTGACCTGGGGGGTCGGGGAAACACCCTAGTGAGTGACTGCTCAAACTCAGGGACACAACTTGCTATGGGTGTGACCCCATGTGGTCCCCTCTGTTGGCTGGGCCCCAGGATGTGGGTAGGCAGGGGCTCCCTAGGCAGGGTGGGGCTCTGACTTTCCAGGCCTGCAGCCCTCCTGTCTGGGCTCCTCTGAGCCAGGGTTGGGAACCTGGGCAGTATTTGTGAGGGGAGGTAGGCTATCAGCAAGACACCCCGTTCAGCAGGTGCTCGACAAGTGTGCCTGGTTGTGCTTTGCTAAGGGAAGGATCTGCCCAGTGAACCCCCAGAAGTGGGGTCCCAGGCCCTGCTCAGGCCAAAGGAGGGGCTCTCCATCTACTGCCTAGGTGGGAGTGAGGTGCTGGTCTCCAGAAATGTGTAAACCCTGAGGGCCGGCCTCTGGTTTGCAGAAGGGAGGGGGTCTTCTAAAACAAGGCTGATCCAGATTACAGAGCTTCCAATTGCTGCTAGGTGGTCACCTTACCTTTGCCTGCTTCCTTACTCATTCTGAGGGTAAGTTAAAGCATAGATCGGCCTGGCGGCTGTTCCTGGGCTGTCTGCCAGCCCAGTCACAAGGGGAGCCGAGTGTACTGGTCCTTGGCATTTGTGGACAGGGGGCCTATGATTGGCATCATTAGAGAGACTCCAGGATGGAGGGCAGGGCGACCTCTTCCCTAGGCTGGCAGCATGCAAGGCCAGGCCTCTTGGAACCGGGATGAAGATGAAGGTGGGCCAGGGTGGAGGCAGAAGGCAGAAGGAAGGAAGGAGGGGATGAAGGGAGGAAGGGAGGGAAGGAGGGAGGGAGGAAGGACAGACTATCTGGCACTAGGAGGCAGGAGGATCCCAAGTTTGAGGCCAGCTTACCACATAGTGTTAAAAAAAAGTCATATGTACACCCTGACACATACACCGCGCACGTGCACAAATATATATATATATATATATATAATATATATTAAAAGAAGGGGGCCCAGGATGTGAGGAGAGGCTGGGTGCCTGCATCAGATTCGTGTGTGTGCGTGTGCGTGTGTGTGCGTCCCTGCTCAGCTCACACAATGCATGCAATTGCCTCCAAAGAAGCGGGATGTTCTTTAGAAAGAGGATGTGCTTTTGAATCTCAATCGGCTGTTTCAACAATGTCTGTTTAATTAGTGTGTTTTGAAGAGGAAATGAAGGAAAATTATAACTCATGGGAGAAAATGGCTGCTACGTGCTCAGCTCTTCTGTGGCTTCCCAAGGGGCCACCCTGGGTCCAGCCACCCAGTCCAGCAGAGAGAGGGAGTGGGTGGGTGCACACAGGGACCATTGGCAGGTGGGTGTGATGTCCCATCCTGGTGCAGGGCAGCAGGGTACAGGGCCACCCTTCTCTTGTGAAGGGTTGGAGGAAAGTGGTTCAGTAACAGAGAATAAGGATCGACCCAGGACCAGGTTTGAGTTCTAGTACTACCATGTCTGTGAGAGCTTGCCGAAGCTCCACTCCATTCTTCATTTAGAAAATGGTGGCAACAGTTATGAATCAAATGAAAAAGAAAGGTTTTGTAAAGTATCTTGACTATGGCTAGGTATGCCTCAAAGGATCCAGGAAAGACCCACATAAGAGCTGAGATCCGTCTGAGTCTGAGGTCCGGGTGCAAAAACCTTACCTGGGCTCCCTAGGAGTTCAGGAGGCCACCAACTCTCAAGGTTCTGTCTCTGGCCCCCCAAAGCACCCGCTCCCCTCATATGCCTGCTCTCCCTGGGCTGAGGCTCCCACAGACGCTCCAGTAAGGGAGGCTTGGATGGAGAACCTGTTCCCTACCCTGACCGCCCGACTGCTAGAGCCCTAGCCCCTTTGCACTCCTGTGCCCCTGCTGGAGGGTCCTCCACATGGCCAGCCAGGCCTTGCGGTGCCCAGATGTGGGCTCTGGCCAGGGCTGGAGCTGGAGAGCTTGGGCTCCTTCCAACACACTGCCCCTCGGCTGATTAAGGGAATGTGCTAAGAGCTTGAGGAGCTCAGTCTTGGGACAGGTGTGGGAGTCCCTAGTGTGTGTTGGGGAATTCGGATGTTCTCCATGCCTGGAAAAGCAGGTACAGGCATGATGCAGTTACCCGAGTCCATAGGAACCCCCTCTGGCGAGCTCTATTTAAAGAAATGGTGGTCGCCCCTTCCTGAAAATCCAGCGGCTGGGTTAGTGCCACGCCTCTGCTCTTGGGTTACAGGGAACTGTGGCCACCCTATTTGGAGCTAAGGAAACTGAGGCATGGCATGGGGGGAGGTAGGGGGATGACACCTTTGGTGATGGCAGGTTGGGTTCTGTCCTCAACCTCCAGGTACTGAAGCCCCTTCCTGGTACTGTGAGGAAAGCAGCGAGACTTGGAACCTCCTGCAGAACCATGGCCAGAGAGACCTGGGTGATCCAAGCTGCTCTCCCGGGGTGAGCTCGCCTTTGCTGGGCCCTTCATCGTGCCCGTCCCCCCATCCTGCCCACTCCCACCCCAACGCCAACTCTGCCAAGTGCTGTGTGCCCACAGGGTTCGTGCAGCTGCCTCTGCGGCGGCTGGCTTCCCGCGTCCCATTGTTGGGTGCCTGGGAGCCTTCCAGTCCCTCACGGCATGAACGGGGTTGCTGTAACCATCTTGGCATGAGTCTCCTCTTGCCCCTCCCGAATGCGTTCCTTCCCTCTTGTGAGGCTTTGGGCCCTTTCCCTGACACGTTCGTTCCCGAACGCAGCCAGGAGCTGGCAGGACACCTCCAGAGAGGCGCTGGCAGCCACCCAGAGTGCCAGCTTCAGCCTCTTGTTGTGGTGATGTGATGAGTCTGTCCAGATGAGGAGCTCCCACCCTCTCATCCACTGCACGGGGTCCTGCTCTGTGCCTCCCTCCCCTGCTTCTTCACTGTGAGGATGAGCCCCTTTTTTGTAGAGATGAGGGAGTCTAGGCCCAAAGATGTTCAGCAATGGCCTTGAGGTGGCAGGAGGGGATTTAACCAAGGGCAGGCTGACTGGAGGCAGGGCTTGGTACCAAGCCCATCCCCCCGGTCCTTCTGCACACACACAGTTCCTGTGTAACTGCCCCTCCCCCACCCCCGTGTACACTGTCTCCTTGCAACTCTGCTCAGGAAGGGTGTCCCTCAGGAAGCAGACACCTCCCCCCTTAAGTTCCTCCCTAGGGTTGAGAGCCCTCATAGAGTTAAGCCCTGGGCTTCTGGGACATCCTGTGGGTCTGGGCCATCCTGCCAGCTCCAGGATGGTCTTTTCAGGTGAGGAACTGAAGATCCCCAAGGCAGGCCACACCTGGAGGCCACTGGTCACCTTTCAGCACCTTTACCCTGCAGACTTCGGCTAGACTTTGTTGAATGATGAGTGGATAGATGGATGGCCAGATGTGGGGTGGCCAGATGCAGAGGCAGGAAAACAGATGGATGGCTGACTAGAGCATGACAGGATGCATCACAGAAACTTCAGAAAGCTTCAGACACCCCAAGAGAGAGACATGTTGGGAGGCAGAATCACAGTCCAACATGAGAATCCAATCTTGCTGAAAGGCTTTCTTGCACCTGTGGCAGACATGAATAATCAATGCTGTTGGATCAGGGCTACTCTCCCACTGAGCCTGGCTCTCAGCCCTCCCAATGAGCCAAGAGCAATGGATTGCAGATGGCTAAGGAGACCTATCTCCAGCTGTGACTTACCATTGGAGACCTCAATCTCCCTTCTCTTCCTCTGGAGACCCCCTCTCCACATCTGCCTGCTTCAGGACAAGCATCAAGGAACCAGGGGTCATTGCTGCACCTCGGAATGGCTTCAAGCACGTACAGGGTTCCAGCTCCACCATAACCCCATGCTGTGGCTCCGTGCACCAGAGGGGGCTACTCAAATCCCCCTGGGTTGTGCTTACAGGCCTGGATGGGCCTGGAACTGCATTTTTGCCAGCAGGCTCTGGGGTATGGCCCTAGGTAATCTCATCTATATGGCTGGCTGGGTGCTGTTCTCTGTCCTCAGGAGGTATACAGCTCCTGGCAGAGTGAGCTGATCAGAAGTGAAGGTCAGAAGCCTCCTGACCCTCTCCCTCTGTATCCCTATGCCCCTCCAGCCTGGGGTTGGTGTCCCCATCTGAGGGCCACGCTGACTTGTTCTCAGATGTTCCTGGGGAGAGACCATCACAACCCACTCCAGGCAGCCACCTGCCCAGTGTTCACTGGTTGGACCTCAGCAGCCCCTTAAGGGAGCCCCATCGTCCTGAGGCTCCTCCTGGAGCCCATCCTTCCAGATGGCCTGTGTGTGTGTGTGTGTGTGTGTGTGTGGTGTGTGTGCGTGTGTGTGTGTGTGTGCGTGTGTGTGCGTGTGTGTGCGTGTGTGTGTGCGTGTGTGTGCGTGTGTGTTTGTGTGCGTGTGTGTGCGTGCGTGCGTGTGTGTGTGTGCGTGCGTGCGTGTGTGCGTGCGTGTGTGTGTGCGTGTGTGTGTGTGCGTGTGTGTGCCTTGTTTTTGAGGCAGAGTGTCTCACTGGGAACTGGGGCTTACTGATTAGGCCGAATTACTGGCTGGTGAACCCCAGGGATCTGTCTCTGTCTCCACAGCACTGAGGTTACAAGCGCATGCCACCACACCGAGGGCGTGTGTGTGTGTGTGCGCGTGTGTGTGTGCGTGTGTGTGTGTGCGTGTGTGTGTGCGTGTGTATGTGTGCATGTGTGTGCGCGTGTGTGTGCGTGTGTGTGTGCGTGTGTGTGTGTGCGTGTGTGTGTGCGTGTGTGTGCGTGTGTGCGTGTGCGTGCGTGTATGTGTGTACTTGTATGTGTGCTTGTGTATGTATGTTTATGTAAATGTGTGTGTGGTTGTATGTAGATGTGTGTTTGTATTTGTGTGTCCAGTCTCTCTTTTCCCTAGCCCAGGTGAGATGCTTCTAGATTCCCAGATTAACCCTAGTTAAAAAAAACTGTTGAGAACACCCCTAACTGTCCACACTTTGTGCCTTTCATCCATCTGTGGTGACTAAGGGGTCAACTTGACACACCTGGGTAGAAGGGCCCTCAGTTGGGGAATTTCCTCCATCAGACTGGCCTGTGGACATGTCTATGGGGGCATTTTCTTGATTGCTAATTGCTGTAGGAGGGCCCAGGCCACTGTGGGCAGTGCCATTACTAGGCAGGTGGTCCTGGGTTGTGTAAGAAAATGAGCCTGGAAGCAAGCCAGAGAGCAGCGCTCCTCCTCAATTTTGGCTTCAAACTCCAACTTTGAGCTCCTGCCTTGGCCTCCCTCGATGATGGACGGTGACCTGTAAGACAAATCCTTTCCTTCCCCAAGTTGGGCTTGGTCAGTGTCTTTTCACAACAACAGAGACGCAAACTAAAACACTATTGTGTAAAAAATGCCACATTTGGGGCTGTGGGTGTAGCTCAGTGGGTAGCGTGTTTGCGTGGTATGCACAAAGCTCTCCGTTCCTTTCCCTCACCAAATAAACTGGGTGTGATCTCAGAACTGGGGAGCTGGAGCCAGGAGGATTGGGAGTTCAAGATCATCTTTGAATTCATAGTGAGTTCAAAGACAGCCTGGGCTAGACCCTATCTGGAAAACAAGGTCATACTGGTAAAGGAAAATTATGTGTGCTTGTTTGTGTGATCTCATGACCCCAGACACAGATTTTTCCCCAAATTTCTTCAGATGTGTGACTCAGCCCCTCCCCTGCATCCATGACCCATCAGAAGTAGCAGCCACGGATCCTATGCTGGGACTTGACCTGGCTCAGGCAGAAGGCCCCTGAGTTATGGTGACCCCTTGGGGGTCCAGCGCCTGTCTCTGTGGCTGGTGCACCCGTGTCTGAGTTCAAGCTCTAACCCCTCAGAACTGTGAGACTTCAGATCCTTCACTACCTCTCCAGCTCTCCTTCCCTGTGGACAATTCTGCCTGCTCACCAGCGTCTAGTAGTTTGGGGAGAGTCGTGTGGAAGAAGGTCAAACAGGAGGTGCCGAACAAGCCTTTCATCAGCATGGTTTGTGCCTTGTGGTACGGGACAGCTGTGGTCCTGAGAGGCAGGCTTGAGCCAGAACCAGGCCATGCCTGTGCGGTGCTGGGTCCAGGATGGGCACCAGGAGCTGCTCTCTGGTGGTCCCCTCTGCCTACAGTTCCTGCCCTCCACATGTGGGTGCAAGGGCAGGCACAGACCTGTCCACAGGGGCACTCTGTGCCCAGAGCTACCCCTGGTTGGGCCCACCACCCCCATGGCTGCCCAGTCACCACCTCTGCCTGCCAAGCCGGCCACACACAGCCTGTGCCTTCCATCCCTGAAAGTCAACAGACCCATTTTAGCAAACGTGGAAGCCACAGAAACAGAAAGGTGTAAACAAGCCGCCCTCCCCAGCTTCCAGATCATTCTTTCCCACCACTGCTGCTCGCCATCAGCGGAAGCACCAGCCAAGCTGGCTCTGCACCAGGCACCCCAGGGTCTCTGTCCTCAAACAGCCTACGAGGACGACACTTCACAGACAAGGAAACCGAGGCCCAGGGAGGTAGCCCAAGTGGTCCAGGGGTGCAGACAGTGAACCATGACCCCCGATCCCAACTATCCAGGCAGATGGGAGGAGGAGACCCAAGTGCAGGACTAGTGAGCGTGTGACTAACACAGAGGACTCAGCCTCCCTGCCGGTGTCTCAGTGCGAGGACACTGCAGAGTCCCTTGTGCATGTGTCCTGGGGTGGCCAGTGACACCAGGCAGAAGTCCAGGTATATGAGGCAAGGAATAACACAGTGTGGTTTGGGTCACATTTTGGACACTTACAAAAGTAAGGTGACCAGCAAGCCTTCCTCCAGGGTCCTTGTTGGGAATCCATCAGTGAATGCTGACAGGAGTCCAGGTGAGGCCTTCTGTGGTGGCGCCTTACTGGGCAGAGGACTCAGGCTAAACACAGTCCCTGGAGCCAGCATCCCCCCTTGCCACCCCCCCCCAATATGTTCCTTCCCCGTGTCAACACTCCGGCAGCACGAAGGCAGGGGCTCCCACATACTTTACCCCCAAGTAGCAGCAGGGCAGGCTTGCAACCCATCCACACCATCTGACCGCACCTTGCCACTGTGCCCTTGGCCGTCCGCTCCCCTTCTCTCCCCTCCCTCAGGCCTGCCTTCCCAGCTCCATTAGCTGGACACGGATGTCTTGCAGGTAACCATTCCTCAGAAAAACGACTTCACTATCAGCTTCAGGGCTGGCACTGGGGGAGGGCTATGCATGGCCTGGAGGGGCAGGCGGGTGGACATCACCTCCAGGGCCTTCTCCAGCCGCTGGGCCCGGGGTGGCAGGCGAGGACCCCCACCTGGAAGGCCTGACGGAGATAGATCTGTAGGAGTCGGGGGCTGAAGGGAAATATTACATTATGATAACAAATCACTCAGCTGATTGGAATTTAATTATGTCTCTTTTATCTTGGTGACAGTTTTGCACCTGGGATCGAGGCCCTAAGCTGCCAGAGCTCGGCTGGCTTGGGAGGAGGGGATGAGGGGGGTAACCTCAGGGGATTCATGAAGCAGAGACTCCTCCTGCCTCTGCCCAGAGCAAGTCCTGAGCTGCTCCCTCCCCCTCTGCCGGGTGGGGGCACAAAGGGGCCTCCCCACAGGAGGATGGAGTCACCAGGGCCTGGTTGAGACCACTCAAGGGTAATCAGCCAGGGATGTCCAGACTCACCCAGAAAACTCAAGAGAGCCCAGCTGCCCTGGCCAGACTCCTAGAGAGAGAACTTCTCTGGCCCTTAGCAGCTCACCTCCCGTCGTGGGCACCTGTGGGGTAGTGGTGTCAGGTTGAGGTAAAGGTTTGCTACCCAGATGCCTCTTGGTATTGGACTGTGGGCATGTCACCTAGAATGGAGCAGACTGGGAAGTGGGGTGAGCTGGCTTGGCCCCCCTGCCCCCACAGAGCAAAGCCTCAACAGTCACCTCTACTCCAGGACGGATGGATCCATGCTGTTCTGCAATGGCTCGCTCTGCTTTCTGAAACTATGTCCCGGTGACCCAAGACATACCAACATTCTGGTGTTCCTCCTGGGCCCTCAGCTACCGTCTCCAGTGACGGGTGGAAGGAAGCAGAGCATTTCTATTGTGGGATGTGCTTTGCACAGCACCTGGTCTAGGCCTTGGGTGAGGGGTGTGACCCTATTGCTGGATCCTTTCTGGGCCCTTTCACGTGAGGATGCTCTGAGGGTCCTTTGCTCTGGTACAGGATCTAGAGCTTAGAAGGGCATTGACACAGGGACTGCCGATCCTGGTTGGAGACGCAGGACCCACACTGGGGTTCACTGGGCATCCCCTTCACAATTCCCTAAAGGCTGTGGATCGGGCATAAGTGTCCAAATTTGGTGGACATGCTGGGGCAACCCAACAGTCCTGACCAGATGATTTCAGCTTCATAGACTGGCTGGCGGCTGCTGAGTCATCACGTAGGGCAATCCATCAGTCCCTGCTAATGGAATGAGAGAGAAGGAGGTCATTGCATTAGGGACAGGGAGGGAGAGGGTGGGCCTCCTCTTCCACCCATTCTCAGCAAGAGTTGGACAGTTGCTGGGTGGGTGGGGGTGACAATACTGTGTGATTCAGCCCCCATGGGAGTGTGTGGGTCATACACATGGATTTGTGGATGCTCTGGTCTGTGTGACAGCCTTACCTGTCTGTGTGAGCTACCATACAGCTGTGCACAGGGCTTGGGGTGCACCTTGAGTCCTGTGCCCACATATTTAGGCCCTAGGATGCCTGGGGCTCCTTTGGTTTGAGGATCTGTGTGTGTGTCATAGATCAGAGGAGTGAGGGACAGGGACAGATTTGGTTGGACAGGGGAACCACCTCCACCCTTCACTGTCAGCCAAGTGAGAAGATGGTAGTATCACATGTTTGCTTCAAGGACTAATTGAGATGGAGTTGAGCCCTGTGGTGGAGACTCTCGGCACTCAGAGCCCGTGTGTGGTCACTGTAAGGATGTGTGCACATGGCGTTGCCTCTGAGCTGTGTATTTATTTTATTATTTTTTTTAAATTTTATGTGTATGAGTTTTTTGCTTGCAGGTATGTAGGTGCACCCCTTTTGTACAGGGCCTGTGGAGGTCAGAAGAGGGTGTCGGATCCCCTGGAACTCGAGTTATGGACAGTTGTTAGCTGCTTTGTGGGTGCTGGGAATTGAACCTAGGTCCTCTGAAAGAGTAGCCCATGTTCTTATCTGCTGAGCCATCTCTCCTTGCTTTTAGAGACTGAGTCTCATGGGAGCCTGAGGCTCACTGGTTAGTCTAGGAAGGCCGGGTGGCCAGAGGCTCTAGGCATGTGTCTGCCTGTCTCTGTCTTCCCAGCACTGGGATTACAAGTGTACACTGCCATGCCCAGCTTTTTACATTGGTTCTGGGGATGAAGCTCAGGTCCTTGTGTTTCTGTAGCAAACACTTTACTGAATGAGCCACCTCCCCAGGCCCCATGCATGTGCTAAGTGCCCAGGCTTCAGTGTAGCTCTCTGGGCTGTCAGACACAGTGTCTACAAGAAGGTAACACTCTGACATCAACCTTGGGCTTATTCTTTCTCTTCCAAGGGACTCGGGCAACACTTCTCTTATGTTGCAAAAGTGTCCTGGACATAACTTAAAAACACTGCTTACTTGTAGGTTCGTAAGGGGAGGAACGATGGTTGACTTCTGGAGTTTCTTGCCGGGAAGGGTGAGGGCCCTTCCTTCCTTTCCTGGGGTCCACCTGCACTCCATCGTCCCTTACTTCCTCAAGGAAGCTCCTGGTCACCTTGTGATGGCTAATCGTGACTGTCAACTTGATTGGATAGAAACGTGCCTTGGAGGCCAGCAAAGCAGACCTCTGTGTGTGTCTGTGATGGCGTGTGCAGGGAGGAATAAGGAAGCAGGGAGGACCCACTCAGGATGTGGGAGGCACATCTGGCAGGAGGGGGTCCAGAGAGGATGGGAGGGGAAGAAGGAGCAAGGCGCCTGGCACAGGCACACTTTCTCTATGCTATCTGGATGCCATGATGTGAGCCGCTTTCTGCTCTTCCTGCCAGGATGGCCTGACACCACGAGCCAGAATAAATCCTTCCTTAAGTTGTCTGATCAGGTATTTTTGTCACAGCAACAAAAAGCTGACTGGCACACTCCTCTTCCAGCACACCATCAATTTCTTCTTCCCACTGGAACATCCCTTTCCATACATAAACTCATCTTTTAGGTCTCTACTTACAACAAATGCTCCTTCTGCCCTTCTGTTCCCTTTAGCCTGGTCTCTGGCTACTCTCTGATACACAGCTGGCTTCCCAGCTCTGTCTGCATCAGCATTCTCCTTTTGTCCCCACATAAAACAGAGCTGGTGAACTACTACTGTGATCTGTGAAAGGGCTGGTGGTCACATCCTGCCCTTCCTCTCAAACTCCCAGCAGCACTGGGCTCTACTAATCCATGTCTCCTTGGAGCATTGTCCACCTTGGGCCCCACTCTACCCTGTCCAAGCTTTTCTTCCTCTGAATGCTAGCATGTGCAACATCTTTCTCAACAACCCTAAGGACTTCCTTCCATCCACTACAAGGAGATTTTACACTGTGCCTTGGTTTTAAATAGACCCCCCC
>NW_008347322.1:853448-886231 GCF_000622305.1 Nannospalax galili
AAAGCAAGATCACCTCAAAGAGCCATTCTGTAGTAAGGGCAGAGCTAATCAGTTTGTTCAAATACAAATATATGTAGATTCCTTGTTTAAAAATCACTAAGGATTTCAAGATTTAAAAAAATTATTTATTATTTTATGTGTATGAGTATAATTCCTGCATGTAGGTCAGTGAACCTGTGTCATACAGTGTCCAAGGTGGTCAGAAGAGGGTGTCGGATCCCCTGGAACTCGAGTTATGGATGGTTGTTAGCTGCCATATGGGAATGGAACCTGGGTCCTCTGCAAGAGCAGCCAGTGCTCTTAATGGCTGAGCCATCTCTCCCTGCCCCAAGCTGTGTATTTATATGAAGAGATTTAATGGAAGGACCTGATGACCGCAGAGCCTCCGAGCCCCAGGGTCTGCTCTGGCTTGCCGGATCTCCAGGGGGAGTCTGTGGTACGGCAGAGCTGGGGCCTGGAAGTCTGAGAACCAGAGGAGGTGATGGTATGAACTTCAGTTCAAAGGCAGAAGACCATGTCCCAGCTCCACCAGGGGGTAGAGCAAGTCCCCCTTTCCCAGCCTTTGGCCTGGTGAGTTCATGAGGCCCACCCTCCTCACTGTAGACTGTAGTCTATAGAGCCAATTCTGATCTCCCAGGACCCACCCTCACACAGAAACAGGCCTTAACCTGCTGTCCATTTGCAGGGTCTAGTCCATAAACATGTTCCTGCGTGTGTGGGCTTGCTGTGTGCGGTTTGCGGGCAGTGGTTAAGTCCTCAGTTTCCCTGGGGGATGTGTATTCTACCGCGCGGCCTACACACGCACACACCACAGTTGTGCTTCAGTGCTGCAAGGGATGGGCGCATCTGTGGTCTGTGCTGAGGTATGTTTGTACACTGTGCTTGTAGGCCAGAGCCTATACATGCAGGGCTGTGTGCAAGGCCTGTCTACGTGTGGGCCTTGATGCACGCATGCCACATCTCTGCTGGATGTTGCTATGAGTACTCCCTGCTCTGCTGATGGCCTGGCCTTCTCTGCGGCCAAGTGCTCTGCACAGACCCTGGGACTGAGCTCAGGGCTTGTGGCTTCAATGGAGCTCATGCCACCTCGTTTCACCTCCGTCGCATCCTCACAAGGCAACCTTGTCCCTTTGGGAGGGTGGTGACTCCTGGGGTGGACTATCCTGGAGGTCCCCTGTGCATCTTCCCTCCATCAGGCCCAGTGGGTAACAGCCAGGCAGAGAGGAGGCCAGGTAAGTGGCTCAAAGCTGTGGGACTCCAGGACTTGCTCAGTCCCAAGCAACAGTGCCCAGCTGCATCCAATTCTGTTGTCACCAGCCCTGGGAGCACTGGTCAACAAGCTGGGCTTGGAAGGCTGGCTTGCTATAGACCTGGGCATAGGGTGCTCGCCCCTGGGGAGGGCAACATGGGTGTAAAGGCAGAGAGCGTTCAGTGGCCTCCAGGACCATAGGAAAGGGTCCCCCTTGGGGACCTTATCCCTGCACAGCCGAGGGGAACTCACAGGGTGCCTACCTTCTACCCTTCCATCTGGCATATCTCCACAACTCAGGATCTTGCAGCTCAGACCACAGCCCTTGCCCAGCACTGGCCCCAGAGCCCAAGTGGAAACAGCTGTGTGTGTGTGTGTGTGTGTGTGTGTGTGTGTGTGTGTGTGTTCCCAAGCACCAGCCACTGGGAGCTGCCTTCAAATCCACCTCCTGCTTCTCGAGAGAGAAAATATGAGTGACAGTAAGTATAAGGGGAGGGAATTTCCACTTCATACAAGTGAAGCACTCCAGCAAGCTCTGGGGGAGACTCACAGCAAGGAGATGGTGGAACTGGAGCAAGCCAGGGAGGAGATGGGGGCCTTTCCTTGGTGACGTCTGGGAGGGGACAGATGGGCTTTCCCCCTCTTTTGCTTTTGTGTGGTATATGTGTGTATATATGTGTGTACGTGCTTGTGTGTGTGGAGGTCAGGGGTCGATGATGGATGTTTTCCTCAAGCTCTCTCCACCTTATTTTTTGAGACAGGGTCTCTCACTGAATCTGGAGCTCACTGATTGGCTAGACTGGCCCCTGGTCAGTGAGCCCCAGAGATCCACCCATCTCTGTCTATCCACAGTGCTGGGCTATAGCTGTGCGTTACCATTCCCAGCTTTTACATGGGTGCTAGGGAGCCAAACTCAGGTCCACAACCTTGCGTAGTGAGCACTTTACCAGCGAAGCCATCTTCCCAGGCCTAGAACAGGGGGCCTTTCTTAATGACATCTAGGTGCTGCCCTGGGGCCTGGGGGTCAGTGGGTAGGTATTCTTGGCAGGGGCTGAAAACCTGCCTGCTCCAGGATCCAGCGGATGTTCAGTTATTTCCTAGTTGGTTTTGCCCTGTCCAGAGAGCTGGCTTCTAGGTTAGCAGACCTCAAGGAGATGGAGTGATTCCTTTCCCAGGGCCCCTCTGTCAGAATATGAGCTGGGAACTGGAGGCAGGTGGATGCAGTTACATGTCCCATAAGGGCCTGGGAGTGATTGCTGTGTACCTCATGTCTCACCTGAGCTGTGAGGCATCTTGATGGCCTGCCACCGGGCAGTTTCACCAGGCAGCTGGGGAAGGTTCTGGCGAAAGGCAAGGTCTGGACATGCATCCCTGGACTGACACTCTGGCTTTCCTGGTCACGTCTCATCCCAGTATTATGAAGCCATCACAAATGTGAAAGGGCACCCCAGGACTGTCTCCTGAGTTGGCAGACTCCCTAAAGGTGGGCGTGTTGTCTCATTATCTCTGTCTCCAGAACCTGAGATCATGGGACCGTGGTGGGAATCAGCTGAGGGGACAGGCAGGTCCCACGAAGAGTCCTGACCTCCCAGGGATGAGGTGGGAGGGAGGGGGTTTATTTGATACATGGTGTTGATAGCAGACTCAGGGCAACCTCAGGAACCCTACCCTGCTGGACAGAGAGCCTCTGGATGATTCTCTGGGATAGTTTTCAAAGACACCTGATCCTTGAAGACCTGACCTTCCCTGGTGGGTGGCTCTTGCCAGGGGTGAGATGGTCATCTCTGGATGTCTTGGTATGTCCAGCTGCAAGCCAGGCCACTTTAAGTCAGAACTATGGGGAAGGAGTGAATGTGGCAGAGATGGGGCTGCCGTCAGGGAGAAGGGGCTCTTCAGGGCTTTGTGAGGGAGCGTAGGCTCTTCCTGTGGCTGTTTTGGTGTCTCAGGTCTCAACACTTTGGAGATGTGTCCAGACACACTGCAAGTTAGACAGCTGTTGTATGTAAGGAGAGACCTGTTGTGGCAAGTCTTGAATCCTGTCGTCCCCCCACACCCCCACCCCATTCCCTCCTCTTCAGATGGTCTTTTCCAGGGGTGAGACTGTGTCGGAGGCCTATGGGAAGGCCTTGCTACCCATTAGCCACTAGCCCAGCACCCTCTGACTGTGAAAGGGAAGATGGCCAGCTCCATGAGTGAGAGACCCCACTCGCATATTCTTTACAGCGAGCGCCCCACTGGGTCACAAGAGGCCCTTCCTCAGGGCCTCCACACTGAGTATTGGCCCTGCCCTGCTGTGCAAACCCTTGTTACCACTCCCACACTCATGACAAGGTGACAAGGCGGGATCCTGTTTCCTCTTCCCAAGTGACGGTCCCAGCATGGCCTCTGCACTTACAGATTGTAACCTTGTTCCTATCTGACTTTCACTGAGCAGCAGGG
The DNA here is from genome assembly GCF_000622305.1 of Nannospalax galili. NCBI lineage: Eukaryota > Metazoa > Chordata > Mammalia > Rodentia > Spalacidae > Nannospalax > Nannospalax galili. The sequence continues at coordinate 857,137 of NW_008347322.1, forward strand.
AGTGGGCAAACCCCGATCCTGTCAGTGCTGACCTGGAGGCGCTGGGCTCCTTAGAACCCTGGGTTCTGGTGCGTGTGTTTCTCACGGTTGCTAGTACAGCCCTTCTACCAGGTGTATTAAATCAGCAGGAATGGGGGTGGGGGAGTGGCTCAGTCTGTAAAGTACTCAGTATGAAGATCAGCTCAAACCCCAGAATCCCCGTAAAAAACTGGACGTGGAGCTGTGTGCTTATAATCCCAGCACTGGGGAGGCAGAGGCCAGAGGACACCCTGAATGTCATTCCTCAGGTGCTGTCCACCTCGATTTCTGAGACCTTGATGTCTGGGTCTCTCACAGACCCAGAGCTCGCCAAATAGGCTAGGTTGGCTAGTGAATGAGCTCCAGGGGGCCTCTTGCCTCTGTCTCCCACATGCACACACCTACACCAAGCATGCACACGCAAGCACACACGTATGTGCTGCGCACACATGAACACACACACAACAACAAAAATATAGCAGAAACCTCTTGCCTTTCCGTTCTGGAGGCCTGAGGGCCGGAAGCAAGGGTAGAAGGCATGCTGCATCTGTGGGCTCTTGGAGAGAGCACCTCTCGTCTCTCCCAGTCCCTGGCGGGAATGCAAAGCTCTGAAATCACCTGGATATGCTTACCTCACTTCAGCCTCTATCTCTGCGTGCGCATGCCCTTTCCTGTCTTGCCTCACATGCTGTCTTTTATTTATTTATTACTTTTATGTGTATGCGTGTATTGCCTGCATGTAGGTAAGTGCACCTGTGTCGTGCAGTGCCTGTGGAAGTCAGAAGAGGGCGACAGATCCCCTGGAACTGGAGTTATGGACAGTTGTTAGCTGCCATGTGGGTGCTGAGATTCGAACCAAGGTCCCCTGCAAGAACAACCCATGTTCTTAACTGCTGAGCCATCTCTCCAGCCCCCACATGCTGTCTTTTAAAAATTTTTCTTTACGTGTGTGAGTGTATTGCTTGTGTGTATGTAGGTGCGCCCATGTAGAGCAATGCCTGTGGAGGACAGAAGAGGGTGTCGGATCCCCTGGAACTGGAGTTACAGATGGTTGTTAGCTACCATGTGGCTGCTGGAATTCGAACCCAGATTTTCTGCAAGAACAGTCAGTGCTCTTAACTGCTGAGCCATCTCTCCACCCCTCATACCGTCTTCTTATAAGGACACTGGTTACTCTGGATTGGGAGCCCACCCGTAGATCCTTTTGGCATGGGCATGTGTGTGGGGGGTACATGTACATATGTGTGAAGATCTGAAGTTCACATCTGGTTCCTTCCTTGATCGATCTCTCTTTATTGAAGCCGAGTCTTTTGCTGAGCTGGGGCTGACCAGTTCCTGCTGGTCTAGCCAGCCAGCTTGTGGGAGGGATCCCTGTCTCTGCTTCCTGAGTGCTGGGATTACAGGCAGCCACGATGTACAGCTGGCTTTTAAGTGAGTGCAGGCTCTCTGAACCCTTCACACCTACACAGCAGAGTGCTGTCATCTTGACCAGTTAGAGCTGCAATAACCCTACTGCTAAATAAGGTCACAGTCTGGGGTCCTGGGGTTGGGACTTGGACACATCACTTGGGGAGCAGATATAATGATGGTTTCGAGGAGTTCAGGGGTGACATTTATCACAGCCGTTGTCTGCAGGTTTGGCTTCCAAGAGGGGCCGAGGGGAGCTGGGGCTCTGCACCGGCCATGGGCCATGTGCTGCATTGATTGGGCAATGTGGACAGTACCGTGTGTGTCCTGGGAATACCTGCTTCTCCCAGGCTGCACTGGTTACTTTTTTCACCTCTGACAATAACTTAAGGAAGAAATGTTTTATTTCAGTTCACAGTTTCTATCCCTCATGGTGTACTAGAGCAGCTCCTGGCAGCTGGGGGATGCTCACAGTGGATGGGAAGTGGAGCTGGTATTACCTTCAAAGACCCATCCCTGGCGAGATACTTCCTCTGGCTACGCCCCTACCACCTCAAGGTTCCATGGCTTTCAAAATAGCACCAGCGGCTTGGGGCTAAGCACTGAAACCTAAGCCTGCAGGGGGCGTTTCAGATGGAAACCATAACAGGGCTTTGGGGGAGGATGAAGCCCTGACCACCCACCATCCACTCCCTGGGCCTGCTGTCCGAGGCTCCATCCTGGGGCAGGATGCGTTGGGGGTGAGGGTCACCTGCGGGCTCTTCAGGACCCACAGTGGGAGCTGAGATGCCTCCTTAGGGGCAGGTGGGCTCCTTAGAGCCTCCCGCTAAGGTCCATTTTTGAAAAACCAATGTGTGGTTTCTCTGCCCCGCATGGCAGCTGGAGCCTGGGGCTTTGCCCCTGGCCGGAAGAATGGCTTGCTTGAGGCTGCGGAGCTGCATCTGTGGAAGCCTGAAACGCATCCTCAGCTGTGGATCCAGGCAGCTGTGTCTGAGGTGAAGCTGCTGGCAAGCAGGCCCCAGGCAGAGGTGGTATGTTCCCTGGGCTTCTCCTCCCCGCCCAGAGTCCAGAGAGCAGCAGCCTGGCCCCTTGTCTCCTCCTCTCCTCCCCACACGAGGTCTTGGGGGGAAGGGACAAACAAAGGCCCGGCAACCACATCATTTTTCTCCCCTTCACCCTCCAGCCCAGCCTTTTCTTCCTTTTATTATGTATTTTAATAGGAGCAGACCAAGATGGATGGCCCAAGCTGGGATGGGAAAGGCCTGGTCTCCAAACGGCCTGGCCTTAGAGCTCTGGTGCTCCACAGAGGCGGTAGGGGAGGGTGCCCTAAGGGCTGGAAACAGGGTGCCTGCTGACCTGTCTCCTGGGGCATCTTTCCCCAGGGGATCTGATCTGTGGCTTCCAGTTGATTCCAAGTTCCTCTGCCTTCTGCTTCCTCCTGCTCTGGCAAGACTAGGCCACATGTGGGTGAAAGGACCAGTCTCGTGCCCAGTCTTGGTGTGGGAGGAGCAGAGGAGACTCCTGCCCTCCCTTCTCTGGGGAGCCTTTGTTCTTCCTCACTTATCAGATCACATGGGGCTGAGGACACAGCTCAGTGGTAGAGTGCCTGCCTAGCGTTCTTGCAAAGCCCTGGGTTCAATCCCCAGGACGCAGTACTTGCTGGCTCACAGCAGGCTCCTTCTGGGCCCTCTATTCACATCTGCGTTGAAGACTCAGTGCTATGTGTACTGAAGCTCCCTGGTGTCACTGTGTGGAGCCCTGCATCAGCCTTGGTCTCGTCAAGTCCACTGTGCCCACAAGGAGAGTGAGGGACCAGGGACGAACCCAGCCACGAGAGGCCCAGCCTGCACCACAGCCACAAGCTTCCGCATGACAGGATGGGAAGCACCTGGCCTGGTCCCTGGGGCTCTGGGGCTCAGTGATTGGGTCAAGTGGTGAGGTCAAGAGAAGCTTTGTCTTGGCAAGGGCCCTTCCCGACCCCTGACCTCTTTGTATCACTCTACCCTAAGCTCACAGGGATCTTTAACATCAAGAGAATGGACTTAGAACCAGGCTCTGGCCTCAGTGCCCTTCATTCAATAAACCACATGCCTTTAAACACCCACTGGCCCCACCCCCCTCCTGTGGGGTGGGCCCTAGTTCACAAATTAAACTTGATCAAAATGTAAATTTGGATCCATGTTTTCTCTTTTTTAAGTTTTTGGATTATTTTTATTTTATGCTTATGAGTGTGTTGCCTGCAAGTATGTAAATCTACCACCATGTGCAATGCCTGTGGAGGCCAGACAGGGCACTGGATCCCCTGGAACTGGAGTTACTGATGGTTCTTAGTGTCTGTGTGGGTGCTGGGGACTGAACTTTGGTCCTCTGGAAGAGCAGCCAGTGCTCTTAACAGCGGAACGATCTCTCAGGCCCCTGGACCTGTGTTTTCTTGATGGAGAAGTGGGTTTCTACAGCTTCTCTGGCTGGTTTTCTAGTTACAACAACCAAGAAATGACTGACACGTGGCTAGCAGAGTAGTATTCAGTCATAAAAAAGGCCATTTCCATCCATGCTTAAACCCAAACCTCAAGCCTGCCTCGAGTGTCCTTTCAGAACAGTGTTCAGAACAGACAGACCCATAGAAACAGAAAGTAGATGACCATTAATGGTTCCCAGTGTCCAGAGGGTAGGCAGGAGGGGAGTGACTGCTAGATGGTAGGGGTCATCTTTTGGGGATGGTGAAACTGTTCTGGAATTAGGTGGTGGAGACAGTTGCACAATTCTGCGAATATTCTAAAAAACAAAACCCGAAACCACAGAACTGTGCACTTTGAAATAGTGAATTCTATGGTATGTGAATTATGTCTCAATTTCTTAAAAAAGTCCTAAGCAGGATGTGATGACCAGTTATCCGTGTCTCCTTGGCTGGGCTAAAAGCTGCTCAGTTATTTCTGGCTTTTGAATTGGTAGACAGAGTAAATCAAGGCCCACCCACATGGAGTGACATCACACCACCCAGGGCCTGAATGGGACAAAGCAGTGGAAGGAGGGTGCCGGGTTCATATGCGGGACGTGTGGTCTCCTCTGTAACATGAGAGGCAGCGGGCCCTTTAAGAGGCAGGTCAAGGAGAAGCTGATTCAGTCTCCAAAGGGACTGATGCCTTCTCGCTGGGCTGGGGTAGGTCTACAGGGACTAGACAAGAATGGGTTCTCATAAAGCAAGTTGGGCATTATCAGTTTCCAAGGAGAGTTTTGAACTCCGCACACTCAGTCTTGAGCTGTTTCCAAAGATTGTATCCTAGACGCTTCCCAGGCAGCCTGGGGTTGGGGGAAATGTTTGTAGTGGGTTTGCCCTGATAGCTAACATCTGGACTTTGGCTCCTGGTTTCAGACTGTGCAACTAAGTCTTAGAGTAGCTATTGCTGCATAAAAATCAGTCCTTTCAATACAGACGCTCCAAGCAGGAGTGACTGTTATTTCCCTCTCTCTGTGGGTCAGGAATCTGGGAGCTGTGTGACAGGACAGGTCTGGTCTGGCCACTGAAAAAGTCACCACCAATATGTCAGCTGGATTCCCATGGCTCCATGTCTGGACAGTCTACTTGCAAGGGCTCATTCACGTGGCTGACCAGCTGGAGTGGACTAGAGTGAAGTTCTCTTCCCTGCCGCCTCTTCGTGGGGGCAGGGAGTGGGGAGGCCCCAGTGTCCTCACACCACGATACCCATGTTCCTTAGAGCAAGCTCTCTGGTAGAGAGCAAGGCAGAGAGAGCCACGTGTTCTTACCACTAAGCCTCAGAAATCAAATCATGACATTTTTACAATGTCCTGTTGGTTACACAGGTTGGTCCTGTCCCACATAGCAGGGGACTACACCAGGACATCGTGGGGTGTCAATGGAAACCTTGTTAATCGGCTTTCCGTAGCTATAACAAAATACCGGCGGAAATCAACTTAAAGGAAGAAAGGCCTGTTTTGGAACACGGCTTTAGGAATTTTAGTCTACACAGTCGGCTGGCTCTGTGCTCTTGGGTCTGAGGTGAGGAAGTAACTACTTGGTGGTGGGAAGAGGAGGAGGCTGCTTGCCTTGTGGCAGCCTGGAAGCGAGCGAGCGAGCGAGAGAGAGAGAGAGAGAGAGAGAGAGCGAGAGAGAGAGAGAGAGCAAGCAAGAGCACCAGGATCCCAATTTATTCTTCATAGGCGTACACACCCAGTGACCCACTTCCTTCCAGTTTCCCAATGGACTATTCAGGTAAGAACATATCCATGGATGAGGTCAGCACATTCATGATCCAGTCCCCTCTGAGCTTGACTGCATTGGAGACCAAGACTTCAACACTTGTGTCTTTGGGGAAAATTCCAAATACAAGTCATAACAGGGATCATTGGGTTGTCACAGCTTTACAAGCAGCAACCCCCGAAGCCAGACTCTGCGGAGCTGGTTCATACAGCCCCTTCAAGCCCTTGACACTGCAGTTTCTAGAGCTTTGGGATAGACTGACAGGAATTCCCCAGGAGTCCCCCATGCGGCACGGAACTCAGGAGTGTCCTCAGGCTGGAGGTGGCGTTTTCAAAACTACCTCACACTGTCAGCTTAGTGGGCAGAGCTGACAAACCTGAGGGCTGATGGCAGAAATACCTCCCGCTGGTCCAGTAGGCAACGAGTCACACAGGACAGTGACAAGGACAGTAGACTGTGTTGCTGGTGCTCCAGGGTGGGCAATACTGCGATCACGAAGAGAACACTGACCTCTGCAGACATCCCTGGTTCCTGGGGACCCTCTGTTCTGTTCTTAGGGCTGAGGTCCTCAGAGGCTGGTCCTTGAAGGTGGAGTCAACAGCTTTCTGTGCTCCAGGGTCATTTCTGTGGATTTCTCTATTGCAAACTCGCTCTTCTTTTCTCTTAGCCGACCAGAGAGTCATCCTGCCTTCCTCAAGAGGACGCTAACCTCCTCCAACTGCCTCGTCTAGATTTGACTCCCACTCTGTCACCCCCCACACTCGTCAGTGAGCTGGGCTCTGTGTTGGTCACCCCACCGTGTTCTTTTCCCTAAATGCGCACTATGGTAAATGAAGGGAGAACACCAGGCCTTCCCTACTGGCATCATCCCACCAGGTACTTGGTCATGTCCGCAGAGCCCAGGAAGGGGCAAGCCTCTTGCCTTGATCTACTTAGCTTCTCTATTGCTGTGACAAGATACTCTGACAAATACCAACTTGGGGAGGAAAGGGTTTATTTATCTTACATCTCCCAGGTCACAGTTCATCAGGGAGCCCAAGGCAGGAACTCAGGGCAGGAACCTGGAGGCAGGAGCTGGAGCACAGGCCATGGAGGAATGCCGCTTACTGGCTTGCTCCCCTGGGCCCGGCTCAGCCTGCTTTCTTATGCAACACAGGCCCACCTGTCCAGGGGTGGCACCACCCACAGTGGGCTGGGCCCTCCCACATCACTCATCAAGAAGGTGCCCCTCAGACATGGCCACAGGCCAGGCCAATGGAGGCAATTCCCCAGCTGAGGCTCCCTCAGCCCAGGTGTGTCAAGCTGACACTAAAGTTATCCAGCACATGCCACAAGGGTCCCCAACCCTGATCGTGTGCCTTCCTTCTACCCATGCCCTCTTTCCACCACGGAGCCCATGTTCTTGGTACCTATCTCCCTTCCACAGCACTGTCTTTTGGTGGGTGTTGCCCCGGTCACTCTCTGCCCTTTGGGAGCATCCAGCCACTGCTTGGCCAGAGGTGCTGACCAGTCCAGCTAGGCGGAGTGTGGAGGGGTGTCTGTTGGCTTCAGTCTGTGCCTTCATTGCCCCCAGCCCCTGCCTGAGATCATGGCCCTCCCACACTGTCAAGCCATCCTGCCTCAGCCCGACAGGCTTTGTCACTTTACCTCTGGCCCTTCATTGTCGATAATATGCTATTAAAAGTTGGAAATACATTTTCCTCCTGCCGATGTTTTTCCTTTTCATTTAGCAAACATTGATTTTTTTCGCCCTCCTGCAGACGGACTAGAAATGAAATCGCCCTGGTCCCTTTGGGGTGATTTAGTTGTCTGAGCCTGAGGCAGTGGGCAGACACGAGGCTCCTTGTGTCACCCCATCCATGGGTCACTCGGTGACCTCAGAAAGTCATTCAGCCTTTCTCTTCCACCACAAGTCTCTCAGGTGGAAAAGGAGGCCCTGGGGTCCCTGGCCTGGGGGAGCAGGAAGCTCTATTAACCAGCCAGAGCTGCTTCCCCAAGGGGCTTGGATAAAAGCTTCTGAAAGAAAGCCAAGTTCAAGGTTGTGTCAACACCAAACACCATGAAGTGGCAATTATCCAATTAAGTTGATTAGTGTAGACAGCACCACCAATGTCTGTTCTGCACCCCCCTGCACGTCCACTTTCTGAACTCCATCAGCTGCTTAGGAGAAGAAAGGACACTGGGAGCAAGAGACTGGATCTCCAAAGACTCCAGCCTGCCCGCCTCTGTGCCCCAGTTCCTCTGACTCTTGTTTGGGGATGATGACCTTGTGTCCATTGTAAGTCACATATGCGATTCCGTGATACAGGCTAACCTTGGTGAAAGACTCCAGAGCAGGAGGTTGAAGAAAGATTACTTGGGGTGGGGGAGGCACCTGGTATGGGGTAGACCAACTTGCAGCCAGGACCTAATGCCTCTACTAGCGGCAGCATGGGCAAGCCCTACTCCGTGCTTTGTGCTTTCATGATCCCAGAGCACACAGCCGCAGGCTGGGATTCCATGAGGAGGATGGTCACCATGCTGACATTGCTGATGGTGGCAATGATGTAAACATGGTGACAGTGATGGTGATGATGATGGTGGCAAAGGTAGTGGTAGTGATGGCATGTTGTTGTTGATGCTGAAGGTTATGATGTGGTGGTGGTGATGGTTATGATGGTGGTGATGAAGATGGTGATAATGATGATATGATAGTGTCAGGGGTGTTTATAACGATGGCAGTGTGAGAATCCTGCTGGTGGTGATGAAGATGGTAGTGGTAATGGTGGTGGTTTTGGTGGTGGTAATGGTGGTGATGATGATGTGGTGACTTACAATGGTGTTGGAGGTGCTGATAATGACGGTAATGGAGGTGGTGGTGGTGGTAATGATAGTGATGATTATGATAGTGTCAGAGGTGTTGATTTTGATGGTAGTGGTGATGGCGGTGGTGGCTATGATAGTGTTGGAGGTGCTGATAATGATGGTAATGTGAAGATGGTGGTGGTGGTGATGATAATGATGGTGGTAATGATGATGGTTTCGGTGGTGTCAATGGTGATGACGATGATGGTGGTGGCTATGGTGGTATTACAGGTGCTGCTAATGATGGTGATGATAATGAAGGTGGTGTGGTGATGATGGTGGTGGTAATGGTGATAGTTTTGGTGGTATTAATGGCGATGATATAATGATGGTGGTGGCTATGGAGGTGGTTTTGGTGGTGTTAATGGTGATGATGGTGATTTGTGATGATCCGAATGAGAAATGTCCCTCATAGACCTCATGCATTTGAACACTTTGCCCCCAGTTGGTGGCGTTGTTTGGGGAAGTTATGGAGCCTTTAGGAGGTGCAGCCTTGCTGGAGAAAGTATATCAGTGCAGGCGGGCTTTGATTGTTTATAGCCCCATGCCACCTCCTGCTTATGGTCTGTGCTTCCTGTGTGTGGATGAAATGTAGTCAGCCATCCTCCTCCTCCTGATGCTGTGCCGTGCCTTCCCCACCATGATGGACTCGATCCCTCTGGAACTGTGAGACAAGTTCTTCCTTAAGTCGCCTTTTCACAGTGTGGATGGTGATGCTGCTGATGGTGGTGATAATGGTGAGGTGTGGATGGTGATGTGATAGTGATGCTGACTGTGGTGACGGTGGCAATGATGCTGAAGAGGAAGATGCTGATGGTGATGTTGCTGATGATGCTGACAGTATTGATGGTGGTAATGGTGAGGTGTGGATGGTGGAATAGTGATGCTGATGGTGGTGATGATGCTGATAGTGCTGATGGTGGTTGGTGGTCATGCTGCAGTGTGGATCATGATGCTGATGGTGATGGTGGTCATAATGCTGAAGAAGAAGATGATGATATTGCTGATGGTGCTGATGGTGATTGTTGGTAATGGTGAGGTATAGACGGTGATGTGACAGTGATACTGATGCTGATGGTGGTGATGATGCTGAAGAGGAGAACGATGTTGATGGTGATAAGCTGGGACCTTTCTCCTGGCTCTCTGTATAGCCAACCAAGGAAACAGCCTTGCAGAGAGTCATTCCACAGTCGTCCCTCTGCCATCAGCACCATGGGTCTAATTCTTAGCCCTCAAATGGGTGGCTCTACAGCTTGCTGAACCAGGGAAATACAAAGAAACAATCACACCTGACTTCCAAGGCTAGGTCAGAGAAAGCCTCTAAGTTCCCTGTCTGGGCCTCTTAGGATGTTCTGGGAGCTCTGAGCTGCAACATGAGGCCATTTTCCCTGAGGTGCTGAGGAGGCTGTGGGAGATCATGATTAGAGAGCTGAGTTTAGTCCTTTAGTCATGCATCAAGGAGAAAGCCTGGTTGTAAAGTCAGGGCAGACTGCTGCCCTCTGAACACTAGAACCCAGGAGCAGAGCCCCACATGGACTCCCATGGGACTCCTGACCTATGCAGTCCTGAAACACAACGCAAGCTCCTAAATGTGGGGTTATACATCAGCAGCCACTGAGGAGGTAGGTGTGGCTGGTTTAGATTCTCAGTCACGTCCTGGATGAACCTTGTGTCTGCAGGCAGCAGCTCGGCTCAGCTTTGCAGGCCTAACCCTGCTTGGCTTTGGCACTCGGGCTCCTCCACATGGGAAGGCAGTGTGCTTTGAGGCCAGCACTCATAAATTGTCTCTACAGCAAGAGCCCAGTGCAGCGTGAGCTGAGAGCTACCACCGGGGACACCACAGTAGCATCAAGCAGGGCAGACCTGAGGATGGGGCTGTTCTGAGGGCACTTACCCCTGCAGCCCCAGGGTCACCATGGTCACCGTCCAGGGCTTTTCTCTGCTGGGCCTTGAAGATAAGGAGCCAATAAAGGTCCGAGAATGCCCTGAGGAAATAAGAGACTGAGTAGTGGTTCAGAGGAGGGGACCGGGGCCAGTACCCCCAGCACTGGCTGTGCCACCCTGTGCTATCAGAGCCTCAGAGCAGACCTAAGGGAGGGAACTTGCTCTCCTACCACTTAAAAATGAGAATTTGGGCCGGGCATGGTGGCGCACGCTTGTAGTCCCAGCACTCGGGAGGCAGACGCAGGCAGATCTCTGAGATCAAGGCCAGCCTGGTCTACATAGTGAGTTCCAGGCCACTGGGGGCTACAGGGAGACCTTGTCTCAAAAGGCACACACAAAAAATGAGTTTCAGGACTGGATGAAAGCCACAATATTAGGGCTTGACTCTAGGCCAAGCTCTGCAGGACCTCTGTGCCTGTGCCTCTGATGCACCCTACAGCTGCCTCGTAGGAATCTGGTGGGCTTCGGCAGGGACGAGGGGCACTTTTCTACAAAATTAGAGGAGAGTGTACAGTTTCTTTGGAACAGTACCTTCTGTACAGGGAATAACACCTTCCATCAGGGGCAAAGCTCAAAATCCGACTGGACCCACCCCAAGCAATACCGCATTACATTTTATTTGAGGGCTGTGCGGATGTGGGGACCAGGAGGGTCCACTGCTTGCTGTCTCCAGTGGGGTCAGAGGCACCTACAGCAGTCACGGGTTGTAGGCTCCAGACACCATGGGGAATGATACAGAGCCAGGCCTCCGGGAGGCGGGGACATCAGGGGTCTTGTAGTCCAGGCTGGCCTTGAGCTCACTGTGTAGCTGAGGATGACCTTGAACTTCTGATCTGCCTGCATCTGTTCCCTGAGTGCTGGGATTACAGGCACGGGCCACCATACCAGGTTTATGAGGTGCTGGGGATTGAACCCAGGGCTTTGCGTACACTAGGCAAGCACCCTGTCACCTGATATACACCCACAGCCCCGCTAAGTGGCTTTGACATAATGCTCTCAACCACCAAGGGCCTCCCACCACACCCTCCTTGGCTCTGGCCGCCTGCTGCCGCAGCCCCAGCTGTTCCAGGATGCTGCCTTGTTTTGCCGTCCTCTTGGGCATGACTGTGGGGTTACCCTCTATCTGACTGCTTATCACTAGTCCTGCACATCCACACCCACTCACACTGGTACCCACAAAACGGACACCTATAGGATTATGGGCAGATACACTGTGAGCGCACACCCACACTCTGGGTATGCATACCACAGGCTCATATAAGGTGCACACTCACCACAGGCACACACACCATGAACGTAAGCTCCTGCCCCCTTGGCAGACCCCTCTCTCCTGTGCTAGGGAGCCTGCTGCTTTCAGGTGGTGTGCCTCTCACCCCCAGACAGCTTTTCTATTTGCCCCATCTTATGGATGAGGAAGCGGTATGCTGGTGGAGCCAGCACATCGCTAACGAGTGTCAGCAGGGCTGGCCCTCCAGAGTGGCATCCCTTCTCCTGCCTCACTGGGGCCGCCTCGAGGTCTCTTCTGCTGCTGATTTTGGTAACATGTGCAGGCGTGGGAGGGGAGAGCTGAAGGGGCTGCTGTACATGCCTTTTGGTGGGCATATGTCCTAGGGGTGAGTGGTTGGATGATATTTTATGTTTTTTATGTTTAACCTTAGAAATAAAGTCCCTCCAAAGTGGCCATCCTTATATCCCCATTACCAGTACAGAGGAGCTCTGTTTGCTCCACATTCTTGCCTCCAGATGGAACAGTCTTTGCGACTTTAACCATTTCAGCAGACATCCCGTGAGGCCTCGTGTTGACGTGTTTTGTGTTTACTGGCTGTTTATGTGTATTCTTTTGTGAAATGTATGCTTAAGTCTCTTCCCCATTTTTCTTCTTCCTTTTTTGATTTATTTATTTTTATTTTATGTGTGTGAGCGTATTGCCTGCATGTGTGTAAGTGCAACCGTGTCTCACAGTGCCCACGGAGGACAGAAGAGGGTGTCGGATCCCCTGGAACTGGAGTTACGGGTGGTTGTCAGCTGCCATGTGGGTGCTGGGATTTGAACCCGGGTCTTCTGCAAGAGCAGCCAGTGCTCTTAACTGCTGAGCCTTCTCTCCAGCCCTCACGCCCATTTCATTAAAAATATTTTTACATTGATTTATTTATTGGAGGGCACATGCATGCTACAGCATACATGTGGAGGTCTGAGGGAGTCAGTTCTTTCCTACCACCGTGTGGGTCCCAGGGATTGAGTGCAAGCAGTCGGGCTTGGCAGCAGATGCCTTTATGCCCTAAGCCATCTCACCATATCTCCAGCCCTTTTATCCTCCCTCCTCCCTCCCTCCTTCCTCCCTTTTTTCTTTTTCTTTTTTTTTCAGTATTCTCAATTAATTTTTTTTCTTTCTCCCTTTTTTAAATTGAGGTTTTTTAGATTTTATACAACAGTTTTGAATGAAATTTAGGCCTCCTTCCCTCCCCCATCCATGCTCCCACCCCACTCCCGCCCCTGCCGGACCTCAGGCATTCCGCCATACATGTTCAGTCCCATCCAGTCAAGCATTTGTACCCAGATGTCCTTCAGTGCAAATTCACCCCCTGGAGTCCAGTCAGCCTCCCCAGAGATCATAAGGAAGGTCGCTCTCCCTCATTCAGTAGTGACCGGTCTCCAACAGTTCCCAGACTAAGGCCGGCCTGCCGTCCATGTCTCTTGCTCCCCTCCGGCCCTTGTCTGATTGAGTTGGCGTGGGTCCTGTGCTGGATGCCACCATTGCCACAAAATTCACATGTGTAAGCTTCCAGTGACCTGAACCATCTGTTTCCCTATGTGCATGCACCAGCCCTGGCCCTTATAATCTTTCCACCCCCTCTTCTGCAATGGTCCCTGAGCCGTGGGTGGGTGAGGTTTGATGGAGGAGTCCCATCTGGGGACACGCACCCTGCAGTCTCTTATTCTCTGAAACTTGACCAGTTGTGGCCTCCGGTGTGCATCCCACTCTGTTGCACAAGGAAGCTTCACTAGTGAGAGTTGAGGGAGGCACTAGTTCTCTCTCCACCCCTGTTCCGATGTGTTCCATGAGCCTTAGGTGTAGAGGTTCCACTGTAGATGTGTTGCCTAGGACTGGGCATCTCTCAGACATATATTCTGTGTCTGGCCAGTTGTGGAAGTCTGCAGTAGCCTCCATCTGCTGCAAAAACAAGCTTCTTTAAGGAGTGGTGTGTGGTATGCTTGTCAGAGTCCTAGGTGGGCTGGTCTGTCCCTTTTTTCTTAAGATTTTTAACTCTACGTATGTATGTATGTATGTATGTATGTATGTATGTATGTATGTATGTGGTGTGTTCATATGTGTGCTAGTGTCTGTGGAGGCCAGAAGAGGGCATTGGATCCCCTGGAACTGGAGTTACAGGTGGTTGTTAGCCGCCATGTGGGTGCTGGGAATCCAACCTGGTCCTCTGCAGAGCAGCCTGTGCTCTTCAGCACTGAACATCTCTCCAGCCTCCCTCCATTTTTAATGCATTGGTTTATCTTTGGCTGTTGCATTTTGAAGGCTCTTTATATAGTCCACACATGTCTTTGGGACTCTGCCTTGTGCGGATTCTCTCTCATACGTGCTTTGAGTTTCCATTTTTGAATGGCATGTTTTGCAGAATGAGCACTTTTAAGTTTGACGAAGTCCAACTGACCTTAAAAAAATGTTTCAGAATTTTCTGTTCTATCTTAGAGAATTTTCTTTCTTCTTTTTCCTTGTCCTTCCTTCCTCCCTCCCTCCCTCCTTCCTCCTTCCTTCCTCCTTCCTTCCTTCTTCCCTCCCTCCCCCCTTCTTCCCTCCTTCCTCCCTCCTTCCTTCCTTCCTTCCTCCCTCCCTCCCTCCTTCCTTCCTTCCCTTCCCTTTCGAAAGGGGACCAGAATCCTTCCTTTCTTCCTTCCTTCCTCCCTCCCTCCTCCTTCCTTCCTCCTTCCTCCCTCCCTCCCTCCTTCCTTCCTCCTTCCTTCCTTCCTCCTCCCTCCTTCCTTCCTTCTTTCCTTCCTTCCTAGTCCTTCCTTCCTTCCTCCTTCCTTCCTTCCTCCTCCCTTCCTTCCTTCCTTCCTTCCTTCCTTCCTTCCTCCTTCCTTCCTTCTTCCCTCCCTCCCTCCTTCTTCCTTCCTTCCTCCCTCCTTCCTTCCTTCTTTCTTTCCTTCCTAGTCCTTCCTTCCTTCTTCCCTCCCTCCCTCCTTCTTCCTTCCTTCCTCCTCCCTTCCTTCCTTCCTTCTTTCCTTCCTTCCTTCCTCCTTCCTTTCTTCCTTCCTTCCTCCCTCCCTCCTCCTTCCTTCCTCCTTCCTCCCTCCCTCCCTCCTTCCTTCCTCCTTCCTTCCTCCCTCCTCCCTCCATCCTTCCTTCCTCCTTCGTTCCTCCTTCCTTCCCCCTCCCTCCCTCCTTCCTCCCTCCCTTCCTCCATCCCTCCCTTCCTGTTTTTGATAAAGGGTCCCCTGTAGCCCCAGCTGGCCTGGAACTTGCTATGTAGACCAGGCTGGCCTTGCCACCCCGATCAACCTACTTCTGCCTCCTGAGTGCTGGGGTTAGAGGTGTTCACTGCACCTGGCTCTTAAAAGAATTTTCCTACCCTAAGGCTGCAAAGATCTCCATTTCTTTCTAGAGTCTCTGCAATGTTAGTTTCACTTAGTTCTCTGAGTTCTGGTTTAAATTAACTTCTGTGTTTGATGTAGAGGTTAATACTTGATGTTTTATGTGGTGTCTAGCCTTCTTTTCAATCAGTTCTCTCCTGGATTATCTTGACTCCTGTGTCAGCTGTCAACCACATGAGGCCTTGTTCAGGGCTCTATTCTATTCCTCTAAAATGCACATATTTCATTTAAGATTTATTTTTATTTTTAAAATTATGTGTATATATGTATATGTACACATGCAAATGCAAGTGCCTTTGGAGGCCAGAGAGGGTGCTGAATCCCCTGGAACTGGAGTTACAGGTAGTCATAAACCACCATGTGGTCCTGGGAATTGGTCCCAGATCCTCTGCAAGAGCAGCAAGTGCTCTTAACCACTGAGCCATCTCTCCGGCTGCTATAAGTGGAACACTGAAGATTCCATTTTTTATTTATTTGTGTATGTATGCTGTGTGTGTGCGTGTCTGCAGAGGTCAGAAGTGTCAGATCTCCTGGACCTGGGGTTACAGGTGGTTGTAAACCACCCTACATGTGTGCTGGGAACTGAACTCCAGTCCTCCATAGGAGTAGTATGTACTTTTTTTTAATTTTTGGAATTATTTTTTATTTAAGTATTTTTACTGAATTTTTGAGAATTGCATACAATGTATGTTGATCATATTCCTCTATCTACACCCTCCTTACGTCTTCAACTTCATGCCTTTAACTGTTGTCTTTTTTATTGTTTATTATTTTTCATTTTTTGTCTTTTTTTGAGACAGGGTCTCCCTGTAGCCCCAGCTGTCCTGGAACTCACTATGTAGACCAGGCTGGCCTTGAACTCACCGAGATCCACCTGCCTCTGCTTCCCAAGTGCTGGGATTAAAGGCATGCGCCACCATGCCCGGCCCTCTTTTTTTATTTTTTA
Source organism: Nannospalax galili (assembly GCF_000622305.1). NCBI lineage: Eukaryota > Metazoa > Chordata > Mammalia > Rodentia > Spalacidae > Nannospalax > Nannospalax galili. Next base: position 873,123 of record NW_008347322.1, read on the forward strand.
AAATAATTTATTGAGAATTTCATACATGCATATAAGGTGTTCTGATCAAATCCATGCCCACTCCCTCCCTTCCAGCTCCTTCCATATCTCCCCATCACTTTTTCCTGATAACTTCATGTACTCTTCTTCTCCCTCCTCCTCCCCCTCCCCCTCCCCCTTCCTCCTTCTCCTCCCTCTTCCTCCTCTTCTTTATGGGGCTTTGGCTAAAGAGTAGTATGTACTCTTAACTGCGTCGAATCTCCTAGACCTGGAGTTACAGACGGTTATTAGTTATCCTGTGGGTGCTGGGAATCGAACCGGGTCCTCTGCAAGAGCAGTCAGTGCTCTTAACCATTGAGCCATCTCTCCAGCACCTGTTTATTTGTTTATTGATACAGAGTCTCCTTGTAGTCCCAGCTGGCCTGGAAGTCGCTATGTAGACAAGGCTGGCTCTGCTTTCAGGCACTCCACCTGCCTCCGCCTCCCGAGTGCTGGGATTAAAGGCGTGTTTCTATTTGCTTTGTTTTGTTTTGAACACCTCAGTTTTCTACTAGTCACGTCCTCTGTAAATAGGGGATGCGTTTCTTCCTTTCTGAGTGTTATATCTTTTGTGTCATTTTCTCAGTTTCAGATGATATCTAGAGTCACCAGGAGCGGCGGAGGTGCCTGGAGAGCACCCTTTCTTGTTCTCCATCTTGGGAAAATGTCAATTTTTAGTTTGCTATGAAGTTATTTTGGTTTTGTTTTGTTGTTTTTTAAAAATTAAAGTTTGAGGATGCTTCTAATAGGCCTAATTTTTTGGAGCATTTTTAGTATGATGAGGTCCTGAGTTTTGTTAAATATTTGTCCTGGGGGCTGGAGAGATGGCTCAGCAGTTAAAAACACTGACTGTTCTTGCAGAATACCTAGGTTCGAGTCCCAGAACCCACATGGCAGCTAACAACTGTCGGTAACTCCAGTTCCAGGGGATCCGACGGCCTCTTCTGTCCTCTCAGGCATTGCATGACATGGGTGCACTTACATACATGCAGGCATAACACACATACACATAAAAAATAAAATAAATAATAAAATATTAAAAAACATTTGTCCTGAATCTTTGGAAATAATCATATCTTTAAAAAAGATTTGTTGTAGGGGCTGGAGAGATGGCTCAGCAGTTAAGAGCACTAGTTGTTCTTGCAGAGGACCCAGGTTCGAATCCCAACACCCACATGGCAGTTAACAACTGTCTGTAACTCCAGTCCCAGGGCATCCGACAGCCACTTCTGACCTCCGTGGGCAGTGCACGACACCGGTGCACTGACCTGCATGCAGGCAATACACACATACACATTTAAAAAAAAATTGCTGGGCGTGGTGGCACACACCTTTAATCCCAGTACTCGGGAGGCAGAGGCAGGCGGATCTCGGTGAGTTCAAGGCCAGCCTGGTCTACATAGTGAGTTCCGGGACAGCTGGGGCTACAGGGAGACACTGCCTCAAAAAGAGAAAAAAAAAATTAAAAAACAAGATTTGTTGTAGTATTTTTAATTGTGCGTGTGTGTGTCTGTGAGGGGTATGTGGAAGTCAGAAGAGGGCATCAGATCCCCTGGAGCTGGAGTTATAGTTGATTGTGAGCCACCCAATGTGGGTGTTGGGAACTGAACCCAGGTCCTCTGCAAGAGCAACAAATGCTCTTAACACAGAGTCGTCTCTCCAGCCCCACCCCCATTTTTTAAAGAACATAAAGATAAACCTTAGGTCATCAGTTTTAGGACTTCTCCACCATAAGCTTTGGGAGTTACGTACTTCCCTTCCAGCACTGCTTTGACTTCAGCCTACACCTTTTTTCTTTTTTTGAGACAGAATGTCACTATGTAGCCCTGGTTCAGTATGTGAACCAGGCTGGCCTTGAACTCAAGAGATCTGCCTGCCCCTGCCTACCAAATGCTGGGGATTAAAGGTGTACACTACCATGCCTAGCACATCCTCCACATTCTCCACATTTTGATGTTTGATCACTGTAAGATCACAACTTTGTCCTTACAGTTGGAAGGGTTGGGCTGGGTCTAGTGATCATGGCTGAGAGTTCATGGGTGAATTTCTGCAGTGCTGGAAGCCATGGGCAGTTGGAGTCCAGTAGATTCCCACACAGGCTCCATTTACCCCACCCGTCTCAGACCTCACCATCCTCTGGGACGCCATTCTCCTGAACTGCAGCTGGACATTGTGCCCACCCCCCGACGACCGCCATGACCAGTGGCAGCACTGTCCTGTCATGCTCTGTCATGGCTCCAGCTCTCTGATCAGCCCACCTGCCAGCATGCATTCATTATGGACCTTGGCATTGTCCTACGTGTAATGGGATCTTTACTTCGCCTCTGCTCTGATACGTGATAACCATAATACAACACAACCCATGATGCTTTCCTCTTCCTACCCCAAGCCCAGCATTGGCCTCATCGCCCTCAGTTGACAGAAGGGCAGGTGGTGGAAAGGCACTGTAAGTCTTGTCCAGCGCTGGAGTCCCATGGCCAACTGTGGCCTTACTGATGCTAAAAGTTGTGGCCTTTCTCAATGCCCTGGGTGGCTCCCAGTGACCATCTGTGGTGCAGGCTTGTAGGGGTGTGGGTATAACATTGGAAGGCCCTGCTCTTTCTGCCCCTGCCAGGCTGGACCCCCCCAATGATGGGGCAGAGGGCTGGGGGATTCCCAGGGAGCCGACCCCCATCCAGGGCCTTTGCCTGCCGGCTGGGATCCAGCTTAGCTAGTAGCAGGGCTGGCTGCCTGTGGAGTGGTGGGGCCTGGAGGCCAGCTCAGGCTCAGCCGCTGGAGGATGATCACAGAAGTGGCAGGACCACAAATCCTGTTAGTGCGTTGCTCATCTCTTGAGAAGGCACACATCCAGGGACTCCAGACAAAGGATTCTGAGGGCCTCCCGGGGCAGCAGCAGGACAGGGCGGGCCACGGCGGGGGGGGGGCGACAGTTGGGGCTGCTGCAGGCCCTGTTCCCTAGGTAGCCTCACAAGAGTCCCTTCCTTCTCCCCAGCCCCAGTCCCTATGTGAAAAATTAGAGGGTAAGGAAGCACAGATCTCCAAAAGGCCTGGGGACTTGTGAGGTGTCAGGGTCTTTCTTGGGGAGGAGGCCCCAGAACCCCTTTGGGTGTCTCTGGCCACCTATATCCTAGTTTTGGGTCTCTGATCTGTCCTGGGTGGGACCTGGCCCAAAGAATGTGTGTCCAATACCAGTGTGTTATCTGAGGATAAAGGGCCACGCTGTGGGCAACTCTTTGTAGCATATGCCCCTTCCAGGGGGAATGTTTGTGGGGTAGTGAGATTGGAGGTGCTGGCTACATGGTGCTGAAATCTGAGATACTGGGGTCGAGGTTGCTGGAATTTCGGTTTCTGAGATCGAGGGTGTTAGAGTCTGGGGTGCTACGGTGTAGGTTGCTGTAGTTGGAGATGCTGGAGTCAGAGATTCTTGGGTCCGGTATGTTGGGTTTGGGGTTCTAGGATTCAGGTTGAAGGAGTGAGAGGTGCTGGGATCTGGGATGATGGATTCGAAATCTGAGATACTGGGGTCCAGGTTGCTGGAATTTCGGTTTCTGAGATTGAGGGTGTTAGAGTCTGGGGTGCTACGGTGTAGGTTGCTGTAGTTGGAGATGCTGGAGTCAGAGATTCTTGGGTCCGGTATGTTGGGTTTGGGGTTCTAGGATTCAGGTTGAAGGAGTGAGAGGTGCTGGGATCTGGGATGATGGATTGGGGTTAGTGAAGTCTAGAGTTACTGGGTCCAGCATGCTGGGGTTGGGGGTGCATGGTGACTCTGGGGGTACTGGGGTTCAGGTTGGTGGGGCTGGAGGGTATCTGGGTCCAGGGTGCCCTTCTCCTACAGGAACCGACCATTCATCTGTGTTGGCACAAGATGACAGTGAACCAAGCCAAGCTGTGTCTGTGTCAGCTTTTAAAACCACCGAAATGAGCTCACTTGTCGTGCTGTGGTCCAAATATTTTGACCATTTAGATGCAACCCTCTGTGCTTGTGAAATTAAGTGTATTATTAATCTTGCCTGGCCTGATGACAGGGTGGGCAGATCAGATAAATCTTGTGGTACATCAGGGGAAGGGTAAGTGTGTTCCTATCATATAAATACGACACAGGTATTTCCACAGGCCTCCCGGAGGGGAGCTGGCCATCAAGCGGGGGCTGGCTGGGGCTGAGGAAGGCCTGGGGTTCTTGGGGAGCTGCTTAACAAGGGAGAATTCTCTGGGGGGTCTGAATGCTGCTTCCGGCTGTCACACAGGGGATGTGGGGGAAGCCTAGATGGTGGGTAATGGAGCTGAGGTGGAGTGGGATCCTGCTGAATCTTATACTACGCTTGGGGGCTGAATCCATTCTTTTCTCTGATTATAAAAGCCTGCTGGAGAAGGTGAAGAATAACGCAAAAGGGGCTGTGCCAATCCCGGCCCACGCCCGGGTCTCCCCATGGTCAGCGAGCAGGGTGGGGGCATTTCTTTCCAGACTTCCTTGAATCCACTGGGGACTGGATCCCGTAGTCAATGAGTCAAAGTTGCCTTTCACCCTCCTTTGCACACTGAGGTGTAGCAACTCGAGTACAGGCTCATAAGAGGAAACTGAGGCCTCGTGGCTGGTCAGCTCCTCTGCCCTACCGACCACAAGGGCAGTCCCCACAGTGCAGTGATAGCTGCCGCCCTGGGGAACACCCATCCATCCTGCCTGCGCTGTGAATCTGAGCGTGGCTGGCAAGGCAGGTTTCGGCTCTCTCTGGTCTCCCCATGGCCACCTGACGGCAGGAAGCTGTGCCCTCCCTAGCCACTGGCAGTTCTGGCCAGGAGTGCGGGGAGGCGGTTCTGACCGGGAGTGCAGGGAGGGTATGGCCTGCCTGCGTGTAGGCAGGTCCATCTGTGTCGTGCAGTGCCCTTGGAGGTCAGAAGAGTGAGTTGAGTCACCTGGAACTGGGGTCACAGACAGTTGTTAGCTAGGAATCGAATCCGGGTCCTCTGCAAGAACAGCCAGTGCTCTTAACCATTGAGTCATCTCTCCAGCCCCAGTACAGAGCTTCTGAAGTGCTGTGGGGAGGCCCAGATCCCGGGGCTACAGGACCCACCACACACCAGCCTCTGATAGACGCAGCTAACATGGACACGTACTGCCTGGTTGCCATGGTGCCCTAAAGTGTGGGACAAGGGTATCATCTTTAAGGCCATTTTGAAGTTTTCAGCCATGTGACTTAGACACGGATCACTCGGCAAGTCTGTCTTTCACAAAACGGCCAGTCCTCCACACAGCAGCTCCAAAGGCAATCTCATGCCACAGAGAAGTTCCCTCAGCCTAGTCTGTCAATCCTGCTGCCTGCAACGTGTGCAATGCTCACTCAGACCAGCATCGGAGATACCACCATCTGATCCGTAGAGCACTTACTACATGGTCAGTCCTATCCCAGGTGGACACGGATGCCTGGGATCTGGCCTGTTAGCAGAGGAGGGATGCAGGCTCAGATAGGCCTGATCTTGAGTCCCACAAACCCAGGGTCCTCACATCTCTCCACTGGGCCTCGATTTAGTATGGGTATAACATCAAAAACTAACATTTATACTTTCTCAAAAGCTAACCATCCTTTGATAATAACAGAACCGCAAACACAGCCAGGGTAAGGACTGGTGGCGGCTCAGATGTACAGGTGAGTGTCAGGCTCTTATCCTTCACTGCTGTCATGGAACGGGGAACTGGAGCCTTGGTTTCCCTTCCTCGATGCCCACAGTCCTCCAGTTGTTAAGCCACGGGTCAAGAGACATTAGGATTCCTTCTAGGTTTGGGTATCAGTGACTCTAGGGGTATCCATCAGGTGGCTCAGAGACGAGAGCCTAGGGGCAAGGTTCTGGGGTCCCCAGGTATCTTTGGTGAGGGTGTGACTGCCTCCCTGCCTCACCCTGCCTTTCACACTTGAGGGCACTCACAGAAGTGTTGGTTACTGAGTCTCTGAGAAGTCTGCAGGCCTTGGGCAATTGTGTCCTTCTGGATCTCTCCTTTTGACTTTTTTGAGCTTCCCTTACTCCTGGGTAGGCTCCAGCAGGCTGTGGAGGAAACATGGAGCTCCTGAAACACGGGGTGCCCTCCCTGCCCAAGGGAAGCTAGGGGTGGCGTGGGGAGGGGGAGGGCAGGAACCTTTGAGTGTTGGGTATTACTGGGGAGGGGAGCTTTATGGGACTCCCATATATGGGTGCTTTAAAGTAAGAGGCTGAAAATATGAGGGGCAGGTGCCCCAGGTGGTGGGGGGTCAACCAGGCAGGGTGTCGTGACAGCCATACCTGTGGCTTAAGGCCAGTGCCGAGCCTCTGTAATTCCTCAGTGATGCTGTGAGCAGTACAGACCTGACTTGGGGTGTGGGGGTGTCATGGCCCTCCTTGGGTCCAGAGAGGCGCTGAGGCCTGGACTGAGCCCCTAGGTCTGCTGGCTGTGGGCGTCTGTCTGGGCTCCTCTGAGTGACCTAATTTCCAGGACAGCCCCTCCTGTGTCTCCATTTAGAAGAGGCTCTTTTGGGGGAAGGGGACCCTTGTTAGAGGGAGAAACAAAGGCCAATTGTCACCATGAGCTGGTAATTCATCAGCATGGGGACTGGGCTCTCCCAGGGAGTATGGCTGTCTTGTTTGCTGGGGCTCTAGCTGGGGGCTGGACCTGGGGCCCCGAGAATGAGGTTGGGTAGAGAAGGGTAAAATTCCCTTCCCACCCCTTAGAGATTATCTCACTGCCCGGCCACTGGCTGCTCTCCAAAGCAAACCCCTAAAATCTCCATGACTAAATGAACTTTTGTCTCCAAGGAGTCTGGATCTTGAGGGGGTCAGTGCTGTACTGATAGGTAAATTGAGGCCCTAGGATGGAAAGATTTTTTTCTTGTCTAAGTGGCAAAGGGTTGCAATGTAAATAATGGATGCAAATCTGAGGCCCTAGGATGGAAAGATTTATTTTTTCTTGTCTAAGTGGCAAAGGGTTGCAATGTAAATAATGGATGCAAATGCCCACCATAGGCCCCTTCAAGACAATGCCCATCTCCCTCCATGGGCCGTTTTGGGTTTTGGGGATAGTACCCCATAAAGCAACATTTTTTTTTTTTCCTTTTTGAGACAGGGTCTCCCTGTAGCCCCAGCTGTCCTGGAACTCACTATGTAGACCAGGCTGGCCTCGAACTCACAGAGATCCGCCTGCCTCTGCCTCCCGAGTGCTGGGACTACAGGCGTGCGCCACCATGCCTGGTCTGTAAAGGAACATGTAAAACTAAATTCTAAGTCTGCTCAGAGTGAGTTCAGAGATAGGGGTGCGTGCGTGTGCGTGCGTGTGTCTGTGTGTGTGTGTGTACATAATGGTGGGTGGGTGGGGCCATCAGACTGCTATGGGTGCCACACGGGAGTTGGGCCCCTCAGGTGGAATGTGGAGTGGCTGGTATGGATGAGGTCCATTCTCAGCTAGCTTGGGGAGGAGTGGCTGTGGGCAGGGCTGGTGTGCAGGAGGAAGATGACTCATGGAGGGAGGGAGAGGGCAGGCCTGGTGAGTTTTGCTATGAGTCTGGACTTCATCCCTGGGGCAAAGGGAGCTGGAAAGGGGTTTTAGGTCTGGTGAGCTGGGTGGGGGCAGGGGTGCTGCCTGCTCTGTGCTGAGCAGAGGTTGGGCATAGGCCGTCCAGTGGGACAGTGGAGCCTGGGCCTTCAGGGTCTTCTCTCCCAAGGCCTGCAGCTGGCCCTGGACCACCAGGGGAGAGGACACCCACTTCCCCAGGCCCAGCTGCAGGTCTCCTCTCCTGAGTGGCCTGAGCTGATCTGCCAGATGGCCCCACTCACTGGCTGGCAGTCTGGTGTGGGGGGGAACGCAACACTTTAAATACAGTTTCTCTTGCTGCAAGCCCTGAAAAGGAGCATCCAGGAAACTCCAGGGTTACCTTCCCCATTCTTCAATACAAAACTGACGCCTCTTTATGGTGCTATCAATAACCACCCGCCTCTCCTTGCTGCCACAGTGGCCACATACATAATATTTAAACCACATTGGTGGGTGACAGAGACGTACGGATATTTTTAATCCCAACAGACTATTACGGTTCGTATCATGTCTGTCAAATAAATATTATGAATCATTTCCCGTTATCTTTATGGGGGCAAGTTGACGACATCGGGGGATTGGACAGGGACGCTCTTCTCTGAATATTTATCTAGCTCGTATGTATATGTATGTGAATGGAAGGAGATTTATGGAGCAATTGTCGATAATAAATGCCCCGATAAAACACATTATCTCCTCGCCTGATGAGCTACGTGTGGAGCGGGGCAGGGCACAGGCAGCAGAGAGGGTGTGCCGCCTGGCCCAGGTGAAGTTGGGACCTCACCCCAGGCTGGTGTCTCACCTGTGCTTTCCCGGTTCCTGTGATCTGCCAACACCTATTTTCCACCATCACCATCTCATTTCAAGCCAAACGGCCTGTGATTCGCTGGTCCTTTCCTCCCACGTACAGGGGAAGGGACTGAAGTTCACAGAGGGCCCTTGTCCAGGGCTACAACAAACAGTTGGTGGCTTCGGTTTCCTCCTTGAGGTATCTCCTGCAGCACTTTGTTCTCCGAGACCGTCGCCTGTCCCTTTTCTCTGGTCTTCAGGCTTACCTGTCATCTCCCTGGCTGTCCAACCCACACCCCAAGAGAGCTGGGCAGGTGCTGTGACTCCCTGGAGGCAGGAGTGTGAGGTTTGCAGCTTTCTGGGAGAAATCTGACCACTGGTTGGTGCCTATGCTGCTGAGGCTGCAGTGGCTCCCAGAGTCAGGCCCTGCTGTCCTCAGCCTCAATGTCCATGTATGAAATGAGGAGCAGGATCTGAGGAGCAGGTGTTAGAGGAGACAGTGTCTGCAGTATGCTATAGACCTGGCACCTGGGGCATACCTGCACCCACCTCTTAGGGCTCTGATCGGATCTGCTCCCTCCCTAGAGTTTCTAGAACTACTTGATGGTGGCCTTTGGTTTCAGTGGAGCATTGGCTCTCTAGGCTCCTGCTCAGAGCCCGCCAAACCTGGAAACCCTGAAACCCACTAAACCTCTGCAGAAGTCCTGATTGTCAGCGCCCCTTACTTGACACCCTACACTGCTCTGGGTATGGAGGCCTGTGATTCTCCACCGCTGGTGACAGATACAGAGACATCCTCTAGGACTATGGCATTCTCCCAAGGGTCTCACCCATGGGCAGAAGTCCCGTCTCCCTGTCTCCTACCCCTTCCTCTCATCTCACCCCCTACCTCCCATCCTTTGTGGCCACCAGGCATGACGGACAGACAGGAGTCCCAGTGGGGCCAAGTCCCTCTCCCCCTAGAGGGACGGAGAGGCAGGAGGTGAGATGGACAGGGGGCTCAGGACGAACCTAGTCACAGCCGTATTTGACCTTGCTTCTCTGAGCTTTACCTCCCAGCTTGCCTCACTGACACCACAAGCAGCATTTCCCGCAACTGGCCCACAGGGTAGGTGAGCAAGGGAGTCTGTGGGCTCAGGTGCTTGGGGACAGAGGTAGGCCAGGTAGAACGCTAAGCTCCTGGCCTACTTTGTTGAGGGCTGGGCACCCCAGCCCCTGTGAGATCCCAATAGGTACCAGCTCAGGATCACACAAAACCTCCCCAGGGAAAGGAACAGGGACAGCCTAGCTCTACCTGGTTTCCAGGGCCTGCTGGGCCCCAGCAGTCTGCCCAATGCAGCCTCAGGGTGCCCAGCAACACCGGCCTTTAAAAACACCATTCACCAGGCAATGCCTAGACTATTTACAAGGCTGAGCTGAGACAGTGTTTGAAAACAGCCAAGGTACCTTAGAAAGCATCCTTCAAGGAGATTAAAAAAAAAAAAAGAAAACCAAAACAGAAAACAAACCCCTCTCAGATCGAAGGCATAAACAGATGACTATTACTATGAAAGCTTTTGACCGCCTAAGCATGTGGAAGGAAGGCTGGAGTGGATTTTTCCATGGTCAGCTTGGTCCTGAGAACTCTGAATGGGATAGCCACCGTCCCCAGGCAGTTTCGTGTGGGATCACTTATACCAAACAGCCCCAAGTAGAGGGGAGAGTGGGAAACAGTGATCCGCAGGAATAACAGGCGGTCTGGCCATTTCCATCCCAGATCTGGAAGGGATGGGGCCTCCCTCCAGCAGCTAGCTGGCTCTCTGCCCACCCTCACCCTACCTACCCCTCTTCCTGGGCACCTGTGCCCCTGCTCCGCACTAGAAAGATGAGGCTCACAAGTTGTGCAGCCTGTGTAGATGTGAGAGGGATCTGGAGTAGCAGGATCTGGATCCTCTGAACTTCTACTATCAGCCAACTTTCTGGACAGGTAGGGCTTCTTAGACAGGGGCGCCTAGAGCCTTCAGCCATCCCTGTCCCCAGCTGAGGTCCCTGCATAGAAACTTGCCTGCCCGGGCCTCTCTGTCTCCAAGCACTTAAACAGTTTCTGACATAGTTTCTCACAGGAGGGGAGAGCTGGGATGTGGAGGGTGCGGGAGCCTAGTGTGTCCCGCTGGCCACTGTCAGGAAGTGACCTTGGATGCCATTGCCAGCATTTGGGACCTCCAGGCCCAGCTCTCCCATAGCTGCCCCAAGTGTTCTGACCTGAAGGCTGGACTAGCTCATACCTCATTCCCACCTCCAGGCCACTGCCTCCCCAGCCTTTCCACCTGGGTGTGTCGCCCTGACTCGACCGGACAAACATGTCCTTCCTTCATGACCCAACTCAAGGGCTAACCACTGGGAAGTCACCCAGGCCCCTGGCTGACTGGGCCTTGCTCTCCTGTCCCTGTGGATGGTGTTTCTGGTCTGTCTGCCCTGAACCTCTTGTAAGCACAGTGTGGTTCCTCCAGCCTGTGAATCCTCCCTATCTCGTGACAAAATAAAATAACTGCCACCTGCCAGGTCCTTCTCCAGGACTAATTGTCAGAGCATATTGCCTAGTCAGTCATTTCAATGATCCTGTAAGGAGTGGGACTGTCCCCACTTTACAGATGAGGGAACTGAACATAGGAGAGTGCCTGGTCAGGCCACTGAGTGGTGTTGAAAGGCAGAGCTGGGTCCCGCCCTTTCTCTGTCCATCTTGACCACAGCTCCCCTAGAGAGCCCAAGGTTGAGCCATCGCCATGGACTCTGCAGATGTTTGCTGACCCACAGTATTGAAGAACAGGGATTGTTGGAGTTTCTCTCTTCAATACCCTCATCCCCTGTGTCCTAAGACTCAGTACGGGTAGGCTACCTACAGGCCAGAGTCCACTGGCCATGGCAGGAAGGCACCATCATTGGCCACCATGGGGGGGCCTGGGCAGGGTGACCCAGGGGTTCTATGAACAGGCTTTGGTTCAGCTGTGACATCACTTCCCTAAGGTGAGGAAAACTTCATTCTATCAGTTCTCTGGCCTTGCTGTGCACACAGGTTGTGCAAGTGAGTCCTGTTCACTGCCCACAGGCTGTAGGAGGATTCTCAAAATGGCCGTGTGTCAAGGAAGGAGCCTGGGGGCTCTTTCCTCTGGTCAAGTGAGCCCAGTGGAGCTGTGGAATCTGATGCAGGCAGGACCCAATGCGCCACAGATTGTGCGTCACACCAGGGGAATGGTCCAGCCAGCTGGGGACAGGCCCGGGAAACCAGCCTGGTGCACAGGCCAGCCCAGTGTATTCAGTACCCCGGGTTTGCCTTTTCTCATTAGTGCTCTCTGTGTCGGACTATCTCCAGACCCCAGAAGAGGAAAAAGAAATGTCTCTCTCCTGGAAAGGTTGGTGAGAGGCTGTTAAGGCTGTCATCTTTAGGAGGGTCTCATTTCTGTCCCCTTTGGCAGAGAAGGGTATGTGCACCCGCGGCGGCAGTGGGCCCAGGCAGCACCTGCCTTTGTGTCCTGAAGGGCGATGCGCTCTTTGGGCACTACCCACTCTAGGCGGCCGGTGGACTTTGGTACAAGCCCCTCTGCCAGGGCCTCCAGGCTGGATGTTGGTCTGACAGACACCAGCTGGGAGTGGAGGGAGGCGGGACTGCCAGCGGCCTGGCCTGGCGCAGGGGAGCCATGCGCTCAGGAAGGCTGGCTTGGCTCTGCGCAGGTAGCTCACACCCAAACCCGAATTCCAGCCGCCCAAGACGGCGGGCGGGCGGGCGCGGAGGAGGCCCAGGCTCTCCCTGGGTAGGAGTGTTTCCTTTCGTTTTTAAACAAACAAATCATGAATTTAAAAGTCAGAGAACTACCCAAGGTATAAAAATAGCTCGGGGCCACGGGCAGTGTCCGACTAGGGTAACAGCGCCTCCGAAGCAGGGCGCCTCGGGGGGGCCCCCGGAGGAGGGGTGGGAGCCGTCGGGGTAACGCGGGGGCGCAGCTCAGACCCTTCCCCCGTCCGCCCGTGGGGGGCCGCGCAGTGCCCTGCGATGTGTGCAAGTGGGAGGGGCCTGGGGCGTCCAAAGAGCAGCGTCCCCTGGTCCGGCCATCGGCCTCTGGCTCACAGCCCCTTTGTGCCTCAGTTTCCCCTCCTGTTCACTGGGGTGCGTGGGCGTCTGGGGCGGTGTGTGCAAGTGGGAGGGGACTAGGGCATCCAAAGGGCAACGTCCTGTAGCCGCCGGCCGGTGCCTCAGTTTCCCGTCCTGTCCACTGGGGTGCGCGGCCTGCGCTGTGTAAGTGGGAGGGGTCTGCGGCTTCCAAAAGGCAGCGTCCCCTTGCCCAGCGGCCGGCCTCGGGCTCGCCGCCGCCCCCGGGCCTCAGTTTCCCCTCCTGTCCGTCCAAAAGCGCGGCCTGCGCTGGGCCTCGGCTCCCCCGGAGGGCGCCCTACTGGGCCCGGGTCCCCGCGCGGCCACGGCCGGCCTCTTTGTGTGGCCGCGCAGACAATGGCCGGGCCGCTGGGCTCCGGGCCCCGCTCTCCTCCTCCTCCTCCTCCTCCTTCTCCACCGCCGGCCACGGGGGTTTTTTTGGCAGCAGGGGAGGGAATGCGGCTCCTGCCCCCCCAGCTCCGCCCTCCCCGCCCTCCTCCCACGCCGCCGCCCCACCGCGCCCGGGAACCCCTGGCAAAGGCAAACTTGCAAGTTTGCAGGGCGCTCGCAACTCGGCGCCGGGCGGCCAGCGCGGGGCGGCGGCGGCGGGCGGGGCGCGCACCGGCT
>NW_008347322.1:886864-916120 GCF_000622305.1 Nannospalax galili
GACCCCCGGGGCGCCCAGCCACAGCCGGGCCGCGCAGGAACCGGGCCTCGCGGGAGGAGCAACTTCTGCGCTCGCTGGAGGGCTCCTGGGCCTCCCTGGCACCGGGACGGGGCGACGCGCTGGGCCCCGAGCGGCCACTGCGCCGTGCGCCCGTCGGGCTGCTGTTTGGAGCAGGCCGCTGGCCCCAGGGAAACAGTCTGCGACTCTGTGGTTCCCCACAGCAGCCCGAACCCTGGTGGACACCGTCATGCAGGAGCCTCTGATCGGCACATCACAACCAGAACTGGGGCCCCACACTCTGACCCCCCCCTTCCCACCCCAGTTCTCCCTGGCATCTAGGGGGGAGGACATCCCAGAGGCAGGCGAGACCGTTTTCCTGTCCTGCAGCTCCCAGCTCCAGACAGCCTGCCAACTCCAGGAGGAGGACTGAGCATGGCCAGCTCCCCCCCCCCCCATTGCTCTCTCTGGGGTTGTGGGAGCCAGAGGGAAGCAATGTATGTGGGGGGGACTTTATAAATGAGCTCTGGGAACGATATTAATTTGGTAGTGGGGACGGCAGCCAGGCTGTCAGGCTGGTGAAGGATTTGTGCAGAATGGAAATTAGGACAGCTGATTATGGACGAAGCCCCACGATGATCACAGCCCCCTCTGCCTGCCCACCCCTCCTGTGAAGCTTGGGGTGCAGTTTGACCACCCTGGGGGGGTGCACAGAACCTAGCTCGGCTATAGGGATATTTGGTGATATTGGAAGGTAATAGTCCCCTTACCCTGGCCTGCCTACACCTCACAGATAGGTCTGCTGCATAGTGACTAGGATAGAGGGTTCCAAGTTGATTAACACTCCAGAGACTCCACCCTCAGCTGCAGTGAAGACAGCCGGGCTCAGCTGAGAGCTCTCCTTGGATGAGCTTGGGGTCTAGCTCCTGACCCCCGTGCTCATGTTTGTGGTATCAGAAAGTTGTGTTATTGTGGCTTGCCACTGTGGGGCTTGGTATGGCGCTGGTGGGGTTCCCGTGCAGGACACCTCCATCTCTTCCACTCAAGCCTTCTCACTGCGTGTGTGCCCCCAAACTGGGCCCTTCTGGAGCAGGAATGCGCTGCCCAGTTTCTGGTCCCTGGACATGGCCCGACAAGACTTTAGCTAGGTCATGAGAAGGGAGCAACATCCCAGGAGGAACAGACCCTATCCTAGAAGTTGGCCCATACGGAACTGGGAGTGAGGTTGGAGGGTGACTGGGCTGGAGTCCTCATGAAGAGGCGAGGTTGCATCTCAGAGCTGGTGTCCCCGGAGCTCCCGTGGGCTATATCATAAGGAGGCCTGGATTCTTACGTTCACAGAGCAGTGCGGTGGCTTTCAACCAGCTTGTGGCCTCCCAGTAGCCTATACCGCAGGCCTGAGTGGCAAGTTCCAAGCTCTGATTACATTTTTTTTCTAAGCTTGTGACTAGCTCTGAAGTCCAGTGCCGTTGAAGGTCCATTTAAGCGGCTACTTGTCTAAGCCCATTTGTCAACATAGCCTAATCCCTCCTGGAGGCTATCAGAGGGCCTGGCTCATCCAGGGCATCCGCTGGCTGCTTGGGTTCGACTTGTGGTAGCTAGGAAGGCTCTATCATCCTTTCCGACTACCTGGCCACTTTTGGTCTGGAACTAAGAGGACTCCTCCCAACATGCACTGCATGGGGTTCGGTGGGCCAAGAGACCTCCCATCCACCGCCCACTGAGCTGATCGGGTATGGGACAGATCTGGGAAGAAAGGGAGGCTGGGGAATTTGCCCCAGGCAGCCCCTGTTTCCTGGCCCTGCTGCCCAGGGCTGGCCTTGCTCCATGCCTGTTGGGGGCAGGGGTGGGGGGTGGACAGGACTGGCCTTAGCCTGGATGGTAGGACTGGGCAACTGAGCCTGCAAAGTCCAAAGGTCTCAGACTGCACTGACTGTCCCCCCCGCCCAAGCTGTTAGTGGCCCATTTGTTTCTGAGGGTACCAGGTAAGCAGGAGCAGGGCTCTAGGCCTCTGACTGCCTTCTTGTGGGGTACTCGGAGACCTGGGTGAACTTGGGCCTGGGTGAGGGGCTTCTGGAAACATCAGAGCCCTTGTGACCCAAAATAGAGCACATCCCGGCCTCCCGAAATAACAGGGTCACATGACTCTCGGGAGGCCGGGCTTGGAGTTCAGCTTGGGCCTAGGCAGTTCATGGTTAGGCCCAGGCTGCGACTTGACTTGGGCATTTGTTTGAGGGAAAATCTGGAGGGGCTCTGTTGACCGAGGAAGTATTAAGGTGAGAAAGCGCCCTTCTGATGCGGGCCCTGCCTGTGTCTGTGGCCTTGCCTGCCTGCATCCTTGTCTGGGCTGAGGCTGACTACTGTGCTAGGCAGGAACGTTCAGCTCAGATGTGGGCTCAGTGAGCTGGGCTCCCAGGAAGGGCTGACTGAGGGAGGGGAGTTTTGTATACAGTGTAGCCCAGCTTAGAATCTCTGGGGTGTGGGGGGTATAGGCTTGAGCCAGCAGCTTTGTCACATGGGGTGGCCGCTGTGGGCTGGCTCCCAGATCTGTCAGCGCCCAGGCGGCTCTTCCAGCTGTGCCTGTCCTTCAGGGCTGCGGCTAGGTACACCTCCTCAGGGAGGCCCCTCTGATTGCCCTGCAGGGGCCCAGTCCCATTGCCGCTGTGACTGTCCGTCAGGGAGGCTGAGCTTGGGAGCTGGGACCCCTGTCCTGGCTTCATTTCCTGCGCTGGGAAATGAAGGGGTCCAGAGGGTGTGTCACCCTGTGGACACGGTATGGGTGCTCATGCCTGCGTCCTTCCACTGAAGGGCTGGCCACGCATACCAAACAGGCTCTGCTGTCCACATGTGTGGACAGACTTCAGCTGCATGGAAAGTAGCTTGGGAGAGTTTCATGGACCCACCAGTCGTGAGGCCGCCGGGGGTTTCCTGTCTCTGGTGATACAGGGTCTTGCTGTGTTTGAGCATTCTGGGGCCAGGGTCATCATGGCGAGTGAGGCGTGGGTCTGCAGAGAAGAGGACTGGTGGGCCTGGCTTGACTGTCTGCAGTCCTAGGCCTGGAACCTCACTGATGGCCCAGGGCCAGGACAAGCCAAGACGTGCCTTCCTTCCCTGCTCCTCAGGCCCTAGGCTTGGGGGTCAGGTAGGGCTTTGAGGTATCACTTTGCCTGCTGGATTACCGTGGGAACTGGCCATCAGCTGTGCCAGGAATGGGACAGGAGTCTTGGTTCTCAAGGCGTAGAAGTGTCTGGACTGTGGCTGCTTGTGTGTCCATTTGGGGTTCACCTTTTAGACCTTTGGAAAATTTAAAATCACATTTGTGTGTGTGTGTGTAAGTCACTCCTTGTGTTTCACCATGTGTCCCAGGGATTGAACTCAGATTGTCATCAGGCTTGGTGGCATGCACCTTTACCCGCCGAGCCATCTCGCTGGCCCCCGTAGCTGGTTTCATGGATGCTGGGGAAGGGGGCTGTCCCCTGCCTGTGGGCCTGCAGCATTCCCTTGTTATAAGGTACGCTTACATCTTTCCTCTTTTTCCTGTTCAAACCCTTGGTCATTTGCCTCTCCCATGGTCACACCTTTCCCCAGAGCCACAGAGGACCCCAAAGGACAGGCATAGCTGGGCAGGTGATCTCGGCCATCTTCGTCTGTAAAATGGATGCAGGTTTTCCTTCTAGGCTGTCGGACACGTAGCCAGTTCTCAGGGCTCTGTGTGTCTCTTCCTTTCCCAAGGTGAGGCCTGAGGAAGGTCTTATCTGGGCCTCTGTCTTGGGTCAGAGTGGGACCAGGCCTCCATTGTTGAGCCCACATTGTCCTGTGGGGGGTCACTGGTTGCCCTTGCATATGGGAGCAGAGGCTGAAAGTGGGCGTCGAGGGACGTAGCTGCTGCCCAGTTTCCTCACACCTGCTAGGCTCCCAGGACAGCCCCCGGCTGCTGCATGACTCTCCCCAAGGCCCTGTGAGCCTGGCCAGGCGGGAGCCTGCACGCGCGTACACACCTACCAGAGCCTGGTGCGAGATGTTCTGAGCAGTCGTGCCCCAGCGCCTCACAGACAGGGAAATTGCACCCTAGAGTTACAAAGCAATTGTCTAACTCAGCAGCTGAATGAGCGTGAAACGGAGCAGAAAGCAGCTAAATAAAATTGGCCCTGGCCGTGTAAGGAGCAGCTTGACACGCACACACCTCCATACTCACCTGGTGCCATTGGCCGCCCCGCCATGAGGCAGCAAACCAGCTCTGTAAGCCTCTAGGGCCTCTTAGACTTCACCAGGATCTCTAGGCCTGGCTGCATCTGTCAGCCCTGTTCTTCTAAATCTCCCCCAACCTGCCCAGGACCTGCCCACCTAGGTTGGGTGAGGACAACCGTCCATTGGGCAGTTGCTGAGTCCCAGGCACTTAATTCAGGACCTTGTGATGACCCTGAGGCAACCTCACTAAGCGATGGGAAACCAAGCTCAGTGGTAGGGTCTTTCACCACAGCACCCCTGGGTTACACCTCTAGGTGATTGTCTGTTTCACAAATTGACCTCCAGCTGGGCCAGAACCTGTTCTTGAACCTGCCCAGGTCCTGTTCTATGGGCATCTTCAGAATCCCTACAAGGGTGAGGTCCACTCTTGGCCTGGTTCCCCAGGAACTCTGCTACCACGCCCCCCTGAGCCCCCCCCCCCAGCCTCCAGCCCCTCCAGTCTGAGTCACTGTTTTGCCCTATGATTAGTGGGCCTGAGGCCTCACTGACAGCTCTGGATCCCCGAACCTGGAAGGCTTGCCCCCTTTTCCCAAAACCCTCTGGGGAGTCGCTACTCTGGGTGCTTCCTGGGGGTAGACAGTTGGAAGTTCCCAGGCTACCATAGGTTAGAGGAGCAGCAAGAGCCACCTTCCACCAGAGGACCCAGTGGTTTGGCTGCTATCTCACCCTGCCAGGGCCTAGGTGTCTGACAGCAAGATCCATAGAGGCCTGTAGCAGGGGACCCAGGGAGGGTGGCCACACCGGCCTTCCCAGGGCAGGGCAGGAACTTGGTTATCTCTGTAGTCCCCGTGTGCAGGCACACACACGTGCACTGTGGCCTGGTCCTCAAGAACCTAGCAACGTCCCACAGCACATGCACACATGTGCATGCAGGCACACACACGTGCACTGTGGCCTGGTCCTCAAGAACCTAGCAACGTTGGTCCAGAGCCTAAGGAGGACCCAGGCTTTCTGGTGGCTTTCATTCCTGTGCAGGTAGAGTGCCCTTGCCAGGCACGGTCCAGTCCCTCAGCTCGTGGGGAGGGTGGCAGAGAAGAGGGTAGGTGTAACAGGAGAGGGAGGGGTACATTGCAAAGACAGCTAGACCAGGGCCCAGCGGGCTGGATGAGAGTCATGGTGGGAGGTGGTAATGTGTGAGATGAGGGGTGATGACAGGTGGAGCTGGCTCCTGCCCCCTGCATGTGCAGATGTGGTTTGGAGGCTGTGAGATTGGGCTGAGGAGGAAGTGACTCCTGTCTGGCCTTAGAGAGCCCCTGTTTGGGCCCTTCAGTGTAGTGGCTAGACTGGGAAAGGGGGTCCCAGGGCTTTTCTGAGGACTAAGGATGGCCCCTGAGCTGGCCTGTAGGGTCTGCACCCTTCCTGACCAGAGGCCCTGCACATGAGGAGCCAGGGGAGGCCTCACTCCTTGCTTGTTCCCTGCTGTTTAGCCCCTTCCTGGCCCTTAGGCCCTTGGCCTGTCCTGAGGTCTCCTACTCCATTGTGAGTGCTCCCAGGGTCTCTGGGAAAGGTGAGTTTGGTAGTCATGAGTCCATGCCCTAGCTTGGGAAGAAAGGCAGGCTCCCAAACCCTGAATGGTGCTAGGGACCAGGCTGGCCTTTGGGGAGCAGGATAGCCTGCCTTGTGGGGTCAGAGTGGGGTGTCCAAGGGTCATAGAGAGGAAAGGGCTTCTGGGCTGGGGACTGGAACACTGGAACCCCTTTGCAGGGGGCAGATGTATGGGGTTCCCTTCCACAAAGTTCTCCTTGCTCAAGTTCAACTCTGTCCTTCATGATGGCCAGGCCTGTCCAGAGACAAGCTCTGCCAGCTGGGCTAGGGACTTAGGGGAGCTAGAGGCCCAATGCCCGGTTTCTGTGGAGACTAGAGCCTGCCTAGCCTTCCTGCACCTTTGCCCAGTGGCCAGGCCCCAGTTTCCCAGACTGTATCTTGGAGCCCAGAGCTGGTGCTGATGGCTGTCAGCAGAGGCTGTGGCCTCCTGAGCATGAGGGGAGGGGAGCATGCTGGGCTTAGGCCAGGCTGTGTGTAAATCCTGCAGGACTGTGGATAAGCCCCACGGAGTTCAAAGCCGCCGGGTGTGCGCGGGCTGTAATGAGGTTACTGATTCAACTGGCTTCCTGGTGCTGCTGCCCAGAGTGCAGGGAGGCTGGGAAGCCCCAGGAGGGATCTAAGTATCCCATAATTGACCAATTTAGCTTAAGTGTCCGTGCTGGCCTCGGGCAGGGGTCAGGCGGTGACAGTCCAGGTGGCGGTGGCCGGAGTTACCACTTGCAGGCGTCTAGTCCAGGCGCTCCGAAGTGGAGCCCTGGGGCAGCTTTCCCTGGGTCTCAGGAACTTGGTGGCCCCCCCTCAGTGTCTGCAGGCTCGCCGGCTTCTCACATAGGCCACCCACTGTCCTTTGTGTCTTGACCTCGGACCATGCAGGGGGTGGCACAAAGCTGCTAGGCTTCCAGTCTTGTCCTTGATCCTGCTGCTTCTCTGCCAGCTGTCACCCTGCTTCCTTATAGGGGTTGTGGGGTGAGTTTCCAGACCCGACTGGTAGAGTGTATGCTTAGCCGGTGCCCAGCCAGGATCCCATGTCTGTTTTTGAGGCTTCTGTAGGGCAGGGCCTGGTTGCTTTGTAGCCCTGTGGTACCTTTGCAGGGCTGAGTGCGTGCTGTGTCATTTGAACTCATAGAACTGATTCCTACCCTGGTTGGGGCTGGAAGATGCCCAGTGTCCTGGAAAGGTGCTGGTGGGCCATGCAACCCTGTTCTTTCAAAAGCCCAGGCTGGTATCTAGACACCTTATGGGACAGATGCTTCCTAGACAGCACTGGACACAGCACTGTGCAGCATGTGCCAGTGACGCCGTGAGCCAGTCCATCTCTGTCCCTGTGGGTGGGTCCTGAGGTGGAGCCCATGTGGCCCTCCGTGAGGCAAGGATGCAAGGCCCTGGGCTCCCCTGGTGGAGTTCTTCTTCCAGGCTGTTGGTGTTTACTGCACCCTCTTTTGACCTAGCCACACAGAGCTGCTCTGGGGTGTTCTCTACAGATGTTGCAGCTGCTGTTGAGTCTGTGGGGGTCTCCTGAGCCCCTGGTTCTGCCTTTCCTGGTGGGTTGGGAAGGGCCAGCCAGGCCTTCCCTCTGGTCAGCTGACTTTGTGGCCCTGAGCAGGTCTCTTTCCCTTTTTGGCCTCCCTAGGGCTCACGGCAGCTAGAGGCCTTTGCCTCTCTTTCCTTCTTGGCATGTTGGTGTCGTTCTTCTGGGTTGGTGGCCATTCATGTGGCATAGCTGGGGACCAGGTCCTCAGGAATGGCTCTAGATCTCCCCAGCTAAGGGGGACAGGAATCAGGCTGAAGTGTCTCTGAGGTTCAGGAAGCCATGGGCTCTGAACTGTTGGGGAAGGCTGGCTCTGGATTTGAACTGAGAGTGTTAGGAAGATACTTTTCTGGGGACAAGGAGCATGCATGACAGATATTGTGGCCCTTAAGAATTGCAGGGGGAGGAGCAGGACAAGGGGTATGGGACCTACTGATAAGTGGGTCAACCCCCATCCAGGGCTGAGCCAGACTTCTCTCCCTGGGCTCTGACCTCCCTGCCTGGAGCTTTTCATGGCTCCACATGGTCCCCAGTATGGAAGCCATGCCAATGTCCCGGGTCATGTGGCTCTGTAGCTGCTCCTGACCTATCAGGTACTTCTCACCTGTTCCTTTCCACCCAGTTTCTTTTTTCAATACTTATTGATGACAAGACTGTCTTGTGTAGTTAAATGCCAGCTTCTAGTCTAGGGTGGTGTGGACCACCGAAGGTAAATTTATCTGTTTGTACTTAAGCTGCTTAACTTTTGAGGTGCCTGGGAAATCGGGGAAGCTTCATGGAGATGTTGTAGTGGGATTTGAAGGATGATTACGAGTTTGCTGGATAGACTGAGGAATTAAAGCAGACCTTATTTAGGGAGTTACGGCTCCATCGAAAAGTCCAGGGGTGGGATGCCCAGGTGGGCATGGGTGTGGTTCCTTCTCCGAAGGGTTCTAGAAGGATCCATCTGCTTGCCTAGGCTCCTTTGGCCTGCCCCTTGCCAGCTGGGTCACAGGTGTGTGTTGGGAAAGCTATGTGAGTGTGGGGGGGGGTGTGGCTGGCTTGTCTGGGAATGATTAACCCTGTGGGGAGCTGAGGTGGAGTCTAGGCGTGGGGGATCTGATGGCCACAGAACCCCTCTGAGCTGCTTTCTTGATGGCCTGTTGTCTCTTTTCCCTCCTGGGTGTGGAGTGACCCTGATGGCCCACCAAGGGTCACTCACTTTCCAGGGCACGGTGCCTACTTGGGGTGAGTGGCCTTCTTCAGGCCCATACTGGATGGAGTGATGGAGTTATCCTCAGCAGTTTGTCCCCACATCTCTGGTCTGTCCCGGTTTCTGCCCCCAGGGATAGACAGGGACAGCTCTGCCCAGAGCCTGCAGGGTGTGCTGCCTCTGTGCTGGCCCTGTCCCTGCTAGCTGGCTGGAGGATAGCTCTGATTGGGACCAGAGTCCAGGAGAGGTGGTGGAGCTGCCCTTACCCACCCTGCTGTGGACTTTCTACCTAGGATCAAGGTTGAGCAGGGGCAGGGAGGTGGGGGACTTAGTCATTGGGTACCAGGGCCAAGACAGGCAGGGCTCTCTTCCCTCTCAGGCTCCCTAGACATGAGACTAGGGCACCTGCCACCAGTTGAGTTTGGGACCCAGGAGACCTGGCCCCGGAAGGCTGAGTGGTTGTGGTCCTTAGACCTTGCAGCCTCTTGGGGCCTGATGGCTCGTTCCCTTCACTGCACTTTGTGTCTCAGGGCATGTAAAGCTCTCTTCCTCTGCTGGTTTCCTCAGCGGCAGTCAGGAAGGATGGACGTTGGGCTGTAGTGGAGGTGGGAAGCACACATGTGTGCTGCGGCCCTCCAGGGCCCTTGGCGGCTTATGGCAGAATTGGTACTGCCCTTCCCCGAGGGGCTCTGGGCCTGAGTTTTTCCAGGGCGGCGGGCTCCTGGGCTGTGTTTGCTGTAGGATTTCCGGCGCCGTGTTCTGCACGCAGTGCGACGGGGTGTTTGTGAAACGAGTTCATGCTCTCTGCAAACCCCCTGCCCCACAGCCTGGCCTCCCAAATACAGAAATGTGGTGAGGGGTGAGCCTGTCCCATACAGAAATCTCAAATTATCGGCATTTCTTAGACTACCTCTCTGGAGCTCTCCTGGCTTATGGGGGGCGGGGTCCTGCTGCTTGTCTGGCCTTGGCGTTGCTTCCCGAGACAGATAGGCACCTTGCAATTGAGGAGGCTATGGACCAGCTGTGGCACCCGGGGCTCTGACCTTCGCAGTAGGGAACCAGGCTGTAGCTGTACTATAAGTGTCCCACACGTGCTTGGCTTGTGATAGACACAGCAGCCCAGATGTGAGATGGAAGGACCCTCAGCCCAGGAGTCCCCCTGTGGGAACCTGGCTCCTTCCCTATCTTGGTCATAGGTAGGGGACATCAAGGCTGGCAGAGAAGGCCAAAGCAAAGCTCCCCGTCTGTCTTCTGTTTGCCTGTCCATCCATCTGTTTGTGTTTGCTGGCCTCTGTTGGCTACTGGGAGGAGAGAGCCAAGTCAGTCCCAGCCCTGAGAGGGTGCAGATGCCTGGGCGGACTCCAGTTGTGCAGTGTGACGGCACTCAAGGGCCGTATTTCTCTGTGGTAGTGGTGTAGGACAGGTGGCTCTTACATGTATTTTGGACTGATGGTGGTGGCCTACCTGTCTTCATCTGGGGTAGGGATGTTGTGAGTATGGTGGTGTGAGGGCATGCAGAAAGGTACGTGGTGGGTTGGATCTTCTGGGTTGGGCCTAAAGGATGTCGTAGAAGTTTACTGTAAAGTCATTTTCTGCATCTTTACCTCTGGGCTTAGTGTGGTGTCCTCTGAGGCTCCGGGACCACCCTCTTTGATGCTGCCTCTGAGTCTCACAGCAGTTACCTTCCCCTGTGGGGACCAGCTTTAAGACCCCTGTACCATGACTCTGGCCTCCAGCAACTGTGTCCCTGACCACAAGTGGGTGCAGCATGTGGCACTTTAACTTGAAAGAGAAGTAAGGTGGGCTGACTGGTTTCTAGCTGTGGCCACTGCATGCCAGTCTTGCAGTGGGTCAGGGAGCCACAGTGGGGTCATGTGTGCCCATCCACAGAGGGCATTTCCAGGCCCTGTGGAGTGCACAGGCAGGGCCTCTCTCCAGCCACTAGGCTGGGGAGATGTACGGATGCAAGCAGTGGGCAGGCTGGGGGGGTCTGGGGTTCAGGTGGGATGTAGAGATGCTGAACAGGAGAGCTGGCTCTGGGGAGCCAGTGGCTGGTGCCTGTCTGGGGGGCGTTGGTCAGGGAGAGTGAGGAGGCAGGGCCAATAAGTGAGGACAGAGGGTCAGAGGCAGGTCAGAGGACACTGGGTCCGAAGGCTTTGCGTCGCTTGGGGGACATGTGTAGTGCGGGCTGTACTTATATGTGAGAGCAGCTACCAAGGCATGTGGAGGGGCACCTGGCGGGCAGATGGGGGAACATTTACTAGGCAATAGGCAGGCGTGGTCCGGGGAAGGGCCAAGGAGGGATGGGGACCTGGAGAGGGGTCCTCCCAGACTGCAGGATGGCACTGTGAGTCCCCTGTTGGCTCTGGTCAGTGCTGGGACTACAAAGCAAAGCCACCAGCAGCCGGTGGACCCCAAGCCCTGCCTGAGCAGTAGGAATTTGGTCTTCACATCATCCTGGGATGTGGATAGGTGCCGGGACCCCTGACTTCGCCTGTGGTCTCTGTGGACTCCTGGAGAGGTGGGTTCGGCTGACATGGACAGGGTATATCCATGATCACTGGATAGCTGACCTGGCCTCATACTTCCTCTGTGACTCAGGATGCTCCTTCCCATTCCTGGTGGCCCTCACAAGGAGGGCTAGCCTTCTTCAGGCCACACTAGTATCTGTGGGACACCTCTCTAGCCTGAGAGGCAGGGCAGTGGGCACTGGCAACTTCCTTGGCCGGTCTGGCCAGTGTCATCCACAGGTCTCCCTTGGCCTGGGTGGGCAGGCAGTTGTACCTGGGCACCTGCCCCTGTTGGCTTATTCTGACAGCTTTTGACTGGAGTGCCGTGGTTTATAAGGGAGAGTGTCATGACATTTGCTGGGACTTTTCAGATGTCAGCTGCACCTGGCTGTAAGCCACAAAGACCACCTCTGGTTCTTGGATCAGACTCTGGCTCAGTGGCAGCTTTTGTCCCTCTGACCCAGGCTGACAACCCCCAGGTCACAGGGTCAAGAGATGGGTCACTGTGCCACCCCCCAGCTAACTCACTGGTTGGTGGTGTGTACCCGGTGGGCATCTGGCTAATGAAACTACAACTGGCAGGCAATTCTTGGCAGGCCGGTGTCATGGCCTCCCCACCCACGGTGGTTTGGGGATTTATCTGCTTGTGAACAGTTATTGTGTCTCCCATGCTGGGTGGCTGAACATACAGTCACTGATGGGACGGGGAAAGGGACGGCTGCTGAGCCCATGTGGCCCTGGACGGGGCTGATAAGCTGTAAAGTCATTATTAGAGGGGGCTGTGCAGCTCTGGGTGGAGGGGCCCCCGGGGAGCCCTACACCTGATGGGCCTTGTGGGCAAAGTCAGATGGGAGCTGGTCTCCAGGGACCCCTCAGAGCTCAGGTTCCATCAGGACTCTTGAGATGACCTCCCTCCTCGCGACCCCTCCACCCCTCCTGGCCGTCTGCCTGCTGGCTGTCCCCTCCCTCCCTCAGGTCTCCCTGGCCGCCTTCCTGAGAACAGGGCTGTGATTGTTGTCACCACCACCATCCGCCTCCCGCGGTGGCCTCCTCTCTTGGTTTTTGGCTGCCCCTGCCAGCAGGAACTTGGGGATTGAGGGACCAGCCTGGCAGTCTGCGGGCATCTGTGCACAGCTGGCAGGCAGCACACCCATGTGTTGGCCTCAGAGACCCAGAGACCTCATTCGTGGGGACCCAGGCCTGGACCCTGTGCTAGCCGAGAATCTGCAGCCTGCAGCTCACTCAGCAGAAAGCCTGGACCTGGTAGGGGTGTGTGGTCTTGTCCTTTCCTCTGTCCTTCCTGCCTGGATCTAGTTCATGCTGGTCTTCCCAGACCCTCTGTGGGGCTGTTGGAACCTGAATCACTGTGAGCACAGGGCCTGCCAGCTTGCTCATGCCTCCGGGTGCTGGCAGGGTGTGCACGAGGAAGCCTCTGTGTGCATGCCTGTGAGGGTGGAGGGAACTGTCCCATGTGTGACCCTGTCTGTGAGCACCAGGATCCTGCTATGAGAGTATGGCTGTGCATACCCGTGTCATGTATGAGGTTCTGTGTATTGCCCATATGTGAGTGTTCATGGCTGTGTGTGTGTCTGTGCATACCTGTGTCCATGTGTGAGGTTCTATGTATTATCCACATGTGAGGGTGCGTGACTGTGACTGTGCACACCTGTGTCCATGGGTGAGGTTCTGTGTATTATCCACATGTGAGGGTGTGTGACTGTGTGTGACTGTGCACACCTGTGTCTATGGGTGAGGTTCTGTGTACTGCTCACATGTGAAAGTGCATGGCTCTGCGTGTCTGTGTACACACCCGTGTTCATGTGTGCACACCATGTCCATGTGTGAAGTTCTGTATATTGTCTACATGTGAGCGTGCATGGTCATGTGCTTGTGTAGACCCGTGACCATGGGTGGAGTTCTCTGTATTGTCCATGTATGAGCATGCATGGCCATGTGTGAGCCTGTATGCAGGGTTTGTGTATTCACATGTGAATGTGCAGGGTTGTGTTTGTGTCTGTACACACCTTTTTTCCATGGGTGAGGTTCTGTGTACTGCCCACATGTGAGTGTGCATGGCTGTATGTGAGCATGTGTCTGTATATACCTGTGTCCATGTGTGAAGTTCTGTGTGCTGCTCTTGTGTGAGTGTTCATGGGTGCATGTGTGTGTGTGTGTCTGCACACCTTTGCCCACGCATCAGATTCTGTGTATTATTCACATGTGAGTGTGCATGCTGTGTGTGTGTGTCTGTGCTGACCTGTGTCCGTGTGTGAAGTTTTGTGTATTGCCCATGAGTGAGCGTGCATACTATATGTGTGTGTGTATACTTGTGTCCGTGTGTGAGCTCCTGTGTATTACTTATGTGAGCATGCATGGCTGTGTGTGAACATGTGTCTGTATACACCTGTGCCCATGTATGAGGGTCTGTGTACTGTCCGTGTGTGTCGTGTGCCCTGTGCTCCTCCCTTGCCCAGCACCTACAGGCCAGGTTGAGATGGACTCCGATGGACTCCCTGCTGTGCAGCCCCCTCCCTCAGCCTAGGCACCAAGACTGAAGTCCTGGCTTGGGAAGTTGGGGCAGGTGTGTGAGGTAAGGCACCCGGAGGCCTAGAAGGTCAAGGTGGTTTTAGGAGAAACCTCAGGGCAGCAGGGGTCCCGGGGGTTTTCTCTGTGGACAGGAGCTCAGGGAACCGTGGAGAGCTGACAGTAGACATAGGTTCCAGAAAGATTAGGCTGGTGTGGGAAGCTCAGACTAGTTGATGTCACCCAGCTGGGCCTATCGGTCAGGTGCCGCGGAGTGGTGCGTGGGATGGGTGTCTGATGCATTGGTGGGGGGACCAAGGGGCTCTTGGTGTAAGAGCGCTGAAGTAGGCCGGGGAGGGGCATGAGCCCCACTGTGTCCAGGCTCAGACCGCAGCAGGCATCCCAGTCATCTGCAACGCCTAGACTCCCTTTCCTAGGCACCCTAGACTGCTACCCTCCTGTCTGTGTGTACTGACCCAGCAGGGTCTGGTGCTCTCAGGGAGGGAGGGGGGTGATGTGAATGTGCCAGCTGAGATCTGGGGGCCCTTTGGTGCTTTCCAACTCTGTCTCCAGGGGAGGTCTGTGCCCCTGGGAAAGGAATTGGTAGGCCCTAAAGCCAGGGTCAGCTCCACACATCTTAGTGTGAACAAGCTGGGCTTGAATGCTGGCAAAGCCCAGCTGGGAAGGGTAGGAAGGAAGGCTTCCTCTCATTGTGTGAGAGGTCTGAGAGCTAAGGGGAGCTAAGGACCAGGCTGCCTGTCTACCTCAGGCAGAGTGCGCACATGCGGATGGGAAACCGAGGGGGCTGACTCTGACTGCGGCTTCTCTGAGGGGCTGGTGCAGAGTGCAGTGCTGCACACCCAGTTCTTCCCTCCCGACGGGGAGGTGGTCCCAACCCCATTCTTGAAGCTGCAGCGAGGCACAGAGCGGACACAGGGTGAGTTTGCCTGCCTCAGACCTTGGATTTGAATCCAGGACCTCGGGACTCCCCTTTCACAATACTTCCTGCTGGGTCCCAGGCACCTCGTTGGCTTTTGGTGTCAGCAGGGCTGGGGACGCCCTGCATCTGGGAGGGACTGGAGCCAGCCCGCCTCCTAGGCAAGGAGATGCCTTGTTTCCTACACAAACAACTAGGGCTGGCCAGAGCGATTTTATTTTTATTTCCTGTTTTTACTTCCTCGTGGGCTCTTTTCAGCAACTCTGGGTGAGATGGGCCCCACCCTCCAGTCTCCACCCGGCTTCCTGGCTCAAGTCTCCACCTCAGGACAGTAGCGTGTGTGTGACCTGGGGGTGGTGGCACCTTGAAGCTGGCTCACACCCACCTGGGGTTTGGGGGGTCTCCTCCCTCCCTTCCTGACCTCTGGGAGCATCCGGTAGTGGCAGGGGTGCACCTTAGTACCTGACTCAGTTTACCTGCTCGCTCTGGTTTTTGCTGGAGGTGTGTGCTCTTGGCGGGGTGGGGCATGGACTTTGAGTAAATAGATACACAGTGTGCACAACTGGGACCCGTCTGGGCAGGGTACGGTGAGGGTGGGGCCCGGCTGGACTGTGGCTGGTGCAAATTGTGTTCCCCCAGCCCTGGCCTAGCCTGTGGTGGTATCTGCTGTGCTGTGGGGTTTGCAGAGGTCATTCTGGGCTGGAAGTCCTCACCTGTCACCTGCCAGTTTGAGCATAGCCACGTAGTGTGCTGGTGCCTGGCCTTGGTAGACCTGGGGTCCTCAACTGGGATCAGGCTGGGGACAGCCCAGGCCACTATGACCCCCCCCACTGCCCTGGGCCTGGGGAGGTCCAGGTTCACCAAGTACCTCTGGTGCTAGCCTGTGCTAAGCCTGGCTCCCTCTTTGAGTCCTGGGGAGAGACATGCCTCATTCATAGGGTGAACCAGGCTCAGAGAGGTGGCGCGAAGAAGTCTTTGTGGGCAGAGTGGTGGTCTCTGTGGAAAGGTGGCTAGAGCTGCCTTTCCATGGGAGAGGATTTGGCTTATGGGAGCAGGACTCCCGGGGCATCCCTGATGGTCCTTCCTGCACTGGCTGGCTTGGCACTGGCACAGGTGGTGGCTACTGTCCCGCTGTGGTGGTTGTGACCTCTTGTGAGTGACTGAGGGAGATGTGGCTGTGGTGGTGCTGGGAGAGCCTGCATGTGTGGGTGCTGGGATTGTCGGGTAAGCCTTTCGTTAGAAGCTAGGAAAACAAACCCTGCAGTGCGGGAATGGGGATCTTCCCAGGACAGGTCCTGTGACTTTCAGATTTTCATGTGGCTGCCCTTGTGAGGTGTGCTGGGCCCAGGCGTTTGCCCTGTGGAGATGAGGGTGCTCCTACCTCATTTCTCTAAGCTCTCAGCAGGCCACGGGACTGGGCAGTGTGTGCAGCGTGTGTGGTTTGTGCAGTGTGCACCTAGGTGAACCTCTGCTTCCTCAGGCTGAGTGTGTGCGTGTGTACACCAGGAGTGATGGCTGCGGGCCTCCGAACCACATGTGTCTTCACCCAGGGCCAGGGAGAGGGGCCTATGTGGCACACCCATCTGCAGCCTGGGATGAGAGCACTGACTTTGGGCCTGTAGAGAGTGGGCGTGTAGCTCTGCCTCAGGAGAGCATCTGAAGCAGTTGCTAACAGAACCATCATGAAGTACTGGGGTTCCCGGGGCTGTGGGAGGGGAGACCGGCACAGGATGGAGCCTCCATAGGAAGTGAAGCCACCCAGCCTAGCACCACTCGTCTTTCTGGTGATGAGAGAGAGACGTCTGTCCAGGGTGGTCTTCAGACCTTGGGACCTATCTCCACTGGCACTGGACGAAACACGGCTGTGAGCCAGGGTGCTTGATGCCGGGTTCCTTCTTCCTTCCGCACAGGGCTTTCGTAACTGTGGGAAAGAGTGCTTCCTCTCACAGTCAGCAGCCAGGAGCGTGGTCAGCAGATGTGAGTCCCTGGTGCCTCGCGCTCTCTGACCCGTGTTCCACCAAGGTCGGCTCAGCCTCCTGGCAGGATGTAGGACCGCCTTTGTGTAGGGCCTTTGCTGCCAAGCTCACGGTACCTGGTAGCCACGTCCTGACAGTTCCCACCTCTGGTCTTTCTTCAGGTCCCTCTGGTCCATGGTCTCCCTGTTTCTTGTCCCTCTTTCCCCTATCTCTGGGGGCCTGGGTTCAGTGTCCAAGTCCCGGCTCTGCCCTCATGAGTCCATCAAGGGTGGGTTGGTGGAGACCCAGCATGCCTGGAGTCTGCAGCACAAATGGGGACAAGTCCACTTTCCCACCTTCTCCAGGCCTCAGTTTCCCCATCCCCTTCTAGCCGACATGTGAGGCCATCTGTCCTGGGTGCAGAGGGGGAGGGGAGCTGGCTCCTGCAGCCTGGGTGGACTGATACTGGGTAAGCCTCATGCTCTTGGGGTTCAGTTTCCTGCCTTGGCACCCGTCACCCTCCGGAAGGGGCTGTGATTAGGGTCCGCCCTGGTGTGACTGACTCAGCAGCCACAGGGTGGGGGAAACCAGAGGTTTCTGTCTAACCCCAATCTGGGTGGCCGCCCACAGCTCAGATTCCTCTTATAAAGGTGGATGCAGAGCCCTCAATTCCTGCTTTGGGGGCTCCAACAGAAGGAGAGCAGGGCTGAGTCCCAGGTTCCGGACTCTTCTGGATCCCCATAGATACCCATGGGCCCCTGTGCTGTTCTTGACACCCCCAGACTTTGGCTCTCACATATGTCTTCTGAATACCACCTCCACCAGGCAGCCCTCCTGGGTTAGGTTCCCTCCACCCTCCCTGAGTCCTGTGCTCCCAGGGGCCTTGGTGCTGGGTCAGGGCCTGATGTGGACCTTGACCCCAAGGGGCAGTAGGTGTGGCGTTGAGGGCACTGTGCTCTCTGCCTCCTAGGCCTCTAGGCCTGTGGCCCCATCTCAGCTGGACAGATGCATCTAGGAGAGTTGGGTTGGAATCCTGAGGCTATACCTGGGCAGCTGACCTCATAGCTGATTCTCAACTGCCTCCCAGTGAGCGTCAAACCAACAGCGGTGGCTGAGAAGACAGAAGTGGGGTTTTAGCATCCGCAGCTGGCGGACGCTTCCAGTGCCCGAGACCTCTGGGCAGGACAGGTCTCTAGCGATGGGGGTGCTGGCTTCTGGGAACTGGTCTCCAGTGGGGCTGTTCTGGTTCTGGAGGACAGGGCTCCAATGGTCCTGAGCTTTGCTGGGATGAGGCCAGGAGCTGGGGGACAGGGGAGCCCAGCTGTGCAGGGTTTCTGTCTCCTTGGTGACTGGTGGTGAGGTGCCTCGCTGGCTCCCTGCACTTTGGGCCCAGTTCTCGGCCTACATGGAGCTGGACAGGGCCATGGAGTGGAATGGATTGGTTTCACTGACCTCACAGCTACCTGGTCCCTCTTCCTGGTGATCTTGAGGTATTTATGGAGCCTGTCTGAGAAGGATTCCTCTCTGGGGTGTTGAGAGTTCTCACAGACCTCAGGAGCTTGTGGAGGCTGAGTCAGGTCAGTAAGAGGGTACAGGAGGGGAGCTGGTCCTGGCCAAGACCCTCTGCCTGCATCTTTCCTGTTTTCCCGCTAGGTCTTGTGGACAGACGGGCGGCTGGGGGAGGCTTGAGCCCAGACTGTATGCCCTGGACTGTGCTCGTGCCTCAAGGGGACCCAGACATAGCTACCAAAGAGCTGCTGGGTGCGTGCCAGGGGATCCTTGGTCTGCACCCTGGGCATTATGGGCCAGCAGTGTGGGGAGTGGGCAGAGGAAGGGTTAAGGAGCCCAGGGAAGTAATAATGTTTCTAATTTCCCTGTGTGATTTAATAAAAATGTAAATCGCCGGGTGGACGGCCGCACCGCCACAGTGTTGACCGAGATTAATTGCGGGTGCTCGGTGGTCAGCCTGCCTTTGTCTCTGCGCCCTGAGCGGGATGATGCCTCCTCCTGCCTGGGAGGCTGGACACTGAGGGGCAGACACGTGCCCCCCAGGCCGGATGGACAGCCGGAACATCTGGGCATCTGTGAAGGAGGTGGAAGACTACGGAGGAGCTGTGGGCGGCCTGGCTGGACAGACTCACCCCTTGTACCACCTGCACCTCACCTCCTGAAGGAGTGGGGGCTGAGCTGGGACCACTTGGGGCCTGCACTGAAGATGGTCAAGTCCTGGTTTGTGTGTGTGTGTTGGGGGTCACTGGCCACTGGGACTAGGGAAGACCTTCCACAGCGTGACAGTTGAACAGAGGTTATAGGATGAGGAGGAACAGGAATGTGGGGAGGGAGAGGAAGAGCCTTCTAGGCTGAACAGCAGGGTGTGCAAAGATCCTGAGGTGGGCTGGTTCCGTGGGAGGGTCAGGAAATGAGGTGCTCATAGGCAGTAGAGCCAGGTGGGGCGTTGCAGGGTGCTGAGCGGGGTTCTCCCTCTGGAGTCTTGTCGTCCTAGTTGCTGATGAGAAGAGGCCCAAGGATGGAAGAGAGTCCAAAGACTGGGGGTATGGTGGTCATGTGTTTGGGGGGCTGGTGGATTACAGTGTTTTCAAGGGTCTGGACTTGGGGGGGTCTGGACTTGGAGTGGCCACACAGTTGGTATCTGCTGGTGGTGCATCTGTGGGGGCACGGGTAAGGGTTGTCTAGGGTGTAGGCTGGAGCAGGGCTGTTGGGGGAGGGAGAACCAGTGCATGTTGACAGGTTTGGGGGAGGCCTGGAGGCCTTCTAGGAGGTGGAACTGGGGTTTGTGTCAGGTGGGACAGTTTGATGGTCTAACCGGGAGCTTGAGGTGGACACTGGCATTGGTGTGATAAACCTTGCTTGTGCGGCCACAAGTGCTGGGTGCCAACCCACAGCGAGCATAGGGCGGTTGCCTGGAAAGGTCTCTGGGGACAGGCATCAGTCACTTGGGTTAGGACTGCCAGGCTTGTCGTCAGTCTGATCTCTAGAAACACAGGTTTGCACATACGTGAGGTCTTAGCTGCATCCAGTCAGACTGGCAGTCATCCTACAGCTTGTGAGGCGGACCTCTAGCTTCTGCCTGGTGTTATCTCGGCCTGCACCTGTACATCTTTCTGTCAGACTTCAGGAGCTCATTACCAGCCTTGTGTCTCATGCAGGAGTCAGTGTTCAGACGCTGAGACCAGGGGCCACTGGACCTGGTCATAGTCCCCAAGGGAGCTGAGTTTCTATGCGTGGCTCAAATACCCAGCCTCCTCAGCCCTGGAGCCCTGCCCAACTTGTATTCATTAGGCCTCTGTGGGACCCCAGCTGTGCATTCTGTGAGTGGAGGCTGTGGTGCTATGTGATGCTCTGGGAGGGGCAGATGTCAGAGATTTAGCTGTGTCCCCAGCAGAAAGGGGCAGATTCCTGCAGAGGAGACTAGCTGTGCAGGGCATGCTTACCACTGCCTGGGAAGGGACCTGGGCCACTCTGCCTCTCCTGGGCCCCCTGGAGGCCCTCCCAGGTGAGGGTCTGGCTGGCTCTGTAGGGCCCTGTTTCCCTGCCCCAGCTGGCCCCAAACCACTGCCTCCCACTTAACCATCCTTGCCTTTACCCAGACACCTGTGTGTTATCAATAGTCCAACCCTGGGCAGCTCTAGGAAGGGCACCTGAGTTTGGAAGGCTTGACTGGGTTTGGTGGGAGGGAATCTGGAACTCCAAAGGGACCTGGAGGGAGTGAAGCAGGGAGGTACTGGGTGTTGGGAAGCCTGGCTAGGGGTTTTGGGAGGAAGAGGGCCCAGCGCCTGGCCTTGGTGCCTTTGGTAAAGCCAATAGCTGTTTTGTGGGAGAGCGGGCTTACTCCGTGGCTGCAGTGGTGACGGTGGATGGCCCTGGATACTCATTGGTACAAGATCATGTGTGGACCTGCGCCCTGCATCTTGAGGGGTGGGGATGGCATGGCGTGGCAGCTTTCCTCAGCGGCTCCCCTGTGTGGATGTTGTCCAGAGACCTTGTTTTGGGTTGGGCACCTGCCAACTTGTCTCACAAGATTTGGCATCTTGAGTCTTATGTGCTTGCTCGGTCCGCTTTAGAATCGCAGCTCTGTGCCTCAGTCCCCTGTTGCTGTCTGTTGAATGATGTCTATCCAGCAGGCCGCACAGAGGAGGGATGGAGCCCGGCTGGCTGGGCTGGGTGGGCAGAGCGGATGCAGGCTGCTCTGTGGTGGAAATGGTCTGGACAGTGAGCACTACGCATCCTGTCTTCAGCACCCTCCTCCCTTCTTGGCCTGCTGGCTCCTGGCCCCTACTGGCTCCCTTTCTCCATTCCCTAGACCCCTGTTCAGAGCTTGCTCAGCCCCAGGTTCAGGGAGAACTGGTCTACCAGATGGCTGGGCAGGCACATCAGCCCAGTAGCATCAGGAGGCACCATCCAGAGAGTGTTGATTAACTGGCCTGTCTAGAGCTGGCTGGGCAGCTGGGCAACATCAGCCTCTGCCCCCAACTGGGTGAGAAAGCCACAGGGGAAGGAGGGTATGGCCTCGGGGTGCCCTTGGGCTGGTGTTTCAGAGTAATGTGCCCAGCACAGCATTGGCCTCACTCCCTGGTCCCCCACTCACTGGCTGTGCCTTTTAGAAGACCCCTTGACCTCCCTGAGCCTCAGTTTCCCCATCTGTAAGGTGGGGAAACTAAGTGGTGGCCTACAGTCTGACACGTCAGGTGATGCCACCCTGATGGTGTGTTGGTGGTTAGGTCCTCTGGGGACTGCTGGCACTTCCTGTGGTTCCTGGCAGTGCTTTCCACTAGTGGTCCAGCCAGTGGCACATGCAGGACAGGGTGAAGCCTGTGTGCCCTGTCTGTATGCACCTAGAGAACCTGCACCGGGGGCGAAGGGGCTCGCTGAGTGGGCCTCCCTGGCCGGGTCGCCACCCTTCTCTGGTGAGCAGGTCTGATTGCCTGGTGCTGTTTCATTTGGACATTTTTACTTTTGACTCAGAGGCAGAAGTGGATGTGGGCCCCGCTTCCCTAGTCAGACGCTGCGCTTGGGGGTGCTGTGGAGAGGCTGAGGGGCTGTGTCCTGGTGAGGGCCTCCCTTGCCACCAGGGGCTGCATGTTGCATGCACACATCTGGCCAGGCCCCTGAGTCTGGGGTGATGGGCAGAGCTTCCTCCTCAGTGCCTCAGTGCCTGGGGTCGCTGTTTATAAACTGGGGACCTCCACCTCACTGGGCTTTGTGTAGGCGTGTGTAGTAGCCTTGGGGTATAAGTGCCCTGTTGTGGAGAGGTGTTGGTACTAGTGGGCCAAGTCCTCAGCCCTCAGCAGTTTGCTCTGGTGGGGGGGTGGTGCTGATTGTCCTGTTAAAGGTAGAACTTGACACGGGCACTGAGGCTAGGACCAGGAAGCCTGGTGGTCATCATTGGGGCATTGGGCAAGGATCTGGTCCCTCTGGGCTATAGTATTCTACTCCTAGGAAGGGGATGTTGGTGACCATGGTGCAGACTGAGTTAGCAGTGGAAGAACGGCATGGGGGGAGCTTGCGGTGGTGGCCGAGAAAGGCAGTTTCTAGCCCCTGCCTGTGTGCCTGTTCTTCCAGACTGCCTTGACCCCGTCACCCTGACTCAGTATCTTCCTGACACGGGGAGCCCTGAAGAGGGCAGCGATCCTGTGCCTTGGGGAAATGCAATTCCTTTGAGGCCCCTGAATATTTCATCAGCAGATTAAAAATTGAAGCCGTCCCTCTCCCCTCTGGGAGGGCGGGGGAGGGGCATGCACTCTCTTTCACACCAGTTTGCGTATTTTTCTTGGTAATGGAGTCGTGTCAATTAGAAAATGACATTGCTGTTTAAAATGTCGTTCTGGGGCCCTCTTTAATTAAGGCCGAGATGGAATAACCAATCTGCTGCCGTGAATGAAATTTTAACCATCAGAATGAGAGGTGATGACGTGGAGCCAGCTTTGTCACAGTGGGGGTGTGGAGCCCTGGGTGATGGATGGAGGCCTTGGCCTGGTGCAGGATGCACTAAGTGTGCTTGTGTGCGTTATTGGTCTGCCGGCCAGTGGGCTGCACAGCCCTGATGCTGTGGCCCCATGGGATGGAGCAGGGTTGCCCAGGGCAGAGGGGCCCAGTGGATGAGCAGGGCCCAGCAAGGGGAAAGCATTCTGAGCTTGAGGGTGTGGACAGGACAGTATGGCTCTGGGGCTACCTGGAGGTGTGATAGGTGCTGTCAAAACAGGTGCTGATAAGGCAGGTGGGGAAGGTGAGCTGACTCGGGCTCTCAGGAGCCTGAACTTGGATGGGTACCTGGAACACCCTGGGTAGGGTGTGTGAGAGGTGGCAGAGGAGGCCGGGGAGATGCTGAACTCTGGGTGCTCTTTTGGGGTCTGAAGAGTAAGGACAGAAAGGCCTGCATTGGGGCTCCTGGGGGACACTGGGAGACGCAGGGGGTCACACGTCCTTCCTCTTGTGAGCAAGGGCACCTCTCCAGGCCCCCAGATGGCCGCACAGGACCTGGCAGGGCCGCTCCGCCTTCCTCGCTTTGCCCTGTCCAGCAGCAGAGTGGTCACTCTCCAAGGCAGCAGGCTGGGCGTGGGGAAGTGTCTGGGCCTCCTGGCCTCCTGCTGCTCTGTTCTTAGTTTGTTTTTGTGGGGCTAGGCTCACCCTGGCTGTATCCTGCAGCTCCCGGGACTCAGGACTTGGGCTTGAATGGGGGTGTCAGTCTCTCTGGAGAAAGAGTTGGGGGGGAGGTGCCAGGACTGACTGAGTGGGAGGGTGTGTGGGCCAGGGCCCTCCACACATGTGGCCTTGGCTCTCTTGGCTGCTGTCTGGCTCCTTACATGCCTATACTCCGGTGTGGTCAGCAGGGAGCGCACAGGCCTGGCCCCTTCAGGGACCTGAAGGACTATTGACCTCTCTTTGGATGGAGATAGGCTAGATCAGCCAGGAGTCTTTTGAGGACCTTGACTCTTCCTTAGCATGGGGAGGCCAGTCCCTAATCATACGTTTTCTTTCCTCCCTTAGAGACCCTTAGCCCTTTGGGTCCTCACTCAGAATGGCAGCACATTGATTCCCATTTTTTTCCCATTGGGCTGGCCCCTCGGGTGCAGGTGGGGGACAGGCAGCTCAGGATTCTTTCTGTGTCTGGAGAGTTGGGGCACAGGGTACCCTCTCCCATGTGGCTGGGAGGGGTAGGCCTATGGCTGGGGGTTCTGCCTGGAAGGAAAAGGCAGCTTAAGTTTTGCAAGAACAAACACTGCACTGAACGGCTCGGCTGGGGAGGATGTGTGTTTATCTTAAACAGATGTGACGGGCTACTGAGTCTTGCTCAGAAATCTTCCCAAAGTAGAATTTCTGACTCTTGGTGGGTGGAGCCCGTTGGGCAAGTGTGGTTGAGAGAGGAGACATAGGTGTCTTTGGGCTGTGAGTACCTCTGTACAGTTGTGTGCTGCACCCCTGTGCACAGTAAGCTGGTGCTTTGTATGGCCCGGCCACTGGTGTTCCTCGCTCCAAACAGGTGTTTCTAAGAGGTGTGTACCATCAGCCGCTTGGCACTTATATCTGTGTGCCTCGCAGGACTCCCCCCACAGCATTCTGAATGTGATACACTCTATGCACACCCCTCTTTCTGTAGGTAGGAGAGAAGATATTTAAGCTTGTTTGCACCTCTCCACTCAGAACAGGAGAGCTAGGATGCTTCAGGGTTGGGTCACCAGGCATGGGAGAGCAGGAGGGGACTGCTTGGGTCCGAGGATGCACGTACCTGGGAAACGAGAGACGCAGACAGCTCAGAACACCTTTATGAGCCTTGCTGGGGCAGTGTCCCGAGGTGCCATGGGGCTGGGCCAAGTGGGAGGTGCTGCTGTGGAGAGCTATGGCCAGGGCTGCAGGAGCCTGTTTACTGGGCTCAGCAGTGACATGTGGGAGATTGCAGGGATGGATTGATTATGTCTGCTGTGGAGGAGCTGTGCCAGTAGGGGCATGGGTTACTGTGGCCATCCAGTTGCAGTCTCTGGCAGATCTATTGGGGTCCTCCTCTCCAGTGAGGGAAGCTTTCTGTGTTCATTATGTTTGCAGACCTTCCAGCCAGTGCTGCCCCAGGCCCTTCCTGATTTCCTCCTGGCAGGGCAGGCTGTGGAAGGCAGAGTGGCAGTGTTGAATGTATGATGAGTGTGCCCCTGGGGGCTGTGTCCTGGCTGGCTCAGTAGCTCCTCCTGCTCTCTCTGCCTTCAGTATCATTAAAGGGGCTTTGGCCTTCTGGTACCCAGGCCACTGCCTGCCTGGGTATCAGCCTTCTTACCCCCCCTGGTGCTACTGCTGTATATAGTCAGGGCTGAGCTCATCCATCTCAGAGGCCCCAGGTCTGGGTCAGATCTTCCCTCACACTCCTCAGACCATGGCTGTCACGATCCCACAGGCCTGTGTGCCATGACTTTGCCTGGAAGTGAGCATCTACTAGCTTCCAGCTCAAGGCGGATGTAGAAACAGAGGGGTTGAGAGGCTACCAGGACGTCCCGACTGGAGTTGGGGATCCTTCCCTGGAATTCTGGGCTCTGTTCTAGAAGTGTCCAGGACTAAGATTACAAGCAGATGTTTAGTTCTGAGCAAGGCTGGGTCACCCCATTCCCGCAAGCAGGGGCCCAGTATCCCTCTGCGTCTCATGGTTACCACCCATGGGACGAGGTGTACTGGGAGAGGAGAGAGGACCAGAGCTGTGGAAGGCTTGTTTCTGTCTCCATCTCTCTCTCCCAAGTCCCTTGTCACCTGGGAAGAAGCAGGCAGACCCAGGTGTCTAGAATCTGATAATGGTCCTGGGTCCACCAGTATCACCTTGTGAGTCAGGGCCTGGATTGGCCCTTGTGTGTTTGAGCTCATCTGCCAGGAGGCCTCCCACAGTGGAATTGCTCCTCGGGGCAGGCTGAGTCCCAGCTGTGCCTTTGTCACTCACGGTGGCAGGTCAGGAAGATGTGGGGCACATCCCTGGGCCCCTCACAGCCCCAGGCTCCTAGTCTGCAGTGCCTTCTGGAAGCCACAGGGTGCTCCCTGGGAGCTCAGCCAGCTGGGCTTTGGTCATTTTTGTCTGTCTTTTATCATTTGGGTTCCACTTCACAGAGGTGGAGACTCATTTAAGCCCAGAATACAGGGGTAGCAGGAGCCAAAGGGAGGTCATGGTGGTTGTCTAAATGTTTCCAAAGAGCTAGAGACTGGTGGAGCTGTGGGACCCTGTTTAGGGTGGGGAGGTCCCTCTCCCACAGTGTTCCCAGCCCAGTGGGACTGAAGAGGCAGGTAGGGGCTCAGGGCCTATTGTGCAACCTGCAGCTAGCCAGGGGAACTCCTCCCAGGCCAGGCTCACCCTGCCCTGGAGTCTACGTTCTTTGGAAAGCATCCCGGCACCACCTACCATTGGAGCAGAGGCCTGTAGAAGGCTGGGGGATGCTGTCAGGTGTCAGATGAGTCTGAGGAGGTCTTGCCTGCCTGCTTACAGGGATGACATAGCTCCTGCCCTTGGATGGGGATGGGCTCCAGCCTTCTCTGTGGAATCCAAGGCTGTGCCATAGGATTGTCCTTGTAGGAACCTGGGTCAGACCAGCTTCCTTGCCCTGGTGACCTGGAAAGCAGAAACCCTAAACTCTGCTTCCTCCAACCCTACACCCCCCCCCCAGCCCCCATCCCTGCATAGGAGCAGGCAATGCCAGGTTCTTAGGTGGTGGAGGGAGCTCAGGAATTTTGGCAAATGGCTTTACCATCTGAGCCATTAATAGTAAGATGTTAAGCAGAAAGTTCCCACCCAGAGGGGTTTGTAAGGAGAGCCTTGCTGACTGGCTCGCATCTGAGGCTCCTGGGACTGTGGCTTGGGTGGGAGGGAGCCGGCTTGCTGTCCAGGTCCAGGAGTGGGGCCGCATTGTGTGGGCCTCTGGGCCAACATACCCAGAGCCCCACTGTTTGCTGACACTGGAGTCTTCAGGAGCCTATGTCTTGCCCAGAGCCATGTCTTCCCAGATGATGGTCTGGCTTAGTGGGCTTTGATGGTATGCCAGCCACAGTTTGGATTCCTGGGCAGTGGCTCTTGGATTAGACACATCTGTGGGCTGTGTACAGGGGGCGGGGTGAGAATCTGACAGGCCCTGAAGGTGGCCTTTGTGGTCCCTGGGATTGAGAAAGGGTGATTTTCCCAGGTAGGGGCAGCCCTACCCAACCTCACCCTGCCTAGGGGCCCCTACTCACTCACCACCCTCCAGATTAAGGGGCATCTCCCTAGGGCCTTCTCACCCAGCCTCCCTCTCTGCCCTGAGCACAACACCCTGAGGAAGCTTGAGGCCCCTAGTGGGCAGGGAAGTGTGATAGGGTAGAAACAAAGCAAAACTGAGCCAGCCCCACCCGGAGCGCCCCCACCCCCTCCCCATGCCAGCCCCTGCTGCATCTTATCTGTTGTCTGCAGGCCTGTGGCAATCGCCTGCTCTGTGTGGTTGAGAAATGCGATGAACAGATAGCTGCTGGGTGTCAGGGCGGTTAGACAGGTTTGGTACCTGCTTGCAGTGAGAGCCATTCCAGAGCTGGGGAGAAACCTGGCCAGAGTTCACTACGCAGTGAGCAGGCGGCTGCAGCCTTAGGCAGCCACAGCCTCTACTACCACCCAGGCCCCTGATCCTGGGAAAGGGAACTGTGGACTAGGGCTCGGTACATCAGGCTGGGTTGCCTCAGTTTCCTCACCTGCCCCACCATGGTGTTCATTGTGTTAACAGAGCTTTGTGTGTTCACAAGGACTAATGTGGTGTCCCTGAGGGAGTGACCTGTGGGGCTGTGTCAGGGTGAACTCCCAGGCCATGGCTCTGCCTTTGCTGCTCTAGCCTGACCAAGGTCAGCTTTGAGGTAGGGAATGCACGCCTCCCCCACCCATCCCCCAGCCAGAAGTCAGGTACTGTTAGCCGGAACCTCTCAGAACGCAAAGGCACACCAGCAGTGCGCAGCAGAAAGGGGCAGGGCCCGTGTTCCCAGAACAGTGTGCGCACTGCATCACGGCTTCCTCAGGAACCTGTTTATCCCTTTGCCCATGGCAACCTGTGACCTGTCTTGTCCTGGGAGAAGACGGAGGGGCAGTTTGTGGCCTACCCTGACAGAGGGAGACGTCGTGGTATGCGAGGCGCAGAGCCCTGCCTGTGGTCTGGGGTCCTCAGTGTGAGACTGAGGACACTCAGCTGAGCACAGCGCTTCTGGGAGCTCAGAGAGGCTGTGAGAATTGAATTTTGGGGAAAATGGGTGTTCTTTGGGGGTGTGGCAGCCCAGGTCACAGACAGGCGGGCCCTAAATGGCTGCCCACTTGACACCAGCTCCTTGAGCTTGAGACAGCTGCCAGTGGGCATGTCACCAGCTGGGGAGAGGCCAGGGACAAGCACCTGTCCAGGTCAGAGTAGCCTCAGCTGCAGAGAGAGTGTCCTGGCTGATGGGTGTGAACTGGGCACCAGGCCAGTTGGACTGTCACCAAACACCGAAACAGTAGGTGGGTGGAGACCCCACAGGCCATAGCTGGGGTGAGAAGTGGGTTGTGGGTAGCTGTCGTCCACGGTATAGGTCCTCCCTCCAGCTGGAGCGGAATGGAACTGGAGGAGGGGTTCTCAGAGAAGATGACATCCTGCAGGTTCTAGACAAGGGAACAGTTGGGAACAGCTTGTGCGCTGGCTCAGGAGTATAAGGGGAGCTCCTAGCTCTTGGGTTCTATGTGGGAAGGTCCAAACACAGGCTGGGCAGTTCCTAGAGGTCCTGTGTAGGTCCGGCCTTGACTTTGTGGTGTTGGGATGCTGCAGAAGTGCTGTACTATATAGGAAATGAATGGATCAATTCTAGGGTCTCCAGATACTAGATGGACCCCACTTTCCAGGCTGCTGTTTGGATGCCATTCCAGCAGGGTGTTACTCTTCACTACTGCTGGTGTCAGCAGGCCAAGCAGTGTCTGCAGCAGACCTGGGCCCTGCTGGGTCTCCAAGGGGATGGCACAGGCCTCAGGGACAACAGCAGGTCTGAGTCTGGGGTGTGTGTGTGTGTGTGTGTGTGTGTGTGTGAATGCTGTGCTACTATGTGGGATTGAAGGCTGTGGGCAGAGAGGGTCGTAGGCTCTGGGGAGGCCTAGGGGGTCCCAAATGTCTCAGGGCCTGGAGAAGGAGGAACAGAAGCAGAATGGGGTGGTGGTGGAGCCCCGGGTGTGTGTACCCAGCTCACAGCCCCCGTTGGGGGAGATTATTAAACTGTGTCCCCACCTCACTTCTGCCCATTTCTCTGGGAGCCTGTTATTGAGTAACTGGATAGCTATCATGTAGGGGACACAGGAGAAGGTTGGGTTGAGGTGGAGGCTGAAGCCAGGGCTATGGTGGGGGTGAGTGGCTGTAGTGCAAGCGCCAGGCTTGGGAGACTTTTTGCAGGTTCCTGGTAAGACAGTCAGTGTTATGCTCAGAATGGAGGAAGCAAGGTGATCTGTTGGGGTCAGCTGCCTTAGAGTGGGATTTAAAAACCACCCCTCTCTGTGCAGCTGGGGAAATCGGGGCCAGTGGTTTCCTAGACACCAGCTGTCACAGGCCTGCTATGAACGGCAGTCCTGGCCTCTAGCCTCTAATGCTTCTGAGCACACTCTGTGGTAATTATCCGGCAATAACCAGCTAATTAATTGTTGCAGGTGTGCGGCCTGGGGCCGCTCCCCTCCATTTTTCTTTTTCTTTTTCTTCTTTTTTTTTTTTCTGGTCTTTTTGAGACAGGGTCTCCCTGTAGCCCTAGGTGTCCTGGAACTCACTATGGAGACTAGGCTGGCCTTGAACTCACAGAGGTCTGCCTGCCTCTGCCTCCCGAGTTAT
>NW_008347322.1:916170-987712 GCF_000622305.1 Nannospalax galili
TCACTGTGTAGACCAGGCTGGCCTTGAACTCACAGAGACCCACCAGCCTCTGCCTCCCAAGTGCTGGGATTAAAGGCATGCACTACCACGCCCGGCCATTTTTTTTTGTTTGTTGTTTTTTTGTTTTTTTGAGACAGGGTCTCATGGTAGCCCAGACTGACTTTGTTATGTAGTGGAAGATGATCTTGAACTCCTGATCCTTCCACCTCCACCTCCCAAGTGGGATCAGAGATGAGCATCACTATGCCCCTACTTCTCAATCTCCATCTCCCTCCTCCCCAGGTCTCCTCTGGGCAGGTCTCTCTAAGGTCATCTACTTACCCTCACCTGTGCCACCAAGTCCTGGCCCCTGGGAAATAGATGCCACAAATACCCACTTACTGTCCTCCAGGCTCGTGGCCTCTCAGGGGACACTGATTGTGGCACTGTCTATCTGAGAGGTGAAGTGTTAGGCTGCAAAGACCTCCATTAGTGGACCTCTAGTGTTTTCACCTTGCTTGCGTGAGTAACATGAGCCTCAACATTGGGGACCCCTTGACTGTGCAGACTGACTTGGCCTCTGGGGTCTGAGGCCACAGAGAAAGGAGTTTTGGTTAGAATCTCCCAGAAGGCATACCCTACTCTTAAGTCTGGGGGTCCCTGT
Source organism: Nannospalax galili (assembly GCF_000622305.1). Lineage (NCBI taxonomy): Eukaryota > Metazoa > Chordata > Mammalia > Rodentia > Spalacidae > Nannospalax > Nannospalax galili. The sequence goes on from NW_008347322.1 coordinate 916,814, forward strand.
GAGAGGGGGTACTCCATGAGGCCAAGACTTTGGAACTCCACGAAGACTAGAGGGTGACTGTGGGCTATAGCTGGGCTGGACCTGCAAGTGCTAGGCTCTGAGGAGGGGGAGCCTGATGAAGGTGGGAGGCCTCGTGGGCCGCAGTCCTCAGATGAGCTCTCCTCTTCCCCCGTGACTTGGGTCTGGGATTTCCTAGGTAGTCTGGGAGCCCCTGAAGGGCAGCACCCTGTGCCTGCCTGGCTCTGCCAGTGTGTCTGTGACAGCTCCTCCTCCCCAGCCCTACCTCACCATCAGACTGAACTTTTCCATGCGTTTTGCTGTCTGATTCACCAAGTTGATACCATGCATGTTGCTAGTTCATTCTACTTGCTGGACTTGGAAAGTTTTGTGTTTTTGTTTTTCCTTCCCCCAGTGGTAGGAATTGGAGCACAGGGCCTGACACGCTAAGCAAATGGTTTATCCCTGGGACATACCCCAGTCTCTCGGAGAGCCTTCTTGTTTTGTTTTGAGATGAGATCTCATTTTAGCCCAGGCTAGCCTTGAACTCATGGCAATCCTCCTGCCTCAGCCTCCTGAGTGCTAGGGCTACAAGCATGTACTTGGAAATGTATGTACAAGCATGTACAAGCATGCCTGGCTTGGAAATCTTTAATGTTTTCATGTCACAGGTGGGTGAACTGAGGCCTCTCGCATGACTCACCCTGTGCTCCTTAGGCCAGCTGGGATCTGCTGATCTGGCATGCACAATAGGCCTGCTGCGTGCTCCCGGTACTGGGAACATCTTGCCCTGCAAGACCTGCCAGAGGACCCGCCCCAGCTTACACTGAGCTGACACCATTTCCCTCCTTGACTCTAGCCGGGGGGCCATCCTGGCCAAGTGGCTTGACTGGCAAGGACAGAATAGTGGTGGCAGGAAGATGCAGGTAACACGGGAGGCTGTGGGCAGGCATTCAAGTGTGTCCCTTGGAGACCAGACACCTCCAGTGTTCGGGATTGGCCAGGGCTGTAGCACCCTCCCCTCTGTGGCCGTTGCCCATCGTTTGTGGGTAATGAGCTTTTTCACACTGTAATTTGTGTCTCCTAATTACTGAACAAGTGCCTAATGGCTCTGATTACAATCAGAGAGATTCCTTGTTTGGGAGCAGGCTGTGGATTCCAAGGGCTGCCTACTGCCTGCCCAAGTGACCAGGTGCACATGGAAGGTTCCAGAATAGTACCCTAGGGTGAGTGCTTAGTTTTCTGTTCTAACTTGGAAAACGGTTTCCTCCTACCTGTCCTCAGTATTCCTGTCTGTAGAGTACTGGCAGAAGTACTTGTCCCTGATAGTACCCCACAGTCAGGGTATTCACACGGACTCTCAACTCCCACCCTCTGCCTAGCACCCTGTGTGGACTGCCTGCCTGCAGGGTTGACTCTGTTGCTCTGAGCTCACGCTCTGGCTTGCTACCGCCACCTGGGTCTGGTCTGGGACTCTTGCTATTGTGCTGTTGTGGCAGAGCTCCTTTCTGCCTCCACCTCCACTGGCTGTGGCTGGCTCCCGGCTGCTGTGAGTGCCTACCTGGAGGCTGAGCTGGGTTGTGGGGCTCAGAGCCGGAGTTGGGGGGGGCAGGGTTCCTAGGCAAAGGCCTCATGTCTGAGCCTGCGTGAGCCTCAATCCCTACCACGTTCTCCTGCCCGAAAGCACCCTCACCAGCAGCCGTCCTGGCTCTATCCCAAGCTCCAGGCTCCATCCTAGGCAGATCCTCTCTGTTTGTCCATCTGAGCGTGTAGAGGATCTGCGAAGCTGGCTCTTTCCTTCTCGGCCCTTCTTCTAGACAAGCTGTGGCAAGTCTGGGGCCGTAGGCTCAGCCTTGGTTGTGGGGGTGGGCACTCCTGTAATGTAACGTTCTCTCTGCAGGATGAGGACCCTTCTTGGGACCACTGTGTCCCTAGGGTGTAACCTGAGTAATGGCCATTGGCCAGTGGGTGGTGGGAAGATCATCACTCCTAGCCTGGTGGGCAGCATGGCTCTTTGGGGCTATCAAGGTACACTCCTTACCAAGGGAGCCGATCAGCAAGCTCAGGAGACTTGGCGACTTCTGCCCACCCATTCATTTCTTAATGGAGACATAAATTAAGATAGCACTCATCCTTGGCTGGTTCCTGCAACAGAGGGCTAGGATCATGATGGTAGGAAAGACGGCCTTGTACTAAACACAGCCATGTACCGTGATCTCTGTGCTGTGCCAGGGACCAAATGCAGATTTTGCTGTGACTGGTTCCATAACAGCAACTGTCCACCCAGGTACAGCCTGTACCCTGAGCGCCCCAGTCCTGCATCAGCCCTGATCCAAAAGCCCTGAGCACTGGGGGATGGGGGCAGGGTTCTTGAGGCCACCTAAGTTTGGGAGGGCTGGCAGGGCCTCCTCATCAGAGCTTGGCCTGCCTGCACTTTATCATCTCTTGTTTAGCATTTTGCGGAGACCTTCGCAGCTGGAGAGGAGAAATAAGAAAAAGTTAAAATAAGTGCTGTTGGCTGAGGGTGCGGAGGCTCGGGCCTCACCCGTATATCCCTGCGGTTCCCCGTGTTGCCCTTCGTTCTGGGCTCTTCCACAGCGGTGGCGGTTCTCGTCTCTCCCCTGCTCTCTAGGGCACCGACGGCAGCTCCCTGTTGAGCCCAGTAGTCGAGTCTTCATCGTTTTGACTGTGACTCTCACCTTTGAGGAAGAGGGCTAAGGTTGTGGCTGCTACTTGCTGATGAAATTCGGGTAGACGGACAGCAGGCTGTGTGGACAGTGGATGCTGGCATCTGAGGGGTGCCCTGCCAGGCCTTTACCTCTTGCTGGGTGGGCTAGCCAGGTCTGTGAAAACAGACTCTAGGTGGGGCCTGGTTGGTGTTTCGGGCTTGGTAATGTCAGCACCTCCGTCTTGGGGTGTCTACCTTTGTGGTGTTGGTTTCCTTTGGAAGTTCAGCTTCGCCTGCAGAGACCGAGGCCCGGACGGGCCAAGGCTTGAGGCCTCCCTGGAGTCCCACCTGGCTTTCGGGATCCCCTCCCGCAGACCCTCTGGGCGTCTTCCTGTTGGTGGAGCAGACCTAGGCTCCCCCACTCCCACCTTGGCTGGCCCCAGGCAGGGCTGAGGTGAGGCAACCAGGGCCTGGAGATGCCCTGTGTGGCTGGCAGCACAGGCCCCCAGCCTTGGTTGTGGGAGAGGAGCTGGAGGGGCCCGCGGCCAGGCCAGGGCTGGACTCCACCCTGGGGATGACGTCGGCTTTGTGGTCATTATATATAATCTCTAAACCCTCTCTCTTCCACTTGAAGATACTGACTCTGGAGGGAATTGTGTACTGTCTGAGGTAGCCCAGCGAGGGAGTAGCAGGCCCACCGTGACGGAGGGCATTTCCTCTGGTTGAGACCGATGGGTTGCATGGGGAAGGGGATCTCGTGTGAATATTGGCAGGAGGTGGGCAAGTGTGAAGCTGACTGACTACCTGCCTGCTCAGCCTTGGGGATGAGGTGCACAGCTCCCTTAGGCCCTGGTGTGCACCTGCCATCTTGCCAAGCCTGTTCCAGAACCCCTATGTGACCAGTGAAGGAGAAGAGGCTCAGAGATCCTGGGCAGAAAACCTCATCCTAGTGGTTGTTTCCATATAGGGGAGCAGTGGGTGCTGGGTGGACTGGCTGGGGCCTACTGGGAGTGAATGGCCCACTCTCCTGGGGGTAGGGATAGGGAAGCAGCTAGTGGGAAGGCCTGTGCTTCTGATTGGGGGGACTCCTGATATTCCCACTAACTGTGTGTGTGGACAGTACCAGGCTGGGGCTGTGCTGGGTATAGCCAGGCAACTGGGAATGGGTCTGTCCTGTGTCTAGAGGCTCCTGTGTATGAGCTGGAGACAGGCCTTGGGGCCAGGTTAGGTCAGAAATTAGAGGGCCTGATCCCGAGTTCTAGTCTTTCAAGGCTGTGTGGGTTGTTATCTGCCAGCCATCTGCACCTCTCTCTTCTTAAGGGTCAGGGTCAGCATTTGTTTAGCGTCTCTTGGGCCAGCCCAGCGCCTCTGTGGACCTGGAGAGATGTGCAGTCCCCAGGGATAGGCTCTATGGCTACTTCTAGGCTTGTTTGCAGTGGGCTTGCAGAGGGTTTTGGACATAGGGAGACGGGGAGGAAGGGGAGGCGAGGGGAGGAGGGAGGAGGAGTCTTCTGCTGGCTGCCCCTTCCCCCTCCCAGGTCCTCCAGGCCTTGGTACAGGCCCAGGAATCACATGTGATTGGCCATTCCCAGCTTCCTCAGCAGGGTGCCTGCTGCTCCTGTCCCTCCCCCCCATACAGCACATCTGGAATGAGTTACATAGGGTGTCAGCGGCAGCACGGGCCTGTGGTGGCTCCTGGTAGGAGCGGATGGACGAGGCTCCCTGCCCAGCACCACTGGAAACCACCTCTGGGCTGCACCCCCTGTGAGCAGCCAGGCAGGGGTATGGGGGTGGGGTGGGGGGGCTGGCCTGATAGGACCTGGGAGGGGCAGGGCAGAGGAGATGCTGGGCCTTCAGGGGAGGAGCTGGTGGGGATGGGGAAGCCATCTCCTTGGTTGGCTTCCTGCTTCCAGAGCTCAACCTTGCAAATTCAGTGTGGGGTGGAAGGGGCCCCGAGGACTGCCCTTTTCCATCCGCAGGGGTGGCCAAATGGAGCCCTTAACATTCCTCTAGGGCAGTGGGAGTCCGTAAGTGGTAAGGAGAGGGCGCGTACCTCTCCCCGTGGGAACCGTGGGAACCAGTGCAAAGCTTAGGCCCGGTGCCTCACGTCTAATCGGGTTCCTGCAGGAGGGGCTTAGCAGCCCCTGGGTTTCTTCCAGTGTTACCCTGGCACCTGGAGTCCCTGTGGATACTCAGTCTCCACCCAGCACCAGGCCCATCATTGGATGGGTGGGTTGACAGATGGCAATTTTATTACATGCACAGTTGGGCGACTTTTACTGTATTGCAGACTGTGTGGCCACCAGTAAACCAGCTTTAGGAAATCCGAACCATTTCCATCGATCTCTGAAAGAAACCCCTGTCCCCAGCCCTGGCCCGCATCCCACAGGCTACACTTCTTATTTTCTGTCTTGTGGATCTCTGTCCAACCTGCGTGTCTTCATTATCTTCAGGATAGCCTGAGATAGAATGGGTAGGAGGCGTCTCCATCCTGAAGACAGGACTTAGGCTGACTCTTTGGCCCAGTGACAGTGATCTAGTCTTGGGTGGTGTGTTGTCCTTTGCAATATGCCACCTCCCAGGTTTTACCTTGCTCCTGTGCCAGGGTGTGGGAGCCATAAGCAGCTGGCCAGGAGGTAGGGAGGCACCTTAGACCTTTGGCTGTCCCTCGGAAGGAGTTGTGAGCGGTCGAGCTGGGGCTTCGCCAGCAAGTGCCCTCAGTAGGCCGTCTTGCACTCAAGCCTGGCCAAGTTAGCAGTGTTTGCTGACCTTGCTGTTCATCAAGATAGCGGCTCCTGAGCTCCAGGGCAGTACCTCTGGTGACTGCCTGCTTGAGACGGAGCTGAGAAACACAGCCCCCAGTCTGGAGGGGGCTCTGCTGTCCCCAGATCCACATGTGATGGAGGGCCACTCAGATCCTTCTCTGAGACTCTGTGCCTGTCTGTACAGCCTGACTGTGCAGAGAGGCCCTCAAGGAGCTGATGGGAAGTGACTGCCTCGTTACCCTGTGTTCACTGTCCCAAGAATCAGCCATGTGCTAGTTAGACACCGTGCTGGATGCCGGGATGCAGGGGGCATCTGGATAGAAGTGCTTTCATGTGGAGCCTACTGTGTACAGGACCTGGGGTAAGCTGGGGCTGTGATGTACGGGGCCTCAGAGGCAGAGTGGGCAGTGATGTGGACACAGGAGCCCTGGATGCCCTGTTACAGAGTACAGTGTCATCCTGGGGTGGTGGTCAGTGGTAGAAACACTACCTCTAACTCGGGCCATCTGAAAGTGGCTGGGGCCTGGGGCCTATGAGGTCAGTTCCTGAGGCAGGGAGTGACAGGTTTTGGAGCCAAAGATGGAATGTGGGTGAGGTTGGCTGCCACAGGGAGTCATCTGGTGCCCCTGCCCTCAGAGACTCAGTGCTGGAGAGCCCTCAGCCAGAGACTTAGGTTTGAGCAGATCATCACCCCTCTACTCCATCATAAGTCTTCCTCCTGTTGAGTTCCAGGTTCAGCATCTCCTAGGTATGAACGGGGGGAATTTTCCTGAATTTGCTGGGCGTTCATTTCCCTTGTCTGATCAGGCAGTTGTGCGGATTCAAGCGGTCCCCCCCCGCCGGGGGGGCAGAGCAGAGGGTGCCTGGGAATGACTCTTGCTACCTTTAATGTTGCCATTGATTCTGCTTAAAATTAGGCAAAGACCTGCAGGTTTCCCAGAGTGGACAGCATTCCCTGGCTCGCTGGGAGCTGGGACTGGGCCACCTTGTGCACAGGGAGGCGGCACATGGAAGGGCCTCTTTGACCTTCGTACTGAGAGCTCCAGGTGCTCAAGCTGGGGGCCACAAGGGCTGCTCTTTCTAGAATGTAGTCTCCCCAAGCCTTGCCTTTGGCAGATTGTAGGGTCTCTTTCCTGTTTCTGGGCATGGCACCTGAGGCTTAGGGTAGGGCTGAAAGACTGGGGTCGGGGCTGGTTGGGCCTACAGCTGGGTACTGGGGTATAGGGACAGGCTGTGGGGAGGCCTCTGCTCCTTGGAGATGCTTCCAATGCTTCCAGATGCTTCCAATGCATCTTCCCCGTGTGTCGAGCGGGCGGATGGACCGAAGAGGCCACGGTCCTTCCTGGGCGCTGTGCACGTTGAAACCCGTCTCTGACGTGGTGGTGATGTTGAAATAAGTTCTTGTGAGTTTCCCAACATCCTGCCAGCCCGTCACAGGACTGGGTGTCAGGCGCCCTGGTGCCAAGCTGGCTTGCGTCTCCCTCGTGGGGTGCCCGGGTCTCGTTTTCCTCCTGAGAGAAGAGGCCGCCCTCCCCCACTGCTGCTGAGGGCACCGGCTGAGTTTGTGACGTCAGGGCAGGGTGATGATACTTCAGACTCATGTAATTCTAATAATGTCTGCATTTTTTTGGAGAGGGAAACTGAGGATCAGCAGAGCTTGAGGGGTGGGATTAAACGCTAGGCCTTTGAGCCTGGGCCTGGGCTGAGTGTGCAGGCGGAAGGTGGAGCAGGCGGAGCACACTTCAGTAGCGTGGCAGGTGCGTGCTGCTGACTGGAGATAGCAAGGGCGGGGGCCAAAAGCCCTGTGCGTGTCCTGAGGGCAGCCTGGTCTGGCCATGTGGGCTCCTTACTGTGCTGATGGATCTTGGAGGTTGTGGGGTGTCACAGCATACGGCAGTACTCGGTGGTGCCTTTTAGTCTAGGGCTGCCTTGTGTGGAAAACACTATGGCTAGGCCGGTTGGAGGATCTGTTGGTCATGAGTGTGTTTCAGGTGGTTGACCTGGACGTTGTTCCAACTTCACAGGAGATTCCTCTTCTGTGTTCTGCATTTAGAGAGGACATGGGCCCAGGGAGGTCCAGTGACCCTCTTGGGTGCACATAGTCCTGTGATTAGGTGAGTCGATGACCATGGGTTGGGTCATGAACGTCCGCCTGTCTCTGAAGGAACAGAGAAGGCAGGGGTGGCTCACCTTGGGGAAGATGCTGGTTCTACCCTGGTGAGCCCTATGGCCCCTGGCACACAGTCTCTGATCTGGCCAGTGTGGAAGATCCACTGGAATCTGGCTCTGTGAATGAAGAGGGGGTACAGCAGTGCCTGAGACCACCTCTCAGCCGGGCACTGTGTGTCCCAGCCATCCCACCAGCAGTGTGTGGAGGGGGTTGGGGTGGGAGCGCTTGGTTCTAGGAGCCTCGTGGTTGAGCCTTCTCAGGCTGTGGTGCCTGCCTCGTGCCCTTCAGCAGGAAGGGACCTTACAGATGAGAAATCAGGTACCCAGAGAGGGCAAGGGGCAGGACCTGGTCACACAGCGTGGCAGCTGTAGGGCCCGGGCTGTGGTGGAGCGGAGTTGGGAACTTGCTTTTTGGTAAGTGGAGGCTTTGCTGTCAGGACTGGGAAGGAGGCCATGGGCTCAGAGAGCCACCGGCAGAACTGACCATGGAGGTACCTGTGGGTACTGAGTACCTGTTGTATGGGAGAACCTGTGCTTGGTGCCCACCTGCCTTCAGCAGCGGTGTGCCAGCCCAGTGCACCTCCTCATGAATGCCAGAACGTGACAGCTCTGAGAGGTGGCATCACTTGCTGGCCCTGGACCTCCCTGTGCCCTGCTACTAGGACCCCCGGCATCTGTCTGCTGGACCTGGGGCTATGTTGGGGTGACCATGCTGCCGGTGACGTGCATGCTTGTTTGTCCTGTCCACGCCCCCTGCTGTGCAGAGGGCTCAGGGCAGCCTGGGGAGTGTGGAAGGCTGCTGTGCTGTAGTTAGGAGAGGAGCATTACCTCTGCCAGGAAGCCCTCCCTGATGCCTGCTGCAGCCCTGCTAGATAGCCTGGAGCTCTGGACAAGGCTGTCTGTCTGACCGGTTGGGAGTCCCTGACAGGGCCAGCCTTGCTGATCTGTCTGCTTCTGACATGGGCAGTGGGGGAAGCATATGTCCCATTAGTGAGTGTTCTCTGTGGCCATCTGTGGGAGCTGGAGGGGGAAGGGCACAGCTAAGGGTGGTACCATCCCTAAGTGAGGTCCTATGAACTGAGTCAGGTGCCCGCAGCACCATCCAGTCGTTCAGGGTGTAGCTGGGACATGAACCCAGACCTGCTGATGGTGGGTGCCTAGGGTAGAACTGGGCCACCAGTTAGTTCTCAGCACCCGAAGGGTGGATAAGGCAGAGCCATCCTCATGTTGGCCACAAGTTCACTTCCCCAGTGGGGCGCCTGACTGTCTGCGGGAAGGAGGCTTTGGCCCCCAGCTGGCCTGAGAGCAAGTGATTCTCAGGCTGCCCCGCCATGGGCCGGCAGGCTGTAGGTATCCAGGCCTCCTAAGTACTGGCCTGAGGGAAGCCTTTCACTTGGATGGGGGTAGGGGTCCTTTACACCCTTCTCCCCTCCACATTTAGCCCTAGGAGCAGGTCCAGAGCCCATCTTACAGCTCCAGGGTGGGAGGGTGATCCTAGAGGAGTAGCTGCCTCAGAGGCACTGCAAGTGAGCGTGTAGGAGGGAGATGCCGTTGCAATCCAGCCACTTCCTTAGCCTGTTCTTCTTTGCAGAAGAGGAAATAAGGCTCCAAGGGTTTGGTCATTGTACGGGGGCCCACAGCCATCTGTGCCTCGGTTTATCGTCTGGGGCCTCGTTGGAACTTAGTGCATACTTGACTGGTTCCTAAGCTCCTCGTGGGTCTACAGCCTTCACCGACCATCTGTGCCTGACTCTCCTACCCCGTTCTCCATCAGATCTCTTATTTGTCGGCCTTACTGGGCCAGGCCTGATGACTTAATGGTACCATGAGCCAGTCAGGGCCCCCTTCACAGCCCATGCAGCTTTGTTAAGTCTGAAACTGAGCTGGCTGGTCGCTGGTACTCCCAGCAAGAACCCTTGAAGGGTGGGGGAGGGGAGGCTCAGGGAGGGCTTCCTGCAGGGGCTTCTGTGCTGCTGTGTTAGTGCCACCAAGGAACCAGGGTGGAGCCTGCCAGCCCAATGGGGAATTTCAAGCCTAGGGAACAGCATGTTCAAGGCCAGAGCAGGAGCACAGCTGTCCTGGAATGACCCTGAACTGGAGCGGAGTGTGGATGGGGCTGGGACAGTGTGTGTGTCCGTGAGGACAGGGGTGAACGTGTCCTCCTGTGTGACTTGGTGGCCACTGTTGTCTGGGCGCTAGGAAGACCTGTCTGCCTCAGACCTGCAGTATTCAGGCCTGAGAGATGGCGAACCTTGCGGAGGAAGGCTGGGCATAGCATGCTGGGCTCTGCCTTTTCTTGGAACCTGGTTGGTTCCCCTAAGTGGCCCAGGAAGGCTGGTTCCAAGTGGGCTCCACGCAAAGGATAGCGGGTTCATCTCAGGGTCAACCCAGTGATAGACCCAGGCTAGAAGTGGTGGACCTTGGGTGTGGGGCACCAAGCCAGGTCTAGGAGGCCATAAGGCTTCAGAGTGGAAGCTGTGAGTTCTGCCTGTGGGTATCCAGAAGCCTTGTGGTTTGAAGGTATGTGTCAGACGTGTATGTCCCAGCAAAATAAAACAATCCGCAACTACTCTGAGATTGTCATAGAAGCCAGAGAGGAAACAGATCCATTACCTGCCTTTCTCCCCCCCACCCCCAAGGGTGGAGACACCTGGTGGCTTTGGCCCCACCTGTAGACAGTGACTTCCGTGGTGTGCTCAGGATCAGAACAGAAGAGGAACTTGGGATGGCTTTTAGCTGTGATAGGTGTATCAGTGTTGGGGGTATGAGAGGAATCCCAGGCCCCAAATGAATGGCCACTGACCCAGGGGCCCTGTCTTATGTGGGCATCTAGATGTTTCTAGACCTCCAGGAGGCCAGTGTGTGTCAGGACCACCTTGGAGTGGGTTCCTGCCAATGCCCCTGCCTCAGTTCTACCGATGACCTACTGCTTAACCTTGTGCTGCCTGCATCCCTTTCCCCAGCTGCCTCCCTCTTTCTCTGCACCTCCCCTTTACCCTATAAACCTCTCCTCCTCCCCACCTCTCCTGTGCCCCAGTATCCGCCCCCACATTTCTGCCTCTTTTCCCATCCTCCCCCTTCACCTTTAGCACCTTGGCCTTTTGTGCTTAAGGCAGTCTTGGGCTCCTGACTAACCTGCATTTGACCGGCAGCATGCCACCCCTCATCCATGGCCAACTCCTAGCCAGGCTGTTTTTGAGGCTGCTGTGGGGAGTAGAGACCCCAGATAGTCTCGCTTAGCCTATGGATGTTAAAGTGTTGGAATCTAGAGGGTGATGGAGCTCTAGCCTTCTGGCTTCCGAGACAGGCAACCAGGACAAGCCTCGGCTTCCCTGAGTCCCTACCCTCTGCTTCAGGGAACTCCGGGCAGTGCTGGGGGTAACTGCACTGAAACAGCTGAGCTGACTGTCCTCCCTGCATCCCCAGGCAAAGGGTGACAACACTCTTATCACCCCTCTTGATAAGGGACAGGTGAAATGGGGGTGGGATGGAGGTAGGGGGATGTGGCCCGTGTGTGACTGACAGCTGGCCAGAGGTAGAAGAGCCTGAGTGTGGGTCCTGGCCGGGGTTTAAGATCTTCTCCGTGTGCTGGTGAAGCCAGAATGTGGAGGCGCTGCTGCAGTGTCCGCATGTCTAGGGCTAGCTTCTGTTGAGGACGGGCCAGTTGGGCCACTGGGTCACTGTGAGATGCACACACCTTTCCCGTGTGGCTCAATGGGGTGTTCCCAGTGAGGCTGCTGGAGATCCCCTGGGTCTTTAGGGTTCTTGCCGGCAGGATGCACTGGTTTCATCAGACTGTGTTCATGGTCCTTGTGTGAATGTGCCCAGTTAATTGTCCAGCTGCCATTGGCTGTGGGCCGTGCTGACCGCTCTCCAAGTACACGCTCCCTGGTTAATCCTTTGGTACCAGCACTCCTCCCTGGAGATGCCCAGGTCACGTTTCCTGGGTGGGGTTTTACTGTACCCCGATTGGGCCATGTGGGTGCCACCAAGCCCCTGACCTGTCAGTGCTAGGGCGAAGATCCTGGATGCCGAGAACTGAGCACCAGGCCTTCAGGACCTGGGCCGCCTCCACACTGTCTCTACTCTGTGTTGGATTTTGGGCAAAGAGAGGAAACCGTGATTATTCTAGATTCTGCCTGTGTCTAAACCATCACCTTTACCACCTGTGCTGTTATTGACTGGACTTTCTTCTCCCTAGGAGCCTGTCCTGCCCTTCCAGATAGAGCAAGGCAGGGGGTGTCCAGTAAGGTGTCAGGGTGTTGAACAGGCACCTCACTCCCTCAGATTCCCTGGCTGAGAGCCTTGAGGTGTGGGGGATGGGCCTGGTGCTGGTTGAGCTGAGCTGGGGGTGGTGTTGGCCACCCAGGTGTGTTGAAGCCCTAGTGTACAGCTTGGCTTTGGCCCAGGCTGGACCAGGGCAGTGTGCTGTCCTCTTGAGTGCTGGCTGCAGGGACGGGGCGGGGTTGAGGGAGGTGAGCAGGCTCACTTTGACATTGATGGGATTAGGATCAAGCCCAGCAGGAAGCTGACAGCTTGGTTCTGGGCCAGGCCAGGGCGGGGCAGGGGAGTGCCTGGCCACTGCAGGGGGCACTGGGGACATGTTTTAGACTGAGTGCTGTCATCGTAGGGAGAGCGGCACGTTCTCTACCATGAGACCAGTGTCTGGAAGCCCGGACAGTCATGGTGTTGCAATTTAGTATGTGTGGGGCCTTACCCCCAGGACCCTCATCCCAGGCTGTGTGCCAGTCCTGGCCCCTGTTTCCCTCTGGTTCCCAAGGAGGCTTTGGCATTCCTGTGTTCAGAAGAGGAACAGAGAGAAGTGGTCTGGCTTTGTGGCCCTGTTGTTCTGTGGCCTGGAGGGGATAGGGGTCCTAGGTAGCTTATTCAGAACCAGACTCTAGGTGCCCATGAAACAGGCCTTGGCCCCATCTGCATAGAGCAGTCTTGGGGAAGGCACCAAGGTAGTAGCCTGACACTCCAGCTGTTCTTTACAGAGTGGGCAGCCAAGCTCAGTAGATGTCCCAGTGATGCTAGGGACAGGGGTGTAGGCCCCATGCGACATGATAGGTAGGCTTTCACAGGCCACAGTCTCCGAGCTGCCCTCTTGCACCCTGCTTCCAGAGCCCCAGGGGTCCTGCTCCACATGGCCTCCCAGCCTGACTGTGGCTGTCTGCCTGGAGAGAGCCTGACTGTCCTTGGCTGTGACTTGGTTCTGTTTCCTCCAGTCAGATTGCCCTGCTCTGCCCATGCCCTGCCCAGAAGTGAGGCCCGGCTGTGTCCTCGGGTGGGGACTAAGTCCCTGCTGCGTTTTGCTACATCTGTCCACCCGTCAGCAGATGTGACTCAGTCTGGTCACCTGCTTGCTGGCTTGACTCCGGGGCTCCTGTCCAGATTCCTTGGCCCAGCCTGAGGGCCCCGCCCAGCACCTCCAGCCTTACTACATCACCCTGGCCACACCTCTGCATAGCACAGCTGACGTCAGGCCGGCCCCTGTTGGACCTGCTTGTCCTTACCTGGTTGTGTGCCTTCTGATCCTTCCCTTCATGCTTCAGATCTCACCCTGCCGCCATGCATAGGGTGTTCAGGTTATTCCTCTACCTTGGGAATCCGTCTCTTGCCGTGGGGGCTCCCAGAAGCAGAGACCTGGGCCTGCTTCTCTTACTGTGCCTGGTCATCTCTGGGAAATGGCTCTGTGCAAAGGGGCAAGTTGTCCTGGTGCAAGGAGTGAAGTGGGCCTAGGGGGCAGTGACAGGGTCTGAGAGGGAGCAGGTGACTCGGATGGGCATCCAGGGCTAGGGTCGAGGTGCTCCTGGGGCACTGTGTGAGGGGCTTTTCTTACTCCTTGCTGTTTATGGGGCCTGCATCTGGGCCCTGGGCCAGGGTGGTGACATCTGGGAAGCTGGAGGAACCCCGCCCCCCAACAGTGAGCCAGCCTGCCCCAGTGGCCAGGGCCAGTGGTTCTGGGTTTGAGGAGCTACTCCTATAGCTCCTGACAGCTGCAGGGCCTCACCTTGTGTCCCTAGCCTCCCTTGTTGCTGAGCAGCATCTCAGGACACCTCAGTTTCTCGTGGGAAGGGGTCAGGCTCCAGCCTGGGTGGAAATGGAGCTGTTTATGCCATGCTTGTGGCCTGTGCTATATAGTTGGCCAGCCTTGTCCCAGTGTGACATTTGGTGCAAGGCTCCTCAGGCTCCAAACCTTCAGGATTCCCCCATGGCGAGGGCCAGAAGCCCCTTGATGTAGGTTGTAGGTTCCCCTCGGCCCACAGGCATGCAGAAGAGATTCCATCTGAACTCTGGGCTGCGTCCCCTGGGGGATGAGAAAGCCTGGGGCGCTTCAACTTCAGAGTCAGGGATGCAACTTTGTTGGGCTCTTTTTTTCTGGGTCACCTGCCCAAACGTGGACTTTTGGACCCCTTCCCTGCAGCCCCTCTATGGTGCCCTGCCTGGCTAGCCTCATGGGGTTCAGGATGTCCTGGTTCCCATGGCCTGTCTTGCTGCTCTGCAGGCCAAGCTTGGTTTTGACACTGCTGCTGCCTGCCGGTGTCAAGCCTGGGCAGGTGTATTCCATGGAGGCCCGTAGTGTGGGCTGGAGGTGGCGTGCCGGCTTCGTGAGTCACTTGTATCCCCAGGCGGGGGTGGCAGGGCTGGCTGTAGCCAGGCAGCCAAGGGCTAAGGCTAACAGGCTAAGGCTTGCCGATGGCTGCTTGGTAGAGCCTGGTGGGGGCCTGCCTTGGGCCAGGTCAGGGCTGTAGGGATTGGTAGAGGGGAGGGTGCTCATAGGAAGTAAGGGACCTTCCTTGGGGCAGTGTTTACAAGGCCAGACCTTGGGTGGACCCAGTTTGCCAAAGGGTCTCTAGTCTAGAGGCTGGCTGGGTCTTCCAAGTGAAGGCTTCTCAGAGGAAGGGGGCCCCTAGAGGGAAGTCCCAGGGAGAATGACCATACTCAAGATCAGGGCTGATTTCCATGGGGTCTACTGGTTGTGACGCCCACAGGGAACACTGAATGTACCCCCTCCCTAGGTGGGTACTCCTCAGGTTGAAATGAATCTACCAGGGGTGTCCCTGACTGCTTAGCCAGGGAAGGGGCTGGTGTCAGGTGCTGTATTCACTGGGCCCTCCCTTCTGAGTCACAGAACGTGCCCGGAGACCTTTGGTCTCTGTGCTGAGGACCCTGCCAGGATGTCAAGCAGAGGGAGAGGGACAGAGACTGAGTGACCATACCACAGGGCTAAATTTAGCCTCCAGGAGTCAGGTCTGCTTTCTGCCTCTCCCGCCCACTGCCCTGCTCACTTGCGCTCAGCCTGACCACTGTAAGAAGGGAAGCTGAGGTCTGGGTTGGGTATTTATCCTGACGGGGCACAGAGGCTCCTGCCTGGGCCTAGGCTCTGGCTGTCTGGGAGGGGTAAGGCCTGGGGAAGGCAGTAGTGGCTGTTGTATGGCCTCCAGGTGGCCAGGAGCTGGGTGCTGGGCACGTCCCAACTGTAACCCCAAGAAGGGAGGTCTGTCACCCAGGGGTGAACCTCAGGCTTCCATTTTGGATCTGTTGGACTGACAGGAGGATGAGATCAGATGGACTACCTGTGTATCAGTACACTAAGTGCGAGAGATGGGGCTTTTAGGTTACATGTCTGCTGCTCTAGTGATGGATGTGCTGTGGTGAGAATGGATGCTGATCTTGGTATTGTCCAGTTTCTCATGGTGTGAACTCCACCATGGCCGACTGTCCAAGCTGTTGTCACCGTGTTAGGAAGAGATGGCAGAAAAACTGGTCTAAGCTGTCCAGGCACCCTGCTACTCCACTCACCCAGAGTGACTTCTGTCGCTCATGATTCTGTTCCTGTGCTACATTGCCAGATGTTAAAGAACCTGTGGGAAACACCTAGCAGATAAGATGCCAGCCAAGGGGCCTGGTAGAGCTGGGCTGAGCTAGGCCACCAGGCACCTGGCCATGTCACAGGTGTAGGCCTAGACTGCTTAGATCTTGTGTCATGTATGATCCGTGCAGACATGGCTGTGTGTATACACAGAGGCTACACATCATAGCACCTGGTCCTATCAGAGACCTCCCCACTCTATGGCAATACTCAAGGAGGCTATAGCAAGGCGTTTACCTCACCTGAGGCCCCACAATGGGTGGGTACAGTCTTAGGACACTCAGCTGGGCTTTCTCTGTGTGTCTTGGCATCCCCAGCGAACCATATCAGGGCAGAAAGAGATGGGATAGAGTCATTTTGGGGAATCTGGATCAGGATATGCTCAGAGCCCTGCACAGGGCTGTGCTGAGCCAGGAGGCAAATCTATTGACTTTGCGAGTGGCCTTGTGATCCTGGGCCCCACCTGCTACCTGGGCAAGCTATGATCGAGCCTCGGTTAGAAAGGGTCATGCTAGGTATAGCCAGTTCTCTAGTGATTAAGATGGCAAGAGTCAGCTTTCTGCTGCTGAGATGTGTCGCGTACAAATGGATCAGTGTAGCAGGACTTGGGCCAAGATGATCCTGTGCAGGGCCTAACCACCTCATCCCTGCCCTGTCCTGGGTGTACAGGCCTTGCTGTCCGTCCAGACCCAAGGCAGCTGGGAGAATCCAGGAGTCATATCTGTCTACTAGTCATAGCCAAGGTGGCTTGACTTGCCTCTTTGGAATAAAGCTCTGACTGGGCCTTGGCAGGACTCATTAGTCTGGCTGTGATTGTCCCTCCAGACAGGACTGCCTGGCCTGTCGGCTGTGGGCTGAGCCAAGTGTGGTCCTGGCATAAACCAGATGAGCAGGAAGCTGGGGCATCCAAAGGAGACAGAGGAAGGAATCTTGGCCAGCACACAGAAGGGTGGCAGCCTGGGGTCTGTCTGGCTGTGGAGTTGTGTCATTATGAAAAAATAGCATGTGCCTCTGGCATAAAACCCAAGCAGAATAAATAAATATGCCATATCTTCTCAAACCTAAAGCCAGCATCCTAGGCACCTTCTACTGCAAAGTGTGACCTCTGGGGTCTTTTCTCGTGATTGTCCACCCTCATCCTGAGTGACTGTTCCTAGGCACCTGCTCTGAGTGGCTGGGCCTGAACACAGAAGGAGGAAGGAGTTGTCTCTTGCAATGTAGGATGGAGTAGGGGGATGTGGTACAAGCAGCCCAGTGCTTTCCGGAGCTTGGGTCTTTATAGGGTAAAGTCAGGAGGATGGGAGCAGCTCTGACCTGGCAAAGATGAGGTTTGCAGTGTAGCAAGCAGTTCTGTGACTGGTGGGGTAACTGGGGAGCTGGGGAGGCCAGAGCTGTTGCTGGCCATCAAACCAGATGGAAAACTCCTCCTGCCCTTTTCTGTAAGTCTTCCAGGAAGACAGGATTTTTGCTTGTGTTCCAGCATCCCAGGTTGTTGTGATCAGTAGGGTTTTCGTGTGGTCGGGCTAGGCCTTCTATCCCGGGCCAGCTCAGCCTCCAGCCTCAAGCCCCAGAAGAAGGATTTTCAGGTGGGTGTGCACATGTGGGGGAGACAAAAGTCTTGGTGACATCTTGGTAGCCTGTCCTTCTTCCTGGTGCTGCTAGTACAGACTGGAAGTGCATTGAGATGGTGGGCATGGTATGTGTGCCGGCTACAAGTGCCTGCCACTCATAGCTGCCTGGCGGCCCTTCGTGCGATTTGCGTCCTGTGCTGCAGACCCATCATTTGAGCTGGACAGCCCAGTGTGACAGAACTGATTGGGTCCCGGGCGTCTTTGGGGAGCAAGTTTGAAGGACTCCCAGTTGCATGCTAGGGCCTGGCAGAGTGGACAGCTCTGTCCCCACCACTGGGCCTGGGCTTGGCCCTTGACTAGTAGGCCACAAAAGGCACCCTGTGTCCTGGAAGAATAAGCCTATTGTGTGGCTAAGAGGTTGTCCCCTCCCATATGCTTCCCTAGAGCCCCCACCCAGTGAAGATAGCACCCCCATAGACAGGGCTCCTAAGGCCTGGTCTCCCCAGCTGTGGCTCTGCCACACTCCCACCCTGGTTTCTGGCACTGGTGGCTTCTGGCCTCTGGGCCTGGCCTTGTGTCCCTTCTGTAGGACTTTCCCAGGATCCACATCTCGCAGTTCTGTGCCCACTATTGAGAGTGGTGCTTGCTGATGAGTGGTCGGGGGATAGTGCAGTGTGAGGGTGTAGGCAAGGGTAGAGCTCTCCCAGGGCCCAGACCAGGATGAGGATAGGCGCACTGTCAGATTAGGGTATGCCTGGGCGCCAGTTGGCACTGAGTTCTGTTGTCCTATGCAGATAGGGAGCTGGCCCAGTCAGATCACCTGATTTGCCTGGTGGTAGGCAGCTAAGGTTGGAGGCAGAGGCAGATTTGAACTCAGGTCTGCTGCATCTGGGCCCTAGTCAAGAGGTGGTCCATATACACCATATACACCAAGGGACTGTCTGCTTCAGATTGAGGAAATGAGGCTGGTGCCCAGTCCTTTTCCAAGAAGCGTTTGGTTTCAGCCATTGGGAGCTGCCTGTGGTCACAGGTGTCTGGCTGAGGGTGGTGGGCCGGGCTGGCCCTGGGAAAGGGGAACTGGGCTACAGGGCCAGCGCCAAGACGACTTGCTCCTGAGAGCCCAGCTGCTTCCAGAGGCCGGCCCTGCTTGCTGTCTTCCCCTCTGAGGCTCCGACTCACTGACCGAGCCGCCACACTGTATCGCCCAAGGCTGTGGGACCCCGAGCCAACCGGCCGGGGGCTGATGGGGCCACCACCATGGTGGGAACTCTCACCTGCCTTTGCCATGAGGCTGCACTTTCTCGCCTCTCTCTCAGGAGGGGGTCTAGCCTGGCGGGCAGGGGACTGCAGGTGGCTGTCAGGTGAGGGCAGAGTTTGGGGTGGCATAGATGATCTTGCTGTGGGGTGTAGGGGTAATGGCAAGGGAGAGGGAAGGGGCCTGAGGGCCCCGAGGGAGGGGAGTCTGGCTGGGTTCAGGGGGCTGGGCATAGACCTTTCCATGGCATGTACCTGACTGATGTCTAGTCATATGCCTGGCCAGGGTAGAATGTTCCGAGATTGTTCCATCTCTTGTCGTTCTGCTGGCAGCTGCTGGCAACTCACTTCAGTGAGCAGGCCAAGGCTTGCCCCGGGAATGCCATGTCCCACACAGCCTGAGGCCAATACTGTGGGCACTCTGGCTGCCCTTGGGTATCTGGGCCAGAAGATCTCTTTCCCAGGAAGCTTCTGGGGGAAGAAAAAAAAAAAAAGGCTCAGGCCCTGATCTCTGGTTAGGACAGGAAAGTGGCTTGTCTTACCCTGAGGCTCCATGCAGAAACCCTCACACCTGGGTCTGGCTGATTCTCATTTTATAGGGGACGAAACCAAGGCTGGGTGAACAGTGGGGTTTGTCTAGCTGGAGGGATGTGGAGGACCAGGCCCCGCCTGTTGGGCCTGGCACTGAGACACTCAGTGCGGAGGCCTTGGGGGTCTGGACTGTCCGATATGGTGAGAAGAGCCCCGGCTGGCCTGGATCTCTGCCCTGACTGCCTGCGACTGCTTCTTGAGGTAGCAGGGGTTAGGAGCCTGGTGGGGGCTTTCTGGGGCTCAGCAGCCCCGGTGCTGGGGGGTGTGTGTGGCTGACTCCTGCTCTTCCTTGTCTTTTTAATAATAATGGCATGTCATACGTGTCTTTGTAGACACCCAGAGAAGCCCACATTCTTTTCTGCCCACTTTTGAGGGGAAACTGAGGCTCAGAGAGCTGAGCCTAGGAGACTCAGATGTGGTCACTATAGTGTGTTGTCCCCCTGGACCTTTGCAGAGTCCTTTTTGTGGTTTGTAAATGTGCAGTTTGCAGCTGTCCCTGCCATGGGGATAGCACAGACTCCAGGAGAGACTGTGTGGGCAGCGCTGGGGTCTGTCGGTTTCAGCTTGGGAGTGGAGATATCAGTGTTCTGTGCTCCTGGGTTCCGTGCTGGCCTTAACAGGGCTGCCTTCCTCTGGCATGCTATTGACTGACAGGCGTTTCCTGTGTCCACCAGGTCAGTAATTGGCAGGCACAGCTTTGCCCTGATTTGCTGTTGACTGGAGCCCACTCTGAGCATCTCTGGCCTCAATTTGGGCTTTTGGTGATGGCGAAGGCTGGGGCCAGGAGCTACATGCAGCCACCTGTGACTGTGGCAGGACTCTGTGATGCTGGGTTTGGCTCACTATTCTCAAAACCATGCAGTTTTGCAGACTTTCTGGGTTGGCTCGTGTCTTGCTATGACAGTGTTAAAGCTCACATAGAGATTTAGAAAGCGCCAGGCCTGCCTAGTTCATTGTGTTCTAGGAAACAGGATGGGCACCCTCAGCATCTCGCCCGTGGTTCTCAGGACTCAGCATGCAAGGTAGACCTTGGTTGTTATAGCCTGAAGCGTGAGGCACTTGTTGGCTGGGCCAGGAATTCCGAGTGTCCTGTATACATTCTCTGTCTGCCGGACATGGCTCTAGAATATACGGGTCATGTGCAGAGCTGAGCCTGGCACCCTTGGAGTCCTGTGTCAGCCTCCCTGGCGTGCTAGACATCTGCCTTTCAGCCCTTCTGCCTCCTGCCGTCTGTTTCTTGCTGCTTCTGCTTCCTTCCAGCTGTTTGTTTTCTGGGAAGCTGACCAAGATGGCACGTTAGGATTGTGCGTGGAGCACCGGCCTCTCGAGCAGGCCGGGTGTGTATAGTTGGTGGCAGCTGCTCCGAGTGAGCCTGGCTTTTCTGGCTCATTTGTGTTATTCTCCTGCATCTGGGTAGGTGAAGGGTAGGGGTGGGACTTGCGACCTCTGACCTAATGAGGTTCATTAGGTCAATGTGGTTCATTGACCTTTGTCCCGTTCGCCAGGTAAAGCTGAGGGCTGGAGGCTAGGGTGGGCTGCTGTCCTTCCAGGACTGAGTTGAGCCGTGGACTGCATGTGGGTTTTGGGGAGGAATGGGCAGTTTCCAGAACCTTCCCTTTTCCTACCAGATGCCAAAGTGGTCCAAGGTGGTACTACCTGGCCCATTAGTTCCTGGGTCATGTCTTGTCACCTCACCCCTCAGCTGGACTCTCCTTATTGAGGTCAGCCCCCAGGGGAGGCTCGGCCACCTGGGTACATCGGTGTGGCCCCGTCCCTGGGGCTGCAGTTTCAGCCATGTGACTGATCCTGTGCTGGACAGCCCCAGCCTCTTCCCATCTCTTTTGCCTTATTACATGCTGTTTATACTTCCTGGAACCAGGAGAGGGATGCAAGGTGGAAATACCATTTCCCCTGGTGAGCCTCCCTCAGTCCCCCTGGGGGTTGCTTGGGAGCAGGCCAGGAGGGAGGCTGGGCAGGGCTAGCACAACAGACAAGACAGATTCTGTCCCCCTGGCTCAGAGGGGACAAGGCTTTGGTGCTGGGGGATTATGGAACCTCATGGGTGGTTCTGGTAACAGCAGAGTGGACGACGCCAGAGGAGGAGGTATGTGCTGAGCTGAGCTTAGCCTGGCCAGGGATGGATCTGTGTTTGACCATTGCTGGCCCTCACCTGTACGGAGGTGCTGGAAGGCCACTCTGGGCCCCATGTGGATGGAGGTCTTGTTCCCCAGGGTCTGATAAGAAGCTGTCCTGCAGCCTGTCATTCTATCCCCTGTCCATTTAGGCCCTTCTGGGCTGCTGGTGGGTGGCTGGGTGCTGTGTGGTGATTGCTGCACTCCCCTCCGCCCCGACTACGGTATCTTACTGCCTGTCTCCTGTCCGTCCCTGTGTCTGTGTGTCAGCTGCCACCGCAGCCCTGATAGCTGTTGATTGGTGGGGGTGTGGTTAGAGGCTCATGAGGGCCTGTCATGTCAGCTTCGGGGAGGCTGTGGGTGGTGGCTGGGTGGGCAGGTCCTGTTCCTACACTTGCTTGTTGTCTCCTAGACAGTCCCTCTCCACTGGCCCTGTCGCCCTAGTGTAGAGTGTTATCCCTCCTTCTCCACTTGCTGGGACTGGGGAGGAAGGCAGACAGCCTGGACCTTGCCCACCTGTGTCCAGAGAACACCGGGGTGACATTCTTGGTAGGAAGTCAGTCCGGTGGGCATCATAGGCCCCAGCCAAGCTGGACCTTGGTGACTAGGAAGGTTTCTGAGGCTCTGCCTGGGGCTCCAAGTTATGAGTAGCTTGTCTCAAAGTGCTCCCACTGTGACCTGATAGGAGGCCGGGGAGGGGAAGGATGTGAGGCTGAGTCCCAGGGAGTCAGCCCTGCTGTCCTGCGGGTGAGCGTGGTGAAGGGGTTTCTAGTGGTTCCTGTGAGCTGAAGTGGAAGCTGGGCACAGGGAGGGCACCCAGGCTGTGGAGGGATTGGAGAATCCCTTTTCCAGTCTGTCTCACAGGTGAGGTCTCTCCTGTTGGCATAGGTTTCGCACCCCGTATTTGGAAGGCATCTGTATTGGATGCTCTGGCCAGTCACGAGAGTGTGGGTAAGCCTCTGCTGAGGGGAGGGTGTACTGGTGTGGGTGGGGGCTTTGGGGGGCTTGACTTCCAACCTTGGTATCTAAAAGATGCCCTGCCCTCCAGGCTCAGCCTACCATGTAGCTCTGGACCACCACACACTACAAGTACTGAGTATCGTGCCTGTGTCTGAAAAATGGTAATGCTCAGAGGGCATGGGAGGATTTGGGGATGACCCTAGAGAGCCCATGCCAGGGAGTGTCCCCTCTGCCCTGACCATTCCCGAGTCCCCAGTGTAACCGTCTGAGCCCCCTGACATGGAGTCTACCTTTGTCCACAGTTGATGGGTGGGACCTGAGTATGGCCCAGTTTTGGAGACAGTTGGAGATGCAAATGAAGATGAGATAGGTGGGGCAGAACCGGAAACCCAGCCAGGTTCCTTGGGTTCCACGACAGAGCTGTGGGCAGGTGGCTGGCGGGACCTCTGAGCCGCGGGGGTGACCTGGCTCAAATTGAAACAATCATTTCTCTTCCTGTTGAAGAGAAACGACCTTCGAGAGTCTGCAGCCTCAGGGCTCCCCCACCCCCGGTGACTGTGGGGCGGTTGGGGTTTTTCTCGGAGGCCCCCTCTTTCCTTCCCACCCACCCTCCTCGAAGGTCTGAGCAGGCACCGCAGAGTGTTGGGGACGGACAGACAGCTCAGGGGGACAGCCTAGAAGGGAGGCTGCGGCACCCAGAAGCCTGGCCTCGGAGAGGTGAGCATCCTTCCAGGCTCCCAGGCATGTTGTCTGAGCTCCTCATCCACCAGGAGTCTTTGCTAAGACTTACAGGGTCCAAGCTGAGGCTGAGCTCTGTGGAACTGAGCTGTGGTGGGGACAGGCAGAAAGTCAGACTTGGCTTGGCTGGCTGTCCCTGCTCCGGGCTTGGGAAGCCCCTGCCCTCCCTGAGTGGTAGGTCCTTCCTGGGTGTGACGCTTTGGTGAGCCCACGTGGTACCTTGCCAGCTTAGAGAGGATTCAGGATGGGGACCCAAGCTGCAGTGGCTGTCATTGAATATGTCTCTGCCACTCTGCAGTCTGTTTTCTTAGGTGTTGACAGACGCCTGCTGTGTATGTGAGGTGGTCTGTGGTTGTCAGTTTTGTGTACAGCTCAGGGTGGGGAGAGCATCCTTGCAGAAACTCAATCTCTGCTCCCAGCTCCTCAGTGGCCCTGATCTCCTGGTCGCATCCTTCTTCTCTCCTCTCCCTTAGCAGGCTAGGGGTGGGCCCGAGTGTGGCTCCCACCCTCTGCCTACCCCTGCCCTTGGCAGTGCCTCTGAGGCTGCTGGGCAGGGAAGGTGCAAGCCGACTTCTGGGTGACAGGTTGGGATGGACTGTCTGCCCTGCCCGGGGATGGACTGGCCATGAATGGGTACCCTGCTTGTGTTTGGAAGCCAGCTCAGGGTTTTCCAGGGTCCCGGAGCCAAGTGGTGCCTTGTCCTGGTGTTCTCCTGACCCTCAGCACTAACTGGGGCACTGAGGCCACCTGACTCTTGCCCCACAACCATCTCTGGAGTGGGTGACAGGAGGGGGCTTTACAGTAAATTTAAATGCTTCAGAGCTCTCTGGAAGGACCCAGCTTGGGTTTGGGGGTCCTGGTCCTAGTTTAGGACCCTCTGTAGGCACCTTAGGGCGCACATATGGCCTGCTGGCTGGGGACACACATCCACTGAGGCTTTTCCACCCAGGTGAGTAAAGAGACAATATTGTGGTGCAGATAAGGAAACTGAGCCCAGGGCTGTCTCCACACCCAAACTCTTCACGTCTTAGAGATGCGCTTACACACGCTCAGTGGGAGAGCAGAGAGGGGTGTCGAGGGCACACTCTGGCCGGGCAGCTGGATGATTTGGGCTAGACTCCCACCTGCTCCCCAGTTGCTTGGCACTTTCCTTTGTCCTGTGTCTACCCAGAGGGCAGCAGAGAGGAGACTCCCAGCTGCTCACAGCTTCGGTGTTAGGTGTTAGGGCCTGCAGCAAACACCTCCTGTGTGGCTCTACCCTAAGTGCAGAACAGACACCCCAAATGCTAGCTCCTTACTGGCAACCCTCCTCTTATAAGTCCAAGGTGTCCCAGTTCAGGGAAGGGTAGTTTCTTTGGAAAAGCCAAATAAGGACATTTTGGGGGTGATCTCTAACAAGGGCCATCAGGTAGGCTGGTCCTTAGATGCCTGGGGTAGGACTGCTTTAGGGCCCTGGCATTGGCTGTGGGTGCAGAGTGCTATCCCAGAGTGCTTTGCCCAGGACTGGACTCCTGCCCTAGGTGATGGTGCACTGTGGGTGGCCCAGAGGGTGATGATAGTGACTAGCAAGAATGAGGGGTGAGCGTGAGACCTGGTACAACAGCCTGTGTGTACTGTGGGCTTCGGGAAGGGTGAGTGTGGAGGGCAGTCTCATGCTGAGACCTAGGCCCTTATACCTGAGTGTGTTATTAGCATCTTCACGCCTTAGGTATTTTCTGAATGCTGCCTGGCACAGTCACAGGCTGGGCATGGGGTGCCCTTCCTCACCAGCTTCATCCTCCTGACATCCACTTCCCTTGCTGTGGCTGGGCTCTAGCCACACCTGTCACCACTGGGTCCAACCATAGTAACACCCAGGGCTGTTTGAGGGGTGGCTGTCAGCTTAGGCACCATTTCTGGTTCCTCCTTGTGCCCCTCCCTGGCAAGCCCCAAATTTGCTGAGTATGATCAAGAGAACCCAAAGTACATCTCTTTGCCGTGTGCAAAACTCATTAGCCTCTCTGGGTTCCAACCTCCATCTGTGCAATGGAGCAGAGCAAGGGATCCCTTAGGTGATGGTGATGGTGACAGTGATGATGGTAATCGTGCTAATAAAAGTGATGGAGATGGTGGTGATGGTAATGTCATGATGATACTGATGGTAATGGTGATGATGATGGTGACATTGATGATGATGGTGTTAATGATGCTAGTGATGATGTTGATGGTGATACTGATGGTGATGGTGATGATGATAGTGATGATGTTGATGGTGACATTGATGGTGATGATGATGGTGATGATGTTGATGGTGATCATAATAGTGATGATGTTGATGGTGATGATGTTGATGGTGATGATGATGGTGATGATGTTGATGGTGATGATGATAGTGATGATGCTGATGGTGACATTGATGGTGATGATGATGGTGATGATGTTGATGGTGACATTGATGGTGATGATGATGGTGATGATGTTGATGGTGATCATAATAGTGATGATGTTGATGGTTGTTGATGGTTCATAATAGTGATGATGTTGATGGTGACATTGATGGTGATGATGTTGATGGTGATGATGATAGTGATGATGCTGATGGTGACATTGATGGTGATGATGATGGTGATGATGTTGATGGTGATCATAATAGTGATGATGCTGATGGTGACATTGATGGTGACATTGGTGATGATGACAGTGATGGTGATGATGATGATGGTGATGATGATGGTGATAGTGATGTTGATGGTGACATTAATGATGATGGTGATGATGATAGTGATGATGTTGATGGTGACATTGATGGTGATGATGTTGATGGTGATGATGTTGATGGTGATCATAATAGTGATGATGTTGATGGTGACAGTGATGGTGATGATGTTGATGGTGATGATGATAGTGATGATGTTGATGGTGACATTGATGGTGATGATGATGTTGATGGTGACATTGGTGATGATGATGATGGTGATAGTGATGTTGATGGTGACATTAATGATGATGGTGATGATGTTGATGGTGATCATGACAGTGATGATGTTGATGATGGTGATATGTTGATGTTTTGTTGGTGATATTGATGGTGATGATGGTGATGTTGACAGTGATGATGATGGTGATGCTGCTGCTATTGATGGTGATGATGATGGTGATAGCAATGTTGATGGTGATGATATTGATGTTAATGGTGATGATAGTAGTGATGATGAGTCTGTTAATGGTGGTTAAATGATAATGGTGACGATAATGGTGATGATGGTGATGAGGCAGAAGTGGTAGTCACTGAGTGCTTCCTGATGCCTTCACAGCCCTCCTCCTATCCTGAGCCTTATGATGGATATTGTTCCCCATGCTTAGACCCTTTAGGCCTTGGTGATTCCATCTCTGTGAAGATCATTGCAGGAGTGCCCTATGCTCCAGGAGTTTAGTTTGGTCAAGACAGAGGGGCCTTGGGTTCGTGTCCCCTAGCTGAGACTCAGAGGTCAAAGGGTGGGACAGTACTTCCTTGAGATCCTGGCAGAGGCTCTGGCTGGTGACCTGCAGATCTTTGTGCCTTTTCTTCTCAGGATGGGCTATGCAGCCAGTCCTCTCCACGTGCCATATGCCCTCCCTGATTAGGGTTCGGAGGCCTTGGGCTCATCACCTTCACTTCGCACCCCCTCACCACCCCATGTCTCACATCCATCATCACCTCATGCCTCCCAAGTTCCCACTCTGAGCCACTTTATTGAGGGAGCCGGGTGGTCTCCACCATTAAGGTGTCCTTGGCTAGGAAGACAGAAGTGGGAGGTAACTTCAAGTAGGCAGAGCCCAGTGTGTGGATGCAGGGCACCTTTATGGCTGGGAACCATAAAGGTGGGGTTGACATTCAGAGTCCCTGAGGCTTCTGCATCAGATAGACTTAGGTGTTGGGCTGGAACTCACGGTAGTCCAGCCAGCACCCCAACCTGGTACAACTCTGAGCTTATACAAGGTCTGCATGCTGTCAGACTATTAGGGAAGTACCCATCTCTTTTTGAGCTCTGCCTCCTGTGTCTACCCCACTTCTCTCCTGACCCACTGCTTGGCTGCACAGATGGACAGGTAATGACCAGTTAGGTGGTCATACCTGCCCCTCCCACTGGGCCCCTAGAGCATCTCTGTGGTATCAAGGGAGGTTGTTTGGGGCAGGGCCAGGAAGTTTGCTTTGGAACCTGCCAGCCCTTCTCTGTGGAGTATGCAAGGATAATGCCTGGGATCACAGCCTTATATGGTTGCTTCCTGTGGGCACCCATGGGTGGGTGAGGGTGAGGGTGAAGGAGAAGCATGCCTGGCTCATTGTTCCTTCATCATATCCCTGATGTCCCTCTGGGGTCTGGTCAGTTGGGGTCATTGCAGGCTGAGAGCAGGGGTCTGCTGTGTTCTGGCCCCTGTGGGCTGATGATCTTTCTGGGCCTGGGTGTAAGAGATGACTGGGTTATTGGGAGACTTCTGGGCAGTTGAGTCCTCTACCTGGGGGCTCTATGTGATAGCCTGCCTATGTTATTGATTGGAGCCTGCATTGGGGCCTCTGGGCTCTTGTGGGTGGGCTGGAGTCAGGCCCGGGTTTCTCCTGACCATTAGAAGGGTCTAGCTGGCCTGGGGCTTCATCAAAGGAGGCTTGAGATATGGGACTGGGACCCTTGAAGAAAGGGCAGAGTGATTCTACCACAGGCCCCTGGAGGCATAAGCTAACACTCACCCAGGAGATGGTGGATGAGCCCGGCTCACAGCCAAGGTTACCACCACGGAGCCCCTAATGGGTGGGAATCAGGCTGGGCAAACAGGGCTGATGGTCCACCCTGCCAAGGACTTGAGGGCTTGTTCTCTGGGCTGGCACAGCATCCTCAGCTGTTGGGCGCTCATTTTACAGAGAAGGGAACTGAGGTTCAGCAAGGTTAAGGGTGTCCCTGTGGCCCCAGAGGTAGGCAGCAGCCTTTGTTCACCATGGCTAGCACCTGCCAGGCGGTGGCCTTCCTGCCTGCCCTACCCGTTCCTGAAGCTGCCCCCTCCAACCAGTGGGGCCTGTGGCCTGCCTTCCTCCCCTCTCCTGCTCTGACCACCCTTGGCTTCCCCGTCGCCGTGTGGTCTCTGCCACGTCCCCGTCGCTCCCCACCAGGGCTGCCGCTTCTCCCTCCCAGGGCTGCAGGGGAAGCAGTACTTCCGGAAGCTGGGGGCTGGAGGTGGGCAGCACAGGAAGTTCTGAGGACCCAGGAGCTACCCGCTGTGAAGTTTCAGTTCCGGGGGGGGCGTCCCCTTGTGGGGGTGGGGGGCACTGTGCTTAGAGCATGGTACTCATGTGGGTGCCTTGGCTGTGTGCTGAGTAACCCCTCAGGCTCCTCCTTGGAGCCCTCACCCTCTGCACATGTGTTCTCTGGACCCATCCTTCCTCCTGGTCATTGCTGTCCTCTGCAGGCTTCCTGCCGGACTCCGGATGGGACAGCCACCCCGTCCACTTCTGTTTACCCAGACACGTGGCCTGCTCACAGCCTGCTGTGGTTGGTCCTGTAAGTCCCAAAGGGCTCTGGAGGGTCATGAGTTCCGCTCTCCCCTCGCTGGCTGCCTAGGAGGGGCTGTGGGACTCACCCCACCCCAGCTGCAGTGGGCTGGCATTTCCTACACCCTGCCTGCCAAGTGGAGTCCGGAAGGGAGTTGGTGGGGTTCCCTGGGCTTCCTGCTGTGGGGTCCTGCTGCTGGTGGCTGGTGTTCAGGAGAGACCCGTGTAGCACAGGAACTCTTGTGGGGTGGTGGCCCTTCCTGAGTGGTGGATAGCTTCTCACTTGCATGTGACTTCGGGGAGTGCCTGGCACCTTGGAGCCACCGGGGCTGTTGCTGGACATTGATTAATGTCACCCAGACCCTCTGGGGTCTGAGGATAGTCTATTTCTGCCCCAAGCTGGTTTGCTATTTAGACTCTAGGCATTCACATTGTGGTCCGTTTTGCACCAAGGGATGTCTCTGCTCCTTGTCCACACTGCCTTCCCAGACTATAGTGCCAGCTGCCTGTGGTGTGTGGGGACTGCTGGGCATCTCCCCCGCTGGGATCGGAGGTGCCACTAAGCCCCCTGGCTGCACTCCCCTTCTGCAGAGGTCCCAGGCTACCTCAGTTAGTGCTGGTCCTGCAGAGGCATCTTGGGATTGTGGGTCCCTGGGCCTCGTAGGTCTGAGGTTTCAGGGTTTTGTGATTCAACTTAATCTCTCAGCCATATTCCTCTGAGGTTTCTGTGCCACTCCTCGGACAAGGGAGGCTGTGTGTCCTATAGTCCCCAGGTCTGAAGTTGGCACATTGCAGCCCTAGGTCGCATCCTGCCATCCCTGATGAGATGCCAGAGGCGTGTGGAGGGTTCCTAAGCAGTGGAGACCAGCTGGTGCCAACAACCCTGGAAGTCCAAAGTGTGGCTTTGTCAGAATAGTGATGACTTATGGGGGGCTGTGACGTATGAGGGGTGGGGACAGCTGAGTGGGCCAGACAAGGTACAGCACACACACATACACACACAGTGTACACACACACACACACACACACACACACACACACACATCACGCATGCACTACATGCCCTACATACACATGTATGAGGGCATGTTGGGAGGCTTTCCCTACAGAGGATGTAAAGGCATTTCTTGCCCGTTCCCTTCTTGGCCAGAAAGTGTCTCCCTACAGAAGAATCCAGAAAACACACCCAGCCCATTGTCGCCCAGGCTCTGGGAAGGTGTCTGCAGTGGACATTCTGTGTAAACAGGAAGGCCTGGGGTGGGGGCCTGGGGGCGGTGGGGGCGTGCCAAGGCATTGCTTGGGTGGCAGCCCTCTCCACATGGGCGTTCTAGGGACTCACGGCCTGCTTCGAGCAGCTTTAGGGGCCAGGAGAGCTATGGGGTACATCTGGTAGCTGGCAGCCTTAACAGCCTGGCCCTCTCCCTCTTTTCCTTCCTTCCTTCTCTCCTGTCTGAAGCTCTCTCCTGTCGCTCCCTCTTCCTGTGGGAGAGAGTAAGCAGGTCGACAGCCGGTCCATCGGCCCAGTTGCCACCTGAGCCTCCTACCCCCAGGTGACTGTAGGGGTTGAACTTGGAATTTTCGCCTCAGAGCTCCCTTGGGCAGAAACACTCCTCTAGTGGGGACAGCTGGCTAAGGGGTTGTGGCAAGTACCCCTAGCACTTCAGTTCCAAGTCTGCTGCCCAAGACCTCCCATGCAGGAGATGCAAAGCACCTGGGAGAATCTGGGGGTCTTCTCTCCTGGCTGTGACCCCCATCTCGTTATCAACAGCCAGGAAGAACGGTGGGCATATTTCAGGAGTGGCCAGCCCCCTCCTGGGTACCCACAGGGTCACCCTTCCTTTCTCCTCCTGGAGGAGAACGTAGACGTCAGGGCTGGTCTTGAACTCTTGTTTCTTTCGCGTCTCTCAATTGGGCTAAAAGGTGTGTGTGTGGGGGGCTAAGCTCAGCCTGGTTTTGGAGGGCTTAACTGTGGAGTCTTAGAATGTTGCTCACTCTACACAACACATGATTGGACTGGCATGGGAAGGGGAGACCTGGGCCTAGGTTTCCTCATCCAGGGACAGGGAAGGCAGGGCTGTGATGGGGCCAGTTCACTGGCCCTCCAGGTATCCCAGAGGTAATGTTTGTGGGAAGTTTGCCTTTGGGCAAATGTCTGTGCACCTTTTCAGTCTCTCAGTTTCCTCTTCTGTGATAGGTGGTGGTGGTGGCTTTTTCCAACAGGGTCACAAGAATTCAACTGATGTCAAGGAAATAAGGCATTCTAGGCTATTTGTGAACAGCTGGATTTCGCATTTGTTCCTCTTAGACACATACCCATGCCTGTCTTGTCTTGTTAGCCTCTGGCTGTGCACTGCCCCCCACTGCCCTGGGGATCTTTCCTCTACGTGGGGCTAACCTCCATGGTTTGTTTAATGAACAATAGAGCTAATCTGCAGTACCCTTATTGGCCAGTAGGTGCCGCCACAATCTGGTTCTGGAATTAATCTTTTTTTAGAGGGGGGCAGGGTCTCATATGTACCCCTGGCTGGTCTCAAGCACAGAGATCTGCCCACCTCTGCCTCCTGAGTGCTAGGATTAAAGGCATGTGCCACACCTGGCTGGTTCTGGAATTCTTAAATTGGCTTTTTTTTTTTTAAGTTCAGTAAACTTGTTCATTTCTAGTTTTGTGGAATGGCAAAGGTTTCTAGCTGGTCACATGAGACTCGTTTGCTGGTGGAGTTGGCCCCTCCACAGTTGGCAGCCAGGTTGGCTTCCCCATGGTGGGCCTGGTCATAGTGGGGCCTGACTGGCTGAACTGGAGCCTGGGCCTCCTTCCTACATCCTGTCGAGGGGAAGCAGGAAGATGGGTTAGGCTTCTCCCTGAAGGGCTGGTCCTGGGGCTTTTCACAGGTGCAGCCGCTGGGATCACCCTGCATTGTGCTGGCCAGCCAGCACCTCTGTGAACAGGTTTGGGGTGAGAGCATGGGCTTTGGCCAGAATCACAGCTGGTCCGAGTGTTGAATCCACAGCGGCAGTGGTGTCCTAGGATTGTGGTTGTGTCCTCCAGTTTCTGCTCAGTACCCATGCCAGGACAGGGCCAGGTCGAGTGAGGCTCAGAATGGTACCACAGGTGCCTGTGCGGTGCTAGGTAGTGTCTCCAGCCCGTGTCCCCACTTGGGACTGGTGTCCTGTCAAAGTCACTCCACATGCCTGCAGATCTGCTCAACATGTCAGAAGTAAATGCCATGTTGGTGAAGCGGGCAGGAAGAGCCAAGACCGTTCGGCAGATTTGGGAAGGCTGGAGCCCAGGGAGAGGGCGAGGCCGGGTGGGGGTGACGGACAGACTTGCTCAGAACACTGGTCTTGTTGGTGCAGCTGGCATCCCGTGGCGTGGCTTGTTCCCTGGGTTCTGCTGCCTCGCACAGGCTCTTTTCTAACTTCTCCATGACCTGCCAAGCTTGTGGGCAGTGGATTGGACACCTGGGAACCTCCCAGCCTCTGGAGTGGAGAAGGCCTAATTAAGCCTTTGTTCAGGTCTTTGAAACCCTGCATAAAAGGTTGGCATGTGGGAGGTCTGGGCCCCAACCCTGCTCTGCAAGCTGTGGGTCTCACACCTGGCACACGCCCAGGCCCTCCACGAGGCCACCTGGAAGCTCCCCACCCACATGGGAAGTGCCTGGTGCCTTCCTTCCTCTGGGCCCCACAAGAGCTAAATAGGTCCCAGAGCGTAGAGTCAGAAAGGCTTGAGGGTCTGGAGTCTGGGCTGCTTTTGCTGTGGTACCCAGAGGTTCAGGCCGTGTAGCCTGGTGGGCATAGCCATAGACTTTAAAGCCTCAGCCTACAGGGCTGGCCTGGGCTCTGCACAGGCAACTGTGAGCACTTCAGGCCTTGTAAGAGGGATAATAAGTGCTCCTGCTGGAACCATTCAGTGTTGGACTAGCTAGCACCTTGCCTTGGCCTTGAGTGGTTTGAATTTGTGCCTCAGAGCACAGGGGTTTGCCTGTGGCCCGAGGGAATTGGAGCAGGTGGTTGCTGGGTCTGCAGGCCGCTCTGACCCTCTTTCCTGCCAATTTTTGTCTTGCAGACTTCTCTACACAGGTGAACTCCTCATCCCTCAACTCCCCAACGGGTCGAGGCTCCATGGCTGCCCCATCGCTGCACCCCTCCCTGGGACCAGGCATTGGCTCTCCACTGGGCTCCCCTGGACAGCTACACTCGCCCATCAGCACCCTGAGCTCCCCCATCAATGGCATGGGCCCACCCTTCTCTGTCATCAGCTCCCCCATGGGCCCCCACTCCATGTCGGTACCCACCACACCCACCCTGGGCTTCGGAACCGGCAGCCCCCAGGTGAGTGTGGGGCTGAGCTTTGGGGGCTGGGACAGCAGGTGAAGGCTTCACTTGTAGGCCGTGAACCCATGGGATGGAGTTGTGATTTCTCTTTTTCCTTCACAAAAGGGAGTTGCAGAGTGAACTGGCCTCAGCCCAGCTCTGGTTGACCTGGGCCGGGCCCCATAGGCACTGTCAGCTGAGGGTCCTTACAACTGGTCTTCAACCCAGCTTGGACCCTGCCCCAGTGGCTGTGGAACTCGGGGGCCTCTGACTTCTCAGGCTTGGGCCGGTCTCCCTAGGAACCCTGAGGCCACATGGGTCCCCTCACACCCCCACCGCAGCCAGTGGGCTTCCTGGGCCTGCAGGGGAGATACATTCCAGCCTAGTGCAGGGATGCTGGTCCTTGGGCCCCACAAAGGCCCCTGGTGGCTGCCCGTACTTAGGGATTCTGGCTCTGTGGCTGTTGGCTATCTGCAGGGCTTGAACCACCTCTTCTGGGGGCCTGGTGGGTCCCCTATCCTCTGCCAGATACCCTGTAGAGCTAGGTGTCCTTGGCATGCCCAGAGCCCTCCACCTGAAGAACCTGCTCTCTGGGGCCCCTTCTAGCCTTCCTGAAATAGGCCAGGGCCCTCCCTGCACACTCCGCTTTTCAGCTGGGATTCTACCCTTTGTCCCCTGATAGCCCTGTTGTGCCATCTCACAACAGCACACCTGGGCCCCCTCCCCAGAATCATAGGGTTGAACCATTCCACCTTCTGGGCACCCTGCTTGCTTCTGGTGTGGGAGAACTAGGGTATGCTGGGGCCTAGAGGCTGCTTACCGCCCAACTAGGTAGCCTTTTGAGGCTGGCCCGGCCTCTTAAGCCTCTCCCCGAGACAACCTGGCTGAGACTCTGCTCCTGTCTCTCCCCACTTCACCTTGCTTCCAGAAGTGGACAGAAGGCTTGAGTTGCTGGCGTGAAGCAGGCCTGACCATCTAGCACCTCCTGTGGCCTGGCCCATGCTATCACAGCTGCTCCACACCCACTCTTGCTGGCTGCTGATGCCACGTGCGGACGAGGACCTGGTCCCCTCTGCCTTCTCTGGTTTACATCCATTGGCTCTTAATCCCATGAAGCTCCCTGCTTTGGATTTGGCTGTATCAGTCCACAACCACCAAGCTATCCCGTGTGTCCCACGTGGTCTGGGTGATCTGCTTAGGACAGGGCCCAGTGGGTGTTCACCAGACAGGCTACTGCCCAAGCCTGTGTGGCCACGATTGACTTTCTGGGTGCCTCACAATTTGAAAGCACCTCTGAGTGCCCAGATGGGAAGCTGGCAGGGCATGGAGGCCTCTGATCCCCAGATCCTCCTGGTGTGAGGGAGAATCTCACCCTGCGGGGCTGCAGTGACTTTGTGAGCAGCATGTACAAGGGCCCAGGGATCCTTGACGATGCCTACAGACAGCCAGATGGGGAACAAAGTTGGGGAGAACGTGCAGGGCCTGGGGGTGGGTGGAAGCTCAGGATCGGCTCTGAATATGTCATGAGTGGTGGACTTCTCAACATGGGGCTAGTTGAGGGCTGGCCCTGGGAGGGCAGGGTATGTAAGGTGTGGAAGAGATGAGCCTGAGAAGCAGGCAGGGACCTGGGTGGGGCACTGATAAGGTGGAACTGAAATCAATGCCAAGGATATGAAAGGGGAAATGGGACGGGCCTCACCCAGGGAGGCTTTGGGCCTCATCAGAGGGCTGTCCAATCCTGGGTCTCTTGGGAGCTGGGTTGGGAGCACAGAAGTCCCAGACAGTGAGGGCTTTGGGCCTTGGGGGATGAGGGGGGAGGATGGAGACTGCCCTGCCCGTTAGCTCAGAGTTGGGAAGGGTGGAAAAGCACCCTCCTGGCCTGTTCTGTGTGCTGTGGCCGCCATGCCGGAATTGGCCCCTGGAGGAGCCCTGAGGAGCTGCAGGGGTGGCCCTGGGCTTGCAGGGAGGATGGGTGCTGCAGTCCAGCCTTCATCCTCTGACATCAGAGCTTCGGCAGGCCCCGGGTGCTTAGGCTGCCCAGAGTTGAAACCTCCATGAGCCACAGAGTCCTTGTCTGGGCAGGACAGAGCCTCAAAAGCCAGGCTTTGCATGCAGCAAGCCGGGCGGAACGTGTATGTAGGGTCCTGTGTGCAGGGTCCTATGTAGCCCTGCCAGCGAAGGCCAGCTGCGTCTCCTGCCACCTCAGGACTCTTACACTGGGCCTCAGCCAGTACCACAGGGAATGCCCTCCTCTGCAGTGAGACCCCGATGCTCCGACACCCTATGTCCTGACACCTGCCCCGCCCGCACACAAGGTTCTGTGTGGGCCCACAGGCCTTCCAGCAGTGCACCTGAGGCAGGGGAATGAGGCACAGGCCCTTGCAGAGTCACTTTGGGTGCCAGGCCCCATGATAGGAAGCTTCTGGTGCCTCTGAGCTTTTCTTGTCCCGTGAGAAAGTGGGGGATGGGCTGCAGGCTGTGAGGAAGGAGGTGAGGTTCCGTTGTCCCCTGGCAGGGGCCGTAAGGGCTATGCCAGGGCAGTCAGCTGCACAGCTGGCCTTCTGCTGCCGTCAGGGGTTTGCAGAAGCAGAGGGGCTTCCCAGCCGGGCCCCGCGCCCTGGCAGACAGGCAGGCAGGCGGCGGGAAGCGCCCCTGGGCTCCCTGCTTACTGCAGAGCTGGGCTGGAGGCTGCGGAACCAAAAGTGCTGTGTCATTGCGACGCTGCAGCTGTTGCCTGGGCGACCGGGTGAGTTTCCCACGCTTGCCCTGGCAGCCAGCGGGCGGGGCCAGACGGGGTGTGCGGAGGCCACGGTGACCATGCAGCTCCATGCCTGGGGCGTCCGCTTGTGTCCACCTGCATCCCCCTCCTGTTATCTTTTGGAGGCCACTTTCCTGCAGTGTGATGGGGGCATGTGTGAGACTGGAGGTGCCCAGCCCAACCCCCTCCCTGAGCCCTGGCTGCCTGGCCTCATCTTGGGGCTGGGGGCTGGAGGCCCAGTCTGCCTGCTCTCAACCTGTGTCCGGAGCCCATGGCAGGTGTTATGTGACAGGTGGCAACTCTTGGGTGGGTGGTGGGCCCGGGTGTGAGCAGGCCTCCTGCATGGGGCTGGGGGCCTCGGAGTCCCAGGCTTCGTGAAGGTTTGGCACCTTGCAGTGACCTGGGGTCTGCTGGGAGGAGGTATCCCGAGGGTCAGGCATAGAGCAGGTGCTCAGCAGGACTGAGCCCTGTTCTGAACAGTGGTCCTGTTGACCTTAGTCATGTGGCCCGAGGGAGGCTGTGTAGTGTAGAGTTCATCCTTGCAGGGGCATCTGAAGGATGCTGGGGGCCCGGGCCCATATCAGTGCCTGTCACCAGCCTAGCTGGACTGACCCTCTCCACTCAAACTTTTGCAGCTCAACTCACCCATGAATCCTGTCAGCAGCAGCGAGGATATTAAGCCTCCCCTGGGCCTCAATGGAGTCCTCAAGGTTCCTGCCCACCCCTCAGGAAACATGGCATCCTTCACCAAGCACATCTGTGCTATCTGTGGTGACCGCTCTTCAGGTAGGACCTTGTTGGGGTCAGGGGCGTGGTACTCGGGCTGGGGATGGTGCACGGTGATGGGACTTGCAGGGAGGGTCTCCCTCACTCTCCCCGCTGTGTGCTGAGTGTGGGGAGGCAGGAACCTAGGCTTGCCGCCCCCGTGCGCTGTAGAGCGAGGGGTGGGCTTAGAACACTACCCTTGCCTCGTCTTTGGGTGTGGTAGAGACCAGGGTGGGCAGGTGGTCTGAAGGCATACCAAGAGAGGAGGCAGGTGTGAATGGCTGAAGGACAACGTGGCCTGGCATTCTCCAGGCCAAGTCTGGCGAAAGGCCCCCTTGCATTATGCTACTGAACCCCAACTGCTGGAAAGCCAGGAGTTGACCTCCATCCTCTTCCATACTCAGACAGCGGGCCGCTGCTGGGGATGCTGGTCCCCATCAGCAGTGACCCACAATCTCGGCAGGTAGAAAGCACAAGGTGGACCTGTTTTCTGATGAGCAGGGGCCAGCCTGCCCTAAAATCCAGCAGCTGAGCCCTGGCCTGCAGCTCAGCACTCGGGGAACGGTCTTGCCCGCGCGGCAGCTCACTCACTCCTCACCCCACAGGCAAACACTACGGGGTATACAGCTGTGAGGGCTGCAAAGGCTTCTTCAAGAGGACGGTGCGCAAGGACCTGACCTACACCTGCCGGGACAACAAGGACTGCCTGATCGACAAGCGGCAGCGGAACCGGTGCCAGTACTGCCGTTACCAGAAGTGCCTGGCCATGGGCATGAAACGGGAAGGTAGGCCTTGGGCACCCGCTCCCTGGCCGGCGATCTCCTCTTGTCAGCCCCTGGAGGCCTCTGGTGGCTCCTTCTTGCCTGCATGGGGCCTGGCTCCTGGCTCTGTGCCAGCCCCTCCCCAACTGGTTATTCACTGAGTGCCAGCTGTGTGGCCAGGTTGGGATTGCAGAAGAGACATGACAGGCCAGGTCCAGCTCACCAGCAGCTCGTCCCCAGGGACAGGAGCAGAGCAGACAGCCTGCTCTGTGAGGGCGTGGCCGGGCCAGGCTGGTGCACAGTGGACAGAGGCGGTCAGACTGGGCGCTGGTCTGGAAGCACAGCTGGCAGGAGAGGTTCCTGGAGGTGGACGTGGGAGGAAGGCAGGAGGTGGGCAGGAGTCGGGGTCATGCGTGGTCAGTCTGGCTGCCTGTCTTTCCAGGTGCTTGATGAGGGTGTGGCTGAGAGGCCCACGGTAAGAAGCACATTTTGATTGGAGTGGTGCTAGGAGGCCTCCAGAGATCACAAGGGTGTTCCCGGAACCTGTTGAATGTGGGGGTTATCTTGGACACCTTTTTTCCAAAGGCCATCTCTAGTAATAGCCCTGGAAGGGTCACCTGTGCACCCACAGGTCCTCTGAGTAGTAGGACTTGGGGCCTGTTTTATCACAATGTATGTATATGGGATGGGTGGGGGAGGCTGCATAGCAGACCAGGTGATTACTCTGAAGTTCTGGAAGTTGTCAAGTTGTGCAGCCAGACCCTTGACAGCTATGCTCTCCTTTCCTAGACCTGCACGTGGAAGAGTGGTTCCCTGGTGCGCATGTGTGTGTGTGCGCATGCATGCATGCGTGTGTGCATGCGCACGTGTGTGTGTCCTGGGGTGGGTGTCTAGGTGACAGTGGGTCCCTTTTAGGGGTGTGTGTCTAGATGGGTGCCTGGGCGAGGTACTTCCATCAGCTCTGGGCACTGTAATACTGTCTCAGGCAGGGTCTAGCACGCTGTCCTCAGCACTGCAGGGTCCCTCCAGCTTCCTCTGCTTGGCCCACACGCAGGGCTGAAGGATGCTGTGTCCTTCCCACCTTCCCACCAGCCCCTGAGCTGTCTGCTCCTTCCCTGCATCGAGGACCAACTGGAGTAGAGTGGGGCTAGTGCCTGGGTTTGCCATTCACTCCGTTACTCCTTTCTTCTGGGCCTCTGTACACAGGAAGCAGAGACCTTGCTGGACCCTATGCTGCGGGTGTCTTCCATGCTGTGAGGTCAGTGTGGTGTGCAGGGGGCTCAGGCATCCCGGTCTCCGCTCACAATGGGGTCTTGGATCCTGAGCTACAGCTGTGGGGCTGACGTATGTGTGTGAATGCTGCCGGCCTGCTGTTCTGACCCGGCACTTGTTTCGTAGAGAGTGTGGAGTTCCTTCAGGTCTGACCTTGGCTGTGCAGGGGGGTCACCGTGGCCCACAGGGTCCAAGTCTTGACACAGTTGTCTAGCCAAGCCAGACTCTGGCCTCTGGTTCCCATTTTTTTCTGCAGTTAGAAGGTAGAGGGAGTGGATACCCTGCCAGGGGAGGGGTACACTGTCTTGTTCTTGGGGTACCACATGCCCTCAGGAAACAACCAGTGCAGTGTGACTCCCAAAGGACAGGTGCTCCAGTACATCTGCCCTGGAATGGGCAGTAGGTAGGCATGTGCCTGGCTGGAAGGCGGAGGTGGGGCTGTGCAGGCCTAGGAGCTGATCTGAGCCCTGAATCCACTCCTCAGTGATCACTGCTTGAGGCTCCAGCTCTAAGAAAGAACTTTTCCCCTGAAAGAGACCCCCAGATAAGCAGGTGTGTCCCCAGCTGTGGTCAGAGAAAGCTTGGGTCTGGTACCTGACCTAGACTTGGGTGGTGGACATGGCTCTGGGCAGTTGTGTGTGCGTGTGTGTGTGTGGGGTTATCCAGGCTAACACTGAAGAACGGACAGGTCAAGTGCCAGGTGGAGGAGAAATGTTTGTGATAGCCGGGGCTACCAGCAGACCTGGCATGTGGCAGAGACCACAGTTCTGACCCCAAAGAGGAACCATCTAGCCCACATGGCCCCTTCCTCCAATGCCTCTACATGGCCTTGAGTGCTTGGTGTTCAGACTCTAGCTGTCTGGGCCCCCTGAGGCATGAGGGGTGTGGAGGACGACCCCAACGCCACACCAGTGGAATAGTGCAGACTCAAGGCAGGGGTGGAAGGTGGGAGGTGGGAGGCTGTAGTCACTACTCTAGGCCTTACTATGTACTTGCCATGGGGGGTGGGGGCACACTGGGCACCCTCTGTCTAGTTCCTACACAGTCTAGTTTCTATACCCCTCGCTGCTGCCTAATCCTTCTCAGACTTCACAGAAGAGGAAATAGACTGCAGAGAGAGGGACCTGGGAGACCTCAGGGCTGGGCTGTCCATTTGCCCGTCCAGAGTCCTGGGGTCTGGTCTGTCGTCTTCAGTCATCCTGTGACAGTATTTTGGGCACAGAGACCTGCTCTACCCATTTTTGTGGAGGAACACCCCCTCTTTGTCCCAGCTGGATTTATAAGTTATGAAAGGGCAGGACTGATCTTCTTTTCCTAGACATGGTGGCCACAGAACTTGGCCCTACCAGCTGGTCAGAACATCTCTGTAATATCCGGAAGAGAACTGGAGGAATCTGGCCTAGTGGGCCCTGCCACCCAACCCCTGGTCCTGTAGGGAAAGGCACTCATGCCTGCTCATCTGAGACTTGTCGCAATTCCCAGGGCCTTGTGACCCCTGGTCCACAGCCTCACTCTTGGCCCTACAGCAGCTTAGGGGCCCACCCTACAGGAGCCCCCCCCCCCAGGATGGATGTGGGAGGGACTCAAGAGGCCAGTCCCCACCCTGGGGTCTAGACCAGTCCCTAAAGCAGAGTTCTCCTGCTCTCCGCTCTCCTGGGCAAATCATCAGGAGGAATACTCTGAGGGTGGTGGGTGGGGTTGTTGGCTACAGCCTGGCAATCCTTGGAGAAGCTTTGAGCCAGGTTGCCAACCGGGGCTCTTGGCCCAGAGCATGCAGGACGTGCGCTGTCAACTCCAGTGCTGCCTCAGCTGCTGCAGTGCCCAGCCCCTGTGGGGAGCAGGCCACAGGCCTGGTACCTGGTCCTCATGCTTTCTCTCTGCTGGGCTTGATCATACACAGCCTAGGAAACTGAGACCTGTGTAGAGGTGCTGTAAGGGAGAAGCTGGCAGGGAGTGGGGACGGGGGTGGCCACAGGAGGGCTATGTCTCCTTGTGGGGCGGCCCTGCCTTGGGAGAGGCACCCTGGCTCCAGGCTGATGAAGGATGCTGCAGGCTGATAGCATCTGTATTGGGTAATAATAGCAGGCGCTGCGTGCAGGCAGCTGTGGGGACTCGTTCCACAGCATTCTCCAGCCAGGGGTGGGCAGTGCCTAGGCCCAGGCTGAGTCTGGGCCTGTTGGCTGAGGCAGGTGGTGGTGGGGCTGGGGGCCTGCAGGTGTGCTGGTCTGCATGCTCGGAGGGCCCCTGCATGCACGGTCCCTCCGTGCTCTGTACTCCCTGTCCTCAGCCGGCTCCTTCCCCCAAGGCCTCTGCATTTCCTTCCTGACTTCCTTTGCTTCCTGTGCCCTGTCTCTGGCTCTGGAGCATTGGGTGCGGAACTGGCAATCTCTGCTGTAGTGTGTGAATATCTGTGCACATGTGTGCACAGACAAGGGTGAGCCCACTTCCGCTGCAGGGAAATGGCCCGGCTTGGTTCTTTCTCTGGCTTTATGACTGCCTCTCTGGGCCATGGGGACTTAGCAAGGTTCCCCAGGGCTTCTTGGTGGAGCGGAGCAGGGGTAGAGTAGGCCTGACTGGTGGTGAGGTTGGAGCCTGGCGGTCACAGTGTGTTTTTGTGCGTGTGCGTGTGTGTGTGTGTGTACTTTTCTTGTGCCTTGTCCTTGAAGGCTGTTCGCTGAGCTAGAAGGACCTTGATGTACTGTGTGTTCCCTGGGAGGAAGCCACCCTCTCTGGGGCTCCACTGCCTTGGCCTTAAGAAGGGGCAGTTGGGCCAGAACATGTTTAGAATCCTGTCCTACCTATCGCAGTGGCCCAGCCTTGGGCCACCAAGAAGCAGAGCCCCAAATGTGAGGCATCAGGACTTGGGGTGCCCTTGTATCTCAACACTCCCTCCCTGAGGACCCTCAGTCCTGCTTGGGTCCAGCAGCTGAGCAGGCCCCAAATACCCAACTTTGGTCATGTGTCTTGACCTGGGGATCCAGTGTGCTGGGGGAGGGCAGCCCAGTTGGGCTTGCATCTGGATCTTCCAAGGACCGGACCACAGGCAGGCAGAGGGAGCCTCAGCTTCCCTTGGCCTCAGAGAGAGCTGCCTCCCCCGCAGGGCCTGCACGGGCTTGGAAGGATAACGAGGCGGCCCTCTATTTACAGACGCCTCCCGCCCGAGGCTTCCCGGCGCCAGTGGAGCATAAGTCAAACATGAGTGCATCTAAAAGGTGATTGAGCTGGCAAAGCATAAATCCCCTGCCCCCCCGCCCCCTCCGCTGTCTATAAATAAAACGATAATATTTATAACGATGCTGCCCTGAGCTGCTGGGGCCCTTCGAGGCTTCAAAGTGCTTCAGAAAACATTTGCTAATTAATTCTCAGCTGCCCCCCACCAGACGCGCACGCGCGCCGCACACACACACACACACACACACACACACACACACACACACGAGAGGCAGGTGCAAGCAACCCCTCACCCACCCAGTGTCAGGCGCCCACAGGGCTAGTCTGCTGCTGTGAGAACCTGCATTCTGGGCCCCCCTTTCTCTGGGCTTCCCAGGCCCCAACATGGACTCTGAACACAAGGACGTCCCTCACTGGGCAGTGAGACAGGACTGGCAAGGTGGGGCTGCAGGCCTGCCCCTGTGCTTCCTCCAGGGTTCTCTGAAGGTAGGCTCTTTATCGGCATTTTACAGATAAGGAAGTGGAAGCACAGAGAGGTTAAGGGAGTTGCTGGAGGCCACACAGCTGTTGGAGGTAGAGCAGGCTATGAGGATTTGGGGCTGTCTCATTTCAGAGCTGGGAGCTTGCTGTGACCCTTATTAGTTTTCTGAGCCTGTTTTCCCACCTGGGAAGGTGAGGTTGTTGAGTTGACATTGTCCTAGCATGAGGCTGTGGAGTTGTGCTAACTGGCCTTCTCAGGGACATGGCCCGCCTGGTTCTAGCTGTGACTGGCCTATTCAGGTACCTCTTGCTGGTGGGACTGCTTAGCACTGGTGGGCTTATTTCTCCAGGCCCCATGCCAGTGTCCTCTGTGACTTGCAAAGTAACTCAAACCCAGATGTATACCAGCCACATGGAGGGTCTGTGGAAGCCCAGCCAGGGAGGGTTGGAACCTGGCAGCCTTCTGTAGCCCCTGGGGCTGGCTACCATCTGCCCATAGCCCTGGGCGCCATACCAGCCCCTACCTGCTGTCAAGATTTTCCACAAGAGCCAGGCTTGCAAAATGCCAGCCTCTGCCCGGTTCCTCGGCCCAGGTGATACCTTCCACAGGCATCTGACCAGCCTCCTGTACTTGGTTTCCTCTCGCGTGGGAAGTCCCTGCTGCAGCCAGGCCACTGGGTCTTAGGGAGCATGACCCCAGCATGGGAAAGCCGTGTGTCTGTTAAGGAGGTGGAACTTGGTTTGGTCCTTGGATCAGTTGCGTAGGGTGTTGAGAGGAGAGCAGAAAGAGCCACAGGGCTGGTGCCACTGTGGGAGCCTTGGAGAGTGAGGGGAGGGGCTCTGGAAAGCGTCTGATGACAGCTCTGGCCAGGCAGGGAGGCCACCACAGCCTAAGAGCTCCACTCATTCCTGCCCTTCCCTTGTCCCTCGTGTTGCATTTTGCAACCCACTAAGGAAGCTGGGGTCAGAAGGCCTGAGGCGGGAGGTGGGTCTGGTTATGGAGGGAAGAGACTGGTCCACCGATGGCTGGCGTTGCCCTTGAGAGCCTGATGCTACCAAGCTGTGTGCTGCCACTATGGAGATGCGAGTCGGCCTGGACAAGCTTTGACCAAAGTCCTGAGATATCTGTCCTTACCAAGGAGCTCTCCTGGGCCATGCTGGAGAAGGGGGGGGCGGGGGTGGGGCAGTCCAGGTCTACCACCCAGCCTGCTCCTGGAGTGCAAGATAGGGGGAGGGCTTGGAATCCTGTTGGTATCTGAATAGTGGTGGGAACAGAGGGTGTTCACAGGAGCCATTAGAGATGGGCGGAAGGAAGGGGCATAGCCCCTTGCTCCTGACTGAGGTCCTTCACTGGGCCTGCCGACAGACTGGGCTGCTTACAGTTGTCTGGTGTGTGGACAGGGTAGGCAGTCTCGAGGCCCGTGGTATCCTGGAAGAGGGGGACAGAGCCACATGGTCTCAGCATGGCTGGAGGGGCCTCAAGGCCAATCCTCTCCCTTTGGCAGAGCCCAGCATGGGGAGCACAGGCACATGGGTATGTGCACACACACACTTGCCTAGGTGTGTTTCTGAATGTGATTCCCCCTTACCCCGGTTCATCCCTGCGTGGTCACCTCGGTCCTGGTCAGGAGTAGTTTCCTCTGTCTGCATTAGTTCCTTTGTTTTATTTCTTCCTTTAACCTGATTCCTACTTCTTCCAAGAAGCCTTCTTGGGTTTCCCCTGAGTCTCATACTATCTAAGCCCTCACACTCCACATCGATAGCCCTGTGACCCATCAGCTCTGGGCCCCAGAAGGCAATCTGCCATGGCCCCAGATGGACTCTGGGTGTAAACACTTGCTGAGTGTGTCGGGGAAGGTGGCTCTGCGTTCAGGGCACACAGCCACCCCATGACCAGACTTGGGCAGTTGTGAGGCTGGGCTTTGGGTATGTCTCCCTTCAGCTAGGAGGGGGACTCCAGGATTGGGGGTGCTCTGGCTCAGAGCTGGTCCTGACTATGCGGGGAGTCCTGGGAGCTGGGAGCCCGACCAGCTCAGGTGACCGGCTCCCATGTATAGCTGTACAGGAGGAGCGGCAGCGGGGCAAAGACCGGAATGAGAATGAGGTGGAGTCTACAAGCAGCGCCAATGAGGACATGCCCGTGGAGAAGATTCTAGAAGCCGAGCTGGCCGTCGAGCCCAAGACTGAGACTTATGTGGAGGCGAACATGGGACTGAACCCTAGCTCAGTGAGTCTGTACTCTGTAGGGGATGGGGAACCTTCCCGGCGCCAGTTTCTCCTGGGTCCTCACTCGTTTACCTTCCTACCCAAGCTGCTGAAGAGTCCTGGGGCTTCTGTGGCCCCTTGTTCTCTGCAGCAGGACTTCTGCCCGTGCCTAGGATGCACTGTCCCTCCTGGACCTGGTGTGCTGGTCCTGCCCCATCCAGGTCCTCCCCAGGGTCAGGGCCAGCTGTCAATGTGAGGCCTTAGCTCATATGCATGGTGGGGCTTGAATTCTGGCTGCAGGGCTGTCCCCTGGAGAAGCTCTAAGGAGCTGAGCCTACATAAGCAGCTCTGTTGGACTGCTGGGCTTCGAGGCTGGCTCTGTGGCACTGTGTGACCTCAGGGCAACGTCCCTGGGCCTCCCTGTCCTGTCCACTGGCACGGAGTGGTGGAGGGGCCGACAAGGAGGGGCTTGTGAGCAGTGGCTGCCTGTGGTTACTGTTGAAGCAGGCTCTTGGCCCTCCAGCCGGTCACCCTCATGCTGGCCACCTGTAGGCGTGGCCTTGACAGCTCCCCACCCCAGTCTTCTA
The DNA here is from genome assembly GCF_000622305.1 of Nannospalax galili. Lineage (NCBI taxonomy): Eukaryota > Metazoa > Chordata > Mammalia > Rodentia > Spalacidae > Nannospalax > Nannospalax galili. Next base: position 961,345 of record NW_008347322.1, read on the forward strand.
TACCATCTGCCTCCTGTTGCTGCTACAGCCTTTTAGACATGACCAGAAGGGCCGCAGCCCTCTCTGCCGGCTCCCTCCTGGGCTGCCTGGAGGGCCTTGGTTTCAGAACTTTGTGGCCTCTTTGTCTGCTCTTGAACTCTCACCTGAACTCCTCTACCTGGCCTCTCCTGCATGTACCCCCCACCCCCCACACACTTGCATTACTTCAGGGACCATTGGTCTGGGCAGGAAGAGCCCATGTGCCCAATTGGGGCATTTTCTCATGCAAAGCCACAAACAGAGCTTTGTACACACACCCTCAAGGCCTTAGGGTCCTGCTGTGTGTGCTGTCAGCGTGTGTCTAGATTCCATCTGGGTCTCTGTAGGTGTTCAGGGCTGGGACCAGAACCCTGTGGACAGCCACTGGAGACCTAGTCTGCACAGACATCAAGGCCATACCAGCCTCTCTGCATTGGGCTCATACTGGCCTCCTGTCTACACTGGAAGCACTTGCTGGACACTGTCCCCTTCTGCCCGAAGGGCCTTCGCACATGTTGCTCCCTGAGCCCTCCGTGTGCCCCTTCTCGGCCTGACTGCTGTGATGTGCTCACAGAGTACCTGTTCTTTTCCTCCAGGGCTCCAGGCACAGGGCATGGTGTAGTGAGCCATCCCAGGAGGCAGTGGGGTGGGGTCCGAGCCTTGCCCTGCCCCGGAAGCTCAGACATGTCTCTTACGTACTTGTTGGGCCCTGTGGCATGATTACTGTCCCCTCCGTCACCCTGCCCTCCCTGTGGTGAGACACCTAACACTCCAAGACCTCAGCCTTACTGGCCAGCTGTCTAAGGTTCAGAGCTGCCCTGCTGGGGAGAAGGCACAGAGCGGGCCCTTTCTTAGGGACCTGGCCCCTGGCTATGGTGTCCACAGAATACACTCAAGTCTCCCCAGTGCTCTGATTGTGGTCCTGTCCCCCAAGCCTTCCTCACAGCCCTGGAGGGGTGGGTGGGGCAGCAGCTGGGTGGAACTGAAGTTGTGGGGTTGTTGGCTGCACTGTGAAGGGTGACTAAGGTCTTCTTCAAGTAAGGCCATTCTCGGGCCTGTCCTCTGCCACTGCTCTCTAAGGCTCAGGTCTTCAGAGACACCCCGCGGGGGTCAGCATCTTCTCGGCCTCCTGTGTTTGGCCTTGATCTGTGCATGGACCTCATGGTCCCTCCGTTAGATGCAAACCAAGGAGGCGGGGTAGGCAGCTCCCAGCCTCACAGATGGGCCACTGGCTCCTCTAGGCCCTGCTTGGGTGGTCCTGCAGCGACACCTCCCCGGCAGGCAGTAGCTCATTAAATGTCTGCTGTGGAATCAGCTCAGAGGAGTGCAGATGTACAGCAGGACAGAGCAGGGCAGAGCCAGAGTCTTCCCAGCGCCTCTCCCAGACATACTTCTAGTCAGGGCCTGCTGGGCTCGGGGCCCTCAGACATCGGTGTGACCACTGCCCCCTGCGCTGCCCAGTCGTCATCTCCAGCCTTGTGGCTCTGTGCTGCAGAGACTGCAGTCAGCCCAGGAGTGGCTCGAGAGGCTTTTTCCCCATCCACAGTGGCATTGTGACAATTTAAGGTTCAGTGGGGTGGCCAGAGAGAAGGCTGTCCCCTCTTGCAGTGAGGCATGGATGATCACACTTGAACCTTGCTGGGGCCCTGTACTTGCTGTCTCCTACCTCAGAGCTTCCTCTGCAACCTGTCAGGCAAAGGTACCCGTGGAGACCTCTGTGGCTGGGGCAGAGCCAAGCCGTGATCAGCCCAGGCACTAAGCAGAGGCCCTGATGCCCTTCAAGTGCTGGGTTCTCCTGGCCTCCAAGGTTTCCTGAGAGTCATGTAGGTGCTCACAGGCTGGGAGGAATGTCACCTGTCTCTTCCGACTCTGTCCTGGATCCACGCTGACATCACCAGCCCCTGCAGCTCCAGACTTGCACTGTAGCCAGTCCTGCTGGCCCAGTGACCAGAAGCGTTTGTCACTGCCTTCCCCTGAGCCCTTTGCAGGCTCTTCACACAGCGCTGGGTGTTTAGACTGCACGTCAGTGCTAGCAGATGTTTTCTGTCAGCGGAAGCCCTTCAAAGACAGGCAGTTCCTCTCTGATGCCCAGCCTCTGCCATTCCAGAGCCAGGAATTTGTATCCTGTTCTTGGGGGCTGCCCCCACCCCCCGGATCAGAGGACCATACTCCAACTTACCTGCCAGGCTCTGAGAGGGCCTCCTCAAATTACTGTAAGGCCTTCCTGGGTCCCCTTATTCCCGAGAAGGACTGGATGCTCCCCCTTTTGGGCAGAACTTTCTGGAAGGCTTCTGATGTCACCCTACCTCTGCTTGGAATCTTGAGTCTGGGCTAGACACGGGTTCGCCCAGGCTCCTACTTACTCACCTGGCAGAACTAGGTACCCAGATGGACAGCTGTGACCTTTAGAGATGGGGTCTGGCTCCCACTTGCCACTGCACCTTCCCTTGCCTGTTGTATGACCCCCCTCGCCCCAAATCTGTTCCTCCTTCCCCCAGCGTCTTTCAGGGCCGGGAGGATCTGATGGGTTGTGTAGGTTGTGCAAAGTCCCTGTCACTGCTAAGACAAATTGCCAGAAACCCAGTGGCTTCAGCAGAACACATTCTGTAATCTTCAGCTACTGAGCTCAGAGACCCTGTGCTGTGTTGGGGGTGTCAGCCAGGGCTTTGACAGGGCCGGCTTCTTCAGAGCCTGAGGAGAATGTACTCCTATCTTTGCCGCCTCTGGAGGTCACTACATCTCCTGGCTTGGCCCCCTAGCAACCCTTAAGTCACTGGTCTCCCATATCTCTGCTTAGTTTGATAGAGCTCCCTCTCCCCCCGACCCCCAACTAGGAAAAGGCAGGGCCCCTGGAATATCATTGGGCCAATACCAGTAAGCCAGGATCATTCCTCATCCCTGGGGAATCCCACCTTTTCTGTCCAAGGCCCCAGGTGCCAGGGATTGGAATGTGGACTCTGGAACCCCACCCCCATTGGCACTTAGGGGAGAGGGGCATTCTGTCAGGACACGGGAGGTATAAGCCTGATCTCAACGTCCTTTCTCTACTATAGCCAAACGACCCTGTCACTAACATCTGCCAGGCGGCGGACAAACAGCTTTTCACGCTTGTGGAGTGGGCTAAGAGGATCCCGCACTTCTCCGAGCTACCCCTGGATGACCAGGTCATCTTGCTACGGGCAGGTGAGTAGCTGTGGGGGTCAGAGCAGGCAGCTGGGAGCGGCAGGGTGGGCGTTACGCTTGCCATCTGGGGCTCCTTTCCTTTCCCCTCCAGCAGAAGCAAGTGCCGGCGAGGGGGTCTCAGTGGCGGTGAGGGGGTCTCAGTGCCGGCGAGGGGGTCTCAGCAGGCCTCAGAGGACCTTCTGGGAGCCACCCACCAGACCTGTGTGCTGTCTGTGGTCGCTTTCTGAGCACAGGTCTGGATGCAGGTGGCTAGAACCCAGAAGATGCCTCGTTTATACCTTACCATATGTCACACGAGGGGAGCTCAGTGTTGGGTGGGAGTGTGGCCTTGGGACTGGGGATAGACCAGCTCTGCAGGCTACCCTGAATTCCTTCCTCGTCTGTTAGAGGGGCATTGGGACGTGCTGTTAGTTGGATTCTGCCAAATCACCAGTGGGTGGGCTGAGACTGGGATTCTTAACTCAGACTCCTGCCTGTGGAGATGGGGACATGCTGGGAATGGTGTCTGTAGCTGCTGTCCACCCGCTGCGGTGACAGCGTGATAACTGTCCCATGTCCGGCACGGGGCCTGAAGACCACACCGTCTTCAGGGGCCTGAGCATCCCGACTGCTTTGGTTTCCTGTTTTGCACCAAGGGCTCCTGGCCTCATCCCAGCCCAGTGGAGAAAGTGAGCCAGAGGTAGATCCCTGTGCAGCAAGGAATGTTCTGGAAGCTGCTTGGTTGGGGTGAGGCTCATACAGGCCCCAACCCTCCCTGCCTTCGTCAAAAGATCTCTGTGGTGAACTTGAGTTACCAAGATGAACAGGATAGATCCTGTTACCCTGGCCTCTGCCCTGGTGGGCTTGTGCCCTACTGGGTTGAGTTGTGTGGCCCACTTTGTGGGTACAGATGGGTCTCTCAGAATCTGGGGAGCATTTTGTCCACCAGGGACATGACCGTCCAGGTCCTTACTTTCTTCTTACTTGACTCTCAGCTTAGAGTCCTGGCCTCAGGGCCTGTCTTATCCCCAGATAGTTTGGAAGGCCTGGGGCCAAGTAGAAAGCCTCTGCTCAGGGCATGGTGGGTTCTCCCTCACCTTCTGGAGACCACCGGGGACAACTTGTCACATTGTTTTCCTTCGTACCTGCTGGGCAGATCAGGGGCCTGAAGGCAGGGCAGAGCTCCAGATTGGCTAGATGACTGTGGTATGCACTTTGCCAGCTCAAGGTCTGGCCAGCTGGGGTTGACCTCTGTGCCCTCCTGTGGGGGATATGGTTCTCAAGCCTGTAGTCCTGGATTCTGCCTGGGATCTATGTCCACTCTTGCTAGAGCCTTTGGTCAGCCTGGCTTCAGGCTGAGGTCTCCTATTAACCCAGTGAGTGTCTACCTTGGGTTTTCTTCGCTGCAGAGTAAGGGTACTGCAGCCACAGCCCCACAACAGCAGAGGGCCCCAGCCTGGCTGGGGTAGTAGCTGACAGAATCCAGAATTGACTTCCCAAGATAGTCACGAAACCACTAAATGATCCTGGCTCATTTCACAGAAACATTGAGAACCTTGATTCTTCTGTTTGCCAGATGGGTAAACTGAGGTAGAGCTTGGGCTGTTTAAGACTTCCAGGCTCTGGGTCCCACCTCTTCCCATCCTAGTATCTCATGCTGTTGAGTTCTGAAGCCTTGTTTGCTGTTCTGACAGGGCTCAGGAGGGTCCAGGCTACATAAGGACCTCCCCTAGGTTGGAGGGGCCTGGCACACTGCAACTCTGATCTGGCTCATCCTGCCCTCTCTGCACCCTGGGACAGAGGAAGCCAAGCCAAGCTCTGGCCACAGCACCCTGTGGTCCCCCTCTCCACCCACAGGCCCGGGATCAGTGGCAGTAAACACTACAGCTGTCCCTCTGACATACATGTTTTCCCAACTTCCCTGCGGAACACTTCTTTACCCCCTTTTCGGTGGCTACCCACCACTACCACCTGGATGGCATGGGGATCTGTAGGCAGGTGGGAGGGTCATCACAGCTGTGGTTGCCCTCACACTGGGTTCTGGGGCTACCCATCCTGCCATCCTGTGGTGGCTTCCATCCCATAATGCCTACAGTCCACATTCCCCAGTGTCTATGGGAACAGATCTGAGCCACTTGGCCTTGGGCCAGTTGTTCGTGCAGGTGTTTCAATGGGCCCCTGCCACTGGGCCATGCCAGCCTACCTAGAGGGGACAGCCCTGGGTCAGGGCCTCAGGTGAGGTGATCAGAGTGGGGCTCAGGTACGTCAGTATGAGATGAGGGTGGATCTTGCCTCAGATGCTTATGAGGGACTGTTAGGTCACATTTCTGGGAGTGCTCTGCAGGGCCCAAGTTGGTTGAACCTGTGGCAACCAGCACAGCAGATCCTACCCCCCAAGTGATGGTCCCTACCTCAGTTTCCCTTCTGTAAAATGGGCCAGTACTTCCATGTAGGACCGCATGGAACTATGGGGCCTGGAGCTTTGGGTCACAGGGTAGTTGTTGGGATGTCTAGTGGTAAGAACTTCTGTGCAGCTCAGTCACAGGAGTCCCTGGCTATGCAGAGTCCTCTCCTCACCTGCCTTTCCCAGGCCCCATTCTTAGTCCTTGCACACCAGCTCCAGCTGGTTGGCACCAGAGCTCATGATACTTGACGTTGTGCTGTGTTTTCAAGGCGATGTTCCTCCTCACTACTTGACTCCTGTGGCATTCCACAGTCATCCCAGGGGGAGTCCTTGGAGTTCTCCCACCTCCTCTAAGTCACAAGCCCCCTCCACACGCAGAAAGAAACTTCTGTGTGCCCCTGAGGTTGCTAGAGGGATGTTCGGTGCATGACTTCTTATGGCCAGCACAGGGCCGGTGTAGGAGGGAGAGATCTTCTCACATGGGTGCTTGGAAGGCTCTTTCTGTGGAACCCTGACTTGGGTTTGGAAAGAGATGGGTCTGGGATGCACTGCCTTTCGGGGTCTGACTGTGGGTGAGAGGAAGGGTGGGGATGGAAACCTAGAGAGAGCAGTGACCGTGTGTCTCCTCCCTCAGGTTGGAACGAGCTGCTCATCGCCTCCTTCTCCCATCGCTCCATAGCTGTGAAGGATGGGATCCTCCTTGCCACCGGCCTGCATGTACACCGGAACAGTGCTCACAGTGCGGGTGTGGGCGCCATCTTTGACAGGTGTGCCAGGTGGTCACTCTTTTCAACATGTGGGTCGGGCAGTGCCATCTTTGATAGGTGGGAAAGGTGGGCACCCTCTGACAGGTGGGTGGAGTAGATACCATCTGTGATAGGTGGGTGGGGTTGGCACCATCTCTGTTAGGTGAGTAGGGCAGGGGGCCATCTTTGACAGGTGGAGGGCAGGCCCCTTGGTCCCTTCCTGCCCCGTTGGCCACAGTCTCTGCTTAGGAAACCACTTGTTTGGGAAACGCTTGCCAGCCGGGTGTGAGGAGACTGTTGTTTGTCGGATCGGGGTCGGGGAAGTTAGCATTGCATTCAGTGTTCTTTCTGGATCTTCAATATTTATCTACAAAGACACCTGCACTTTGTTAACAAAAACAGATTATGCTGTTGATATGGCTTTCTAAGTGTCAGCTTTTGGCACAGCTCATCCCTGAGCTGTTGCAGCCCCAGGGGTGGCCTGTGCCCTGACCTGTCACTGAATGGCTGGTGCGTCCGACCTGCTGTCCCTCACAGCCCGTGGACCTAGATGTACGCCTCCTCATGTACCTCTGCTGCTCCTCAGAGACACATTCAAAGGGGCAGGGGGTGGAGTGCAGCCACACCAAGGGCCACTGATTCTACGCAGTTACTCTTTTGAAATGTCTGTCCCGCCTACACTTCACAAGGAGAGGGACAGTGACTGCCTTTCCTTTTGTCTGGACGGCCAGCCTTTGTCTACAAGCTGAGGGCCCATGCCAGACCTGGGTCTTCTGGGGACCTGGATGTCAACTGTAGCCAGCCAGAGTATGGAGGCTGTGGATGATTCATGGGGCACAGGACAGTAAGTGGGGAGTTGCAAACCCAGGGGAGGAAGCAGGAAGGGCCCCAGGTGAGCTCCTGAACACAAGAGCTCTGACATTGGAGGTGAACAGAGCCATCTACCAGCATCCTTGTGGGACATGTGGGCAGACTGAGCTGCCCCGGGCACAGGCTAGGTAGAGCACACAGGCAAGGCACACAAGTGTGGAAGCGTTTGTGACCACGTGGGGCAGATGCTGGTCTGCCTGTTGCCAGGCTCTGTACTGTGAGCATTCTTAGGGCCTTTGACAGACTGCAGGACAGCTCCACAGAGGGAGGTGTTGGACCTTAGCCCGCTGAGGTCTGGTTTTGGGTAAATGTAGCCCCAGCGTGTCCAGCTAGTTGTGAGAAAACAGTGCTGGGGTCTTGGGCTTACATTCTCTGGGGTCCCCCAGGAGCGACTGGAGAGGCCCCAGCTTGTCCTCACTGTCAAAGTGAGTAAAACCTGAAGTCTGGCCCACGGTGGTGGGCCTTTATGCTTGCTACCTGTCTGTAGCTCTCTGCCCTGCATCCCCCAGGGCATCGATCTGTCCCAACAACAACAGTAGACATCTGGGGTCCTGGCTGGCCCCGTCCAACCCCAAGAGTAGACATCCAGGGTCCTGGCTGTCCCTGTCCAACCCCAAGAGTAGACATCTGGGGTCCTGGCTGGCCCTGTCCATCTCCAAGAGTAGGCATCCAGGGTCCTGGCTGGCTCTGTCCAACCCCAAGAGTAGGCATCCAGGGTCCTGGCTGGCTCTGTCCAACCCCAAGAGTAGGCATCCAGGGTCTTGCCTGGCCCTGTCCAACCCCAAGAGTAGGCATCCGGGGTCCTGGCTGGCCCTGTCCAACCCCAAGTGGGGTCCTGGCTGGCCCTGTAGCCTTAGGGCCTCTGAGCCATTGTTTTCTCCCACACCAGACCTGGCATCCTTGGGTATTTCCCAGGAAGCATCATGGCCTCCGAGGCCTGCAGACCCATGGGTCCCCATTGGACAAGCCAGGGCTCCTGAGGAGGACGTTCCAGGCTGTACATGGACCTCCAGCCCCTCCTCCCCTGGGACTTTCCCTTACCAGCCCGTTCCACTTCCTGAACTCAACAGCCACATGCAGGGGTTGGTGCAGGCTGCTGGGGTCAAGGAGACCGTGGCTCAGGTGGAATACACAGGCGAGTGGGCCCTGGGATTCTGCCACAGACTCCACGGGCTGGGCAGGCTAAGGGACTTGAAGGGGCCCAGGGAGGGGTCCCATCTCACTGAGAAACCAGGTGAGCCATGAGGGTCTCACCTTCCATAGGACTGTGGATGACACTTCCAGTCCTGGCCAGCCCTGGTGTGTCCAACTGTGCTCCGGCCACCCTGGCCTTCACGGGAGTCCCACGGGTCTTCCTGAGTCGATTCCTTGCGAGGGCAGGTCTGATGTGCACCCTGGCACCTGCCTTCTCCTCCTGCAGGGTGCTAACAGAGCTGGTGTCCAAGATGCGCGACATGCACATGGACAAGACGGAGCTGGGCTGCCTGCGTGCCATTGTCCTCTTCAACCCTGGTAAGGCCCTCCCACCTCCCATTGGCTGAGGACGTTCTGAACTTCTCAACTGCTCTGCAGGGTGATGCTGCCTCCTGGGCTGACCCATGGGGCCCCAGTGGCCCTGTTATAGTGGAGAGTGACCCTGTCCTTCCACTTGTCCATATGGTTAATGCAGAGGCTCCAGTGCACTTGGTTAGTGTTCTCCAGCAGAGCTTGGTGGACTTTGCTGTCCACAACACCCCAGAGTCACATCGAGCTCCCTGGCTCCCCGTGACCCTGCTTACAGCTCAGGGTCAGCGGGAGATGCTGCCCATGGCCACTCTACACCATGATAAAGGCATAGTCGGGCTGGGTGTATGAGATACTGGCTGGAAAGGGATTTGGGGAAAGACCCTCCAGGTGGAGGAAGGCTCCAACTGGGCCCCAGGGAGCTGCTGAGGCCAGGGCAGTCTTATGGCCCCCATGGGGAATGGATATGTGTTGGGGACTTGGCAGGTGGGGTGTACCAGCCCCACCCAGAGTAGGTAGAGAATGTAGAGACATGGGTTCCCAGCCCTCGCTAGCTCAGCACACTGTGTCATCTCTTGTGTCATCTCCAGGCCCATGTGGCCTGCTGCAGGTATCAGAACCAGGGAGACCTGGGCCTGGTGCTGTGGGGGAGCAAAGGCTGGAACTGGGTCAGTTGAAGGAGCCTGGCACATTCCAGGGAGCCCCGGACCTAGGCCCCCCTCAGTATTTGCACTGGGCCCTGTACCCTGATGGTATTGGTGGCCAAAGTTGTGACTTTTCTTAAGCCTAAATTATGGACAGATGCCTAGGCTTCAGCAGGCGCCTTTGGGGCATCTGCCCGTGGCGTGGATCTGGGGTTCCCTGGTGGGAGGGCTCGTGACTTCCTTCCTACCAGTGACGCTCAAATAGAGCCACGGCATTGATCGCCTCTCGTGGTTACCTGACAGAAGAGGTAGAAACTGAGTCGCTGGAGTTAAGGTACCGACTCAGGGTCACTTGGCTTTTAATTGGCAGCGTGGGGCGTAAATCCAGAGCACCTGTCCCGAGCTGAGGGTTGTGGGGTAGCTGCGTCCAGCTCTGTGCTCTGTATGCTGTTTGCTGCATTTGAGTATGGCTAGGAGACCACCCCAGGGGCCTTTGGGAAGATTCTGCTCTTTGCTTAGAGGGCTCTGACCTGAGGCTGCTTCTCCACACAGACTCCAAGGGGCTCTCAAACCCGGCCGAGGTGGAGGCGCTGAGGGAGAAGGTGTATGCATCTCTGGAGGCCTACTGCAAACACAAGTACCCAGAGCAGCCGGGCAGGTGAGCTGTGCCTCCATCCTCAGACACCCCTGTGCTCACCTCTGGGCTCAGCCACTCAACCTTGAAGTCCTTGTCTGTGGCAAGACAGTGGCATCCTCTAGGGTAGCAGCCTGGGACTCCTGTGGGCCATGAGCACTGAGGACACTACACCAGAAGGATTGGCCAAGTGCTTTGCTTGGTCCACAGTAGGCGCTTATCTTTGTTCGTGTATATGGAGACGTCCGCTTTCCTCCACAATGTGAGCCTGTTAAGAGGCCGGAAAACCCCAGGTGCTTTATAGTTGTGTCCCATAGATGACTGTGGTTAGAACACAGTTTGTCTGAAGGCCTCAGAAGGACCGACATCTGTAGTCCTGTTCAAATCCAGTGCTGGGTGCACCATCCATAGTGCTAGACACATGGTGTTTGTCAATGGAACGGCGAATTCCTGGGATTCGGTCTGTGGCTTCATTAGTCCCCTCCTCTTATAGGGCAACTCCAGCCTCTGGAGTCTGCAGACTAGGTGTGAGGGGCGATGGCATGCTAAGCCATCCCGCTGCCTGGTGCACACATGGTTAACTGTCTGCACTGCTGCTCAGTCCTCATCTGGTTTGGTTTAAAGTGAAACTTCCCGGAGGAGGAGGAGGACGAGAGGCAGCAGCAGCCTGTTTTTCCTGGCTTCCTGCCTCAGCCCATCTCGCCAGCTCAGCAGAAAACAGCCTGTTCTCTGGCGCAGCTCCAGCCTCCAAGCTACGCCTGTGCCTTTAAACCGAGGACTTTGGGGCAAACGGCCATTGGGTTCCCTCCCCTGAAAATGAACAATGTTAATAGTTAATGAGGCCCACAGCCTCTGGGGTACATGAGAGTCCCTGAACAGACACAGAGGTTGCACAAGGGATCCCAGGTCCCATCCCCATGCGACATTGTTTTCCCTTGGGTCCGCTGTGGCTGACAGACCCTGACGTCCATCTTCCCTGAACCCTTAGGCTTCCCTGAACCCTACCAGTCTCCTGCTCAGGAGACCCTCCAGGGGCAGAGAAAGCCAGGAGCCTCCTCAGTGCCCACCAGCCCAGCAGAGTCCTTCCTGGGGCAGGGGAACTGTAGGAGTGGCTGGGGGTGGGATACTCGTGGGAGGCTGACATGCTTGTTGGAGCATAGGATTCCCCACACTGGTTCAGTCATTCACTGAGTACCCTGCGTGTTACCCATGAAGCTGCCCGCAGATCTTCACCAGGTCTCTTCCCAGGACAGGTCTGGTTGCTGTAACAGAGGCGTCCTTGGAAACACAGGTCCACAGTGGTGCCATTACCTTCTTAAAATTCTGCCATGGCTCCCATTGCCCACGGAGCAAGCCCATACTTCTAACATAGCTCCAAAGCCCAGCCGGGCCTGCCGTGGCCTGGAGTGGTATCGTTGGTCTTTCCCTGCAGTCCAGGGCCCGGTGGATCTTGGTGTGCTCCACCACATGCCCACCCACTGCCCCCGCCCGTGCCCTTCTGCCTCCTCTTTCTCCGTTCTTCACATACCTTCCTCTTCCTGAAGGATCAGTGCAGGTAGCTTCCACTGTGGACTGGATTTGGAGCCCCAGGCCACTGGACCCAGCTGGTCTCCAGGGAGGCTGCCGGTCGCCAGAGCGAGGGAGCAGCTCCCAGCCCATCTTCACCCACTCCTGTCCCGTAGGTTTGCCAAGCTGCTGCTCCGCCTGCCTGCACTGCGCTCCATCGGGCTCAAGTGCCTGGAGCACCTGTTCTTCTTCAAGCTCATCGGGGACACGCCTATCGACACCTTTCTCATGGAGATGCTAGAGGCCCCTCACCAGGCCACCTAGGCCCTGGCTCGCCGTGCACCGGTCCTGTGCCCTGCCCGACACAGCTGCTCTGCTCAGCTCCAGTCCTGTCCCTGCCCTTCATGCTGGCCTGTGCGGACCTTCGGATGCAGTGTGTCCCTGTGGTCCCAAGAGATGCGTCTCCATCATCGTCATCTTTGTTACTGCAAACCTTTGGCCCAGGGCCGTGGCCAGAGCTGGTGTGAGACCCGGCCAGGTCCTGCCTCTCCACCCTAGGCTCTTGGGTCACCCTGTTGTCATCCTGAGGGGCTTGGGGGTGGCTTGGGGGTGGGGGGTTGTCTTCAGCACCCAGAGCTGCAGGAGCTGGGAGAGGGGCTTGTTCTGGTTGCTGTTTGCTGTGTTTGGTTTACGACATCCCCGTGTCGCACCTCTGTTTGGAGTGGCCCATCTTCGCCTGCTCAGAGTCCTGGTGTCCAGCTAGTGTGGGAGCCCATCCAGGGTCAAGAAGGGACAGATGAGGGGGCAAGTCCTGTCTTATTGCAAAGACCCATGTCCCCGTGGGTCACAGCTACCCTGGATAGCCTATTTCCAAAGATACCTTGAGACTGTGCCCCAGCCACTGTGCAGGGTTCCTGGGGCCAACTCAAGGCTGTGTGGGCTAGGGTTCCCTGTCACACCCCTCAGTGTCCTCTTTGTATCATTGCCCCTCACCATGGGTCCCTATCAGCCCAGGGGACATCAACTGTGGTGCCCTGGTTTCCCTACACCAAACCTTCCATGGTCTGCAAGAGGGTCTGAAGCTTGTCCTTGGCTCCTTTGCCCTGGCTCAAGTAGGATTTCCACCTCAGTGGTCTTGTGGGCAATGTGTGAGCTGTCCCATGCTAGCATCTTGTGAGGACACTGGACATCCTGAGGCTCAGGGAGAACGGGGGTGCTGTCTGGTTTCCCCCTAGTGGAGGCCTGAGGGGCTTGTGGATGAATTATGCAGGCAGGGTGAGTGTGGCTGACATGCTAGGCAGTGTGTGGGACCATGGCATAGGCCCCTTCTCTGGCTACCCGGTTATGCTTGGAATGCTGACAGGCCTCGCTGGGGACCTCCTCCACTTGGTGTATGTACCGTGGTCTGTAGATGCTGTTTGTCCAGAGCCTTACCTGGGGGGACTCTGTTACACCTACTCAGGTGGCACAGGCCGTGGACTCAGGCTTCAGCTCCATCCCACATGGTTCACCGCAGACTCTGTGCCTCTCCAGTTGAACGGCCTTGTTAGCACCACAGGGTTCTCCCTGGGCCCCAGTCCTCTTCATGATCTAATCTTAGCCCAGGGGCCCAGGTTTGTCAGGAGCAGGTGCGTGATGGGGGATGGGTGGGTGGACATGAGAATAAGGGCCATGCTGCCTGCCCCAGTGTCTGGTCTCCTGTTGGTGTGGCGGGTGCATACAGGGGGCCGGGGGGCTCATGGGATAACCTGTCTAGGAGGTTGGGGCTGGAGGCAGTAGCTGGGAGGAGCTAGTTCCCTGGGTTCTGCAGGGGAAGGACACATTCATTTTCTGCCTTCCCAAAGTCCCCAGCCACAGCTACCTGAGCTATCTATAAGAAATACCTTCCTGCCTCCCTATGGGGAGACACGCTGGGGAGTGGGGGCAGGGCACATGCTGTTGCCAGGGCCAGCCAGCTGTCACTTCTAAACTCTTCTAGAAGGTCTGCGCAGCCTTTGGGGCATGATGACACCAGACAGGGATACAGGTTCCCCATTCCACACGCAGCACTGTGCTTTCTGCAGACAGATACCCCATTGCTCATGCCAGTCCCATCCTGTGCAGCACTCTGGGCCCCCCCGGACCATCAGTGGCTCCAGCAGAGACAGTCCTTGGACTGGGCCCCTTGGGGATGCCACCACGTCCAGGCCTGGCTGGCTGGCTGTTAGCAACAGAGGCTCCTGACCCCTGCACCCGGAAGGTGGAACCCAGGACCCGGCTGGCCTGTGCAACCTTACCTGCCACTGTTTGTTATCCCAGGTTTCCCAAGGGCTTCCTGTCCCTTTAAATCCTGTTGTCACTGTCTTTGAGTAGACGGTGCTGGGTGCTGTGTATTTACAGGGGGAGGTGTGGACACAGTGACACCAGGGAGAGAGTTGGGATGTTCATTTAACCAGACCTTCAGGCATGTTACCAAATCTGGCTCAATTAAGGTGTTTGTTTGTAATTATTGTGTTGTTATTTGGGTGGGACAATCTTTAATTTTCTAAAGATAGCACTAATATCAGCTCATTAGCCACCCGGCGCCTGTCCCGGCCTTGGCTTGGCTGGGTAAAACAGCTACCACCAACTGCCACCAAAGGCCATGTGAGTCCCACACTGCTGCTTCTGGGCCACTGTCCTCAGCTGTTACTACTTGCTTGGACTTTCAGACGGGGCTCCCGTGGCTGAGAAGCAAAGATGACCACAGAGCCCAGTGGTTTGTGGTCACCCTGGAACCACAGTCTCTGGGGGAATTCAGCCCCACACCAAGTTACAGCATCCCCAAGGATTCTGGGCTGACAGTCTGGTGACAGTACCAAGGGACACCTGAGCCCCTTCCCCTGGGACCCCAAGAGGCCTGGCTGGAGCAGGCAGCCAGTGGATAATCAGCTGATGTCCCATTGCAGAACTGGGGCGTGGTCCGTGTCCACGCAGGTGTGTGAACATGAATGTGCTGTACAGAGACCAACGCAGAAGCCGGCTTGTGCACCAGCGACATGGAGGGGATGCAGCGCAGTTACCAATGTTTTGTGTTTCTTTTTAATCAAGACTTTCCCATTTTCCTGTAAATTTGCTTCTTGTAAGCAAGTACCTAAGGCCCCCTCCTGTGGTAAAGTTGGGCTCGGGTGACTATCTGGAGGCAGGTGATGCATCTATTTTCAGATGCCTGGAGCCGGCGTGTCCTGATCTCTAGCCATGCCTTAGCCAGGACACACGGCCACTGTTGGGGAGGATACTGCGTCCACAGGGAGAAAAGGTAGAGAAATGTCTAGCGCACCGGGAAAGGTAAAAGAATCTATTTTTGTACAAATGTAATTTTATCCCTCATGTAAACTGGATGGTATGGCGGTGGGACCTGGTTTCTGTTTGGAGTGTTGAGGGAGAGCGTCAGGATATCCTGTCAAGACGCCGAGATGAGATGGCAGAGGAGGCCCTTGCAATGAGGCTGAAGATTCATGAGACCACCACAGATGGACACGTCCTTTGGCGGGAGGGTGGGCCCGTGACCTTCACGGTTTTCTTCCCATTCCATGTGATTTGCCCTGTCCTTGGTGCCTACTGGCCTCACCGCGCCTTGTCTGACTGTGAAATGACTTCCCTGCGTAACTGCTCTCGGGACATTACAGTGCAGACGCCTGGGGGGTTGATGAACAGTGGTCTCAGGATTGTAGAAAAGAAACAGAAAAACGTGAGAGGAAGAACAAAATATGAGCGTTTCAAAATATATCTCCACTTAGTTCTTGTCTGTCCTGTGTGGGGGTGTCCTGTCTTGGGAGTCACAGATGTCCCCGGCTGGGGAAGACCTGTGGTCAGCCCTGGCCCCTTGGTGTCCATCCTCTGGGTGGAGTCGTGTCCCCACCCCCCCAGCAGGGTCTCAGATTTTGGCTTCCATACTTTCTCTTCCCTTGTCTGCCCTGCCCTGAAGCTCTCCCTGGGGTCCCAGGATCCGAGGCTTGTCTAGAGGCACAGCCCCCTGCCCCCATCTGCGGATACCAAGTTTGTGAACACTCTCAAGGCCCATTTGTTACCACCTGTTCAGCCCTGAGCTACCTGTACCCAGTCCCTGGCCAGAGTGGGCAGAAGGTTCACACGGAAGGCCTCAAGTACATGATGTCATCTAACTGCCCGATTAATAATAGGTTAAGGATGCTCCATCTGTGCCATCTCAGGTGATAAATGCCCTTTGTCTCCGTGCTGTCTGAGTTGGGCTGCAGCTGACCCCGGTTTGGCAATGCTGCCCTATCATCACACGCCCCTCCATCCAGCTGGGCTCTCTCCTGGGAAGCACTGAGCACCAGACACATAGGGGCTAGGAGTGGACGCAAAGGGCCCTGTGATGTTGGACACAGCTCTAGCCACTGTCCAGAGGTCTGCAGAGCCAGGCTCCTTGATGTCCCTGCCCAGGATCACATGATCACACATGTACACTTAACTGTGTGCAGCAACACCCTACATGCTTTTCACTTGGCCCTAGAGGACTGACGGGCAGGCCCAGCCAACCTCCCATCAGGACTCAAGATCCTCATATGGACGTATCCCCCCTTTGGGCATACAGAGGAACGGCTGTACCCTGAAACTCAAGCCTCCACTCGGTCTCTGATTGGTTAAACGAGGTATTAGTGAGACCTGGAAAGATGCAGTTTGTTCTCTGCCCAGATGAGGGACCTTACCAGCCGCCAGAGTCGTACCCTGGCCAGAACCACTGTGCCATTATCCTCTGGGAACACCCAGAACTCTTTTGACAGGGACATGAGGGTCCCTGAATCCCTGAGCTGCCCATCCACTGCCTCTAGGCAGCTCCTTTGCTGGTCCCATCCTATTTTGGTTCCCTACTCAGGCTTGTGTCCAAGGGCCACATTGGTCCGTTCCTTGGTTTAGAAAAAAGAAGCTTGCTCCGGCTTCTGTATGTGCCCTGTACTGACCTCACTTCTGGTCAGAAGCCGTCTCTGTCCTGGGGCCCCTACTCTCCACAGAAGTCTATCCTCAGAACCGGCAAGCCCTGCAGGAGGCCTCTTGACCGAGGGGCAGCCGACAACTTGGAAAATGGCAGGAAAACACTTTGAAGTTCTCTGGGTCCTTAGTGCTGGTGTTTTATGACCCATAGGTGATGGGGTGAGAGGTGACCAAGGCAGGTAAGTTGAGGTGGGGTGGGGCTAGACCTAGCTTGGGTTTCCCTAGGGTGAGGCAGGGGACTGGCCACTTCCAGAGACACAAGTATTGCCCAGCACTCATGGCTGAGCACAACCCCAGGTTGCCCTCTGGCCTTCTTGCTGCCTCTGGTTGCCTTAGCAACACCTGCCCAGGGCAGTCTCCCTGGACCAGAGATGCTGGGCTCGATAAGTTTTATCAGCGGCAGAATCAGATGGTGACAGGCTGAGCAGCATAGAGGCCTGCGTAACCTGAGAGGATAGGATGGGGGCAGGGCCTCAGGTCTGGGGGCACATGGCGTTTGCATGGGATGTGGTTGAGGCCCTGTGGTCTCCACCTGGCCCTGTGCTAGGTACCAGGAGTTGAGGGACAGGAAAGGACTGGCTATTGCATCAGTGAGCAACAGTGTAGTGGTGGAAAAGGATGTGTGTGTGTACGGAGGCATCTTAGAACCAATGGGCTGCCCCAGGCCTGAGAGCAGCAGTGTCTTGTACTAACATGGTCTGGGCATGGCCAGGAAGGGGTCACAGCAAAGAGCAGGTGCTATGTGGCCATTTCCGGCGGGAAGTGTGGTGACTGGTGGTCCCTCTAGCTCAGACTGAGGGAATGGACAGTCTGATGCATGGGCCCAGAGAGGACTGAGATGCTGGACGGTTTGCAACCTGGAATCTACCTTGCCAGTCCACACATAGCACTGGGGAGGAAAGAGAGCCTGAGGGCTAGGCTGAGGTGGATCAGAAGGACTCCTAGAGACCAGGGGCAGGTGGAGGGTGTGCTGGCCCCCCTGGGACTGGCATTCCAACTGCAGCGAGTTTCCAAGTGTGAGGTGGCACTGCCCTCTGCTGGAGGTGCTGGGACAAGGCTGATTAACTCCAAGACCTGGTCCCTCTCAGCTCCTTGTGGTCCACAGTACCCTTTTCCCACACATAAGAACCCCCTGGGATCCGACAGGTCCCGCGGGACAGAAGCTCACCATGGTGACAATAGTGGAGCCTGGACAGGATCGCGGCATCTGTAGTGTCACCAGGGCCCTGGGGAGTGGACTGTTGTGCAAGCCTGGGTGTATAGCCCCATTGTGTATTCGATTGGCTCGGGGCTCACCCTAGACCTCTTTTCCCACCTCTGTCATGAGGACAGTGTTCCCAGGCCCGGGGTCCTGGTGACAATGGTCCTGGTCTAGAAGATGGTGTGCAAATGCTACTTGCTCTTTTGTTGCTGTAAGAGGCTCTAGTGCGTACACGGGTTGAGGAGGCGGGGTTGTACCCGGGTACTTGCCTTGGGATCCATCTTGGAGAAAGTTGGGGTGGTGGCCTAGGTCCCAGGAGGGGATACCACTGCCTGTACCGAGCGGGAGAGGGATCAGGAAGATGAGGCACCATGGGATGCTTGAAGGTGGACAGTGAGTCCTGGAGAGCCAAGGACAGGTCAGAGCAGCCTGAGGAGGCCAAGTAGGGGAAGGTTCGGGAATTGTGGAGAAGGAACTCAGTAGTTCCTCCATCACCCTCTCCCTCCTTTGTTCATTTCATGCATTCTTCCTTCCAGCCCACTCATTCACCCATCCATCCTCCCACTCACCCATTCATCCATTCATCTGCATCCATCCCTCCTTCCACTCATCCATTCTCCCACTTACCCATCCATCCACCCACCCATCCATCCTTCCATTCATCCATCCACCCACTCACCCATCCTCCCACCCATCCATTCATCCATCCATCCACCCACCCATCCATCCATCCATCCTTCCATTCATCCATCCATCCACCCACCCATCCATCCATCCTTCCATTCATCCATCCATCCACCCATCCATCCATCCATCCTTCCATTCATCCATCCACCCACTCACCCATCCTCCCACCCATCCATTCATCCATCCATCCATCCACCCACCCACCCATTCATCCATCCATCAGTTCATTCAGTTCATCAGTTTATTCACCCATCTATCCATCCATCCATTCATCTATCCATCCATCCATTCATCCATCCATCCATTCACCCACCCATCTGTTCATCCACCCACCCATCCACTATCCATTCGCTCACCCATCCACCCATTCACCCACTCACCCATCCATCCTTCCATTCATCCATCCATCCACCCATCCATTCATCCATCCATCCTTCCATTCATCCATCCACCCACTCACCCATCCACCCACTCACCCATCCATCCTTCCATTCATCCATCTACCCACTCACCCCTTCACCTATCCATCCACTCATCCATCCATTCACCCACTCATCCTTCCACTCATCAGTTTATTCACCCAACATCCATCCATCTACCCACTTTTCTATCTGTCCACCCACCCATCCATCCTCCATCCATCCACCTGACCATCCTTCCTTCAAGCATTTACCTGTCTACTCATCATCCATAAGACAACATTTCTCAGGCCTAGGTCCTGTCCTGAAGGGTGCTGTCCCTCTAGGGCAGGAAGGCATCGTAAGCCTAAATCCCTGAGACTCTATGATCCCTTCCTCCTGGAGCTGTCACCCCTCTCCTAGGAGTGGAACTGATGCTGAGCCCGGTGAGGCCAGCACTGTGAGAAGCCAGCTCTGACTGGTCCCAGGTACTAGAAGAAGAGGGAGGAGCTCTGGCTTCTGGCTGGAATTGTGGAGAAGAAACTCAGTAGTTCCTTGGCTAGTTCGTTCTGGATTCCTGCAGCTGCTGACTGGTGGCCCAGCTTGTTTGGGGACAGTGGAGAACTCTAATGGACATCTGTCCTGGAGGCTAAGGCGAGTCACACAGCCTGAGTCCAAACCGGAGAGCAGGGTAATGACCTCACGAAGATGGTTGGTTCATTGCTCAGGCTAGAAGTGCATCCGGGGGTGGGAGGAGAAGGTCACTCCTCTGGGTCAGGCAGGCAGGCCTCTGTTCCCAGGCCAATGCTCTGGACAAGAGCAGTCCCAGGCCTGCCTTGGAGGAAGGGACCTGTACAGGCAGTACCTGGAGCCTGAGGCTGGCTCTGCTCAGAATCAAACTCCAAAGATGGAGGAAGGCAGGAAGCCTCAGGCTGGGCTGAGGGGCCTTCGGACCTTACCTTTCCCTCTGCTGCTGGAGCCCTGGTGTGTGTAGGGGGCAAACTCTAGCTTCCCAAGACCCACATTTGAGAGTTTAGAAAGAAAAGAGGCTGCTGTAGCCAGAGGCTTCTCCTAGTTCCATTCCCCACAGGCTTGAGGTAGCCTCCAGCAGGAAGACTTTAAAAGCCAAAGATGGCCCAGCAATTGCCGTTCAAGGCATGTACCCTGTGAGTCTGAAAGCTTACGTCCATCCCCAAACCCACAAGGAAACATTGAGAGCATGTTTATCCATAATCGCTCGCCCCAAACTGAAAGTGACCGAGATGTCCTTCACTGGGCAATGGCAGTAGGTGATGTCTCCTATCACCAAAAAGGAGAAGGCTTCTAGTCTTGGATAGACACGGATGTGCCCTAAATGCAGTGCATGATGGGAAGATAAAGGTTGGATCCCGTGACTCCATTTGTGGTCCTAGGTCTTTGCTGGGGGGATGGTCTGGTCAGTGAGCAGGGACCATTTATGGCCATCCGGGGTTGGGGGACACTTGCCAACACCACAGAGCTTTCTGGCATCAAGAGAGGACCTGATTGCACATATAGGAGTCTGGGATATCCCAGGGTACAGAGTGGCAGGGGCAGATTAGCCTGTGTCACAGGATTAGCACCCCTCCCTGAAGGGTGGTGCAGAGCTGCCTGGCTGCTTGGGGGCAGTGGGGGCCAAAGGGGCTGAGGCTGGAGCGTTATGCTGGGGCTGGTAAGGTGGCCTCAGGTGTGGGAGCAGCTCAGCTACTGTGGACTAGATTTGAACATCCAGCACGGTAACAATTGAGGGTGTCCCTACTGGAGGCAGGCTGTGTCAGTTCTCATCACCATGACAAAAAACCCCTGAGAGAAACAAGGGGGGGGAGTTTTATTTTGGCTGCGGTTTGGGGGCTTTCAGTTTGTCCTGGTTTCCCTTAATTACTGAGACAAAACACTGATCAGTGCCAACTTGGGTAGGAAAGGGTTTATTTGGCTTACAAGCACAGTCCGTCAAGAGAAACCGAGGCAGGAACTCAGGGCAGGAACCTGGAGCACAGACCATGGAGGAACACTGCTTACTGGCTTGTTCCTTTGGCCCGTGCTCAGTGCCCAGGGTTGGCACCACCCACAGTGGACTGGGCCCTCCCACATCACTCAACAATCAAGAAAATACCCACAGACATGGCCACGTGCCAGACTAATAGAGGAAATTCCTCAATTGCTATTCCCTCTACCCAGCTGTATCCAGTTGACACTAAAGCTGTCCAGCACACAGTTCACCACGGCAGGGGTGTTGGAACAGGTCGTGATGGTGGGAGTATGTGATTCTGCGTCTCATCTCGAAGAAGCAGTGAACACAGGTGAGAACCAGGACGTGGGTGCAGCCTTCAAGGTCTGCCCTGACTAACCCACCTCCATCAGCCAGGCCCCACATCCCCAAAGTTCCCAAAACAGCATCACCAGCTGGGGACCAAGTATTCAAATCCATGAGCCTGTGGGGGACAGTTCACATTCAAACCATAACAGGGAGCCACCCCTCAGCAGGAATTCAAGTTTAGTGTCATCTAGTTATGTGTGGGGATTAGACTTGTCCACCCCACAGGCTAGGATACACACAGAGCTCTTAATGTCAGTTGAGAGAGACCCACAGCAACCGGCACCTCCAGGAGCAGTGGGCACCTGGTGCTTGGTGCTGATTCTATTCTCCAGGGAATGGTCTGGGGATGATGGGAGAAATAGCTGGGTCTGAGACTGGTAGGGATTGCACAAGCTGAGTCTTGAGTATTTTGTAGGACCAGAAAGTAAAAGTATAAAAAGTGTTAAAGACATTAAAACCCAAAAGATAACAAAGGGGACATGTCAAAGGAACTTGAGCCCACTAAGAGCCCCCCGAGACAAAACCGGAACGGTGCCAACTGGAATGGCATAAATAATGTAGTAATTGGACTTTAGCTCAAAGTCTGAAATCCTCAAGGCCATGTTCATATAAATAAATGATTGAATAAATAAATAAGTGGCGGGAAGAGGAAGACCCCAGTGTGAAGAATTCCAAACAAACCGTGTTGTCCCAGAAGACACGGAGCGGAAGACCTGGTGCCTGGAGTGGGGGGCCCCCAACGCCGTGACTGGAGGGGTCTAGTGTGGGAGCGAGACGACACTACAGACGGGAGGGCTGAGAGGCGTGCTCCAGCCTGGCCACCAAAGGCAGCTCAGCGTCAACCTTCCTCACCAGACAAGTACCCGAGGGAAACAAGCTACAGGAGGGAGGATTGATTTTGGCTCAGGACCTCACAGATCTCAGCACATGGATACTTGGTGGTGCTGTTTCTGGCCCAGTGGCAAGGTAAGACATCCCGGTGGTGGGGGGTGCCACAGAGCAGAGCTGCTCACCTCAGGGCGGCCAGAGGTAGAGGGAGAGAGGAAAGGTCTGGGGCAAGCTGTGAAGACATGCCCTGCTTGCTCCAACCAGGCCCCAGCTCCCAGTGGCCCATCCAGTGTGTTGACACATTCACAGAGTTAGCTGCCCGAGTCCAATCAATAGCACCACCATCTGAGCATCACACCTTTAACACAGGAGCTTATGGGAAGCACTGTGTATGTAAGCTAGAACATTCCACCCCTGGCCCTCAAAGGCTCATGTCCATCTCACCGTGCAAAATGCATTTATTCCATCTCTAAGAGTTCTCAAAGTTAGTAGCTCCAAAGCTCAAGTCCAAGCTGGGCATGGTGGCACGCTCCTGTAATTCCAGCACTCAGGAGGCTGAGGCAGGAGTATCACAAGTTCAAGGCCAGCCTAAGCTGCATGTGCCAAGACCTTTTCTTTAAATATTTCATTTATTATTTGATTTTATGTGTATGAGTGTATTGCCTGCATGTATGTAAGTGCACCCGTGTCGTGCAATACCTGGGGAGGCCAGAAGAGGGTGTCGGATCCCCTGGAACTGGAGTTACAGACAGTTGTTAGCTGCCATGTGGGTGCTGGGATTTTTTTGTTTTGTTTTGTTTTTGTTTTTGTTTATCAAAGCCCAAAGTTCCCTGGGAGGCTCAAGGACTCAAGGCTCACGCTTAGCTTGGGCACCTTAAAACCACAAAGAAGAAAACAACATATTTCCAAGCACACAGTGACTCAGCAGAAACTGACCACCAGGAAAACAACACAATACTACGCAGTACTTGCAGTGTCCTAAACACTGTCAAGGTTGGCAAAGCCAGGGAGCCCGAGGAGGTGTGGCGACCAAATGTAGTGTGGTTACCACAGTGCACCACGATGTGATGAAGACGGTCGGTTGGGAGGAATGAAGGGAGGAAGGAGGGGGAGGAAGAGGGAAAAGGAGGGAGGGGAGGAGGGAGGAAGGATGAGGGATACTACTGTGTGGAGGATTTCTGCTGTCTGCAAATCTTCGGCAAGCCTAAAACCATTCTAAGGTTAAAAAAGCTTATTTCCACAAATTCCTGCCTACATATCTCCTCAGTGGAGAGCAGCCTCTTGATGGAAAGGCCTTCTCTCAGATACCCTGGCTCTTTTTTGTCTGTTTTGAGACAGGGTCTTCCTATGTAGCCCCAGCTGACCAGGAACTTACTGTGTAGATCACAGAGATCTGCCTGCCTCTGCCTCCTGAATTCTGGGATTAAAGGCATGTGCCACCATGTTGGCCCTTACTCTGGCTCTTATAAATAAGGACTTGCCTTTGCCCCAAGCACCCATGCTTTTGTTCATCCCAAAGTGTGTGGGGAGGGGAGGGATGGATGGCAGGAGGGACAGAGAGAGGAGGAGAGATTGTGCTTTGGGGTGTGGAGAGGAAGAGCGAGGCCCTGGGGCTGGCTCACGCCCTCTTCACTGCTCTCTCCCTGCCCTGCGTCCCCTTCTCAGGTTAGCCTCTAGGTCATACCAGGGCCCTGGCTCCAGTAGGAGGGAGACACAGGGAGGGACTGCTTGCCTGCAGGTGGCTGCTTGATGGAGAACCAGAGACCCTCCAGCCTTCTTCATCCTTCCCCACTGGCCTTTCCTACCACAGTCCTTTCTCTGGACGCCATGTTGGCATGCGCAGAACCCGCTGACAAACCTGAGAGTATTCAGAATCAAAGGGCCACAGCACAAGGGCCTGAAGTGTCCATGGTGTGAGTACGTGGGGCAGACTGGGATGCAGATCAGCACAGCACAGGGTGAAGGCTGACCCACTGGGCTCGCAGGGTCCTGAGGCAAGCGGGTGGAGACCTCTCAGGGGGTTGAGGGCCAGCTGATCATGGAAGGCTGTGACGCACCAGAGGCCCTGTGTGAGGACAAGCGCATTGGAAAGGGAACCAAGAATTTGCCAGTATATACAAATCAGGTGAATTTTGGACAACACACACAGTGGCATTTTAATTAGTAACAGAAGATATTTGAGGGGTTGGGGAGGTGACTCCGCAGTTAAGAGCTCTGGTTGCTCTTGCAAAGGACTCAGGTTTGGTTCCCAGCACCACATGGCAGCTAACAACTGTCTATAATTCCAGTTCCAGGGGATCCAATGCCCTTTTCTGGCCTCTGTGGGCATTGCGCAACACAGGTGCGCTTACATAACAGGCAAGCGAAACACTCGTATACGTACGATAAAAACAAACAGTTTAGGGGCTGGAGAGGTGGCTCAAGGGACTAAGAGCACTTGCTCTTCTTCCAGAGGACCAGGGTTCAACTCCCAGCACCCACATGGTGGCTGGGTCTCGGTCTCTGTGGCCATCTTCTGGCCTTCGCAGGCACCCCCCCACCAAACACACTGGACATGAAAACACTTATACAAATAAAGTTATTAAAAATAATAAACAATTTAAAAAGATATTTGACAAAACGATAATCCTGAGGAGGAAGTGGACTGAGGGGCAAAAGGCTGACGGTCTGAGCTGTCTGTCTAAGCTTTCCATCATTTCTCCAGCCAGCATCAGGGACCACCCTGTTGGGAAGGGAACCGAGACCCCGCCTGGCACAGTAGACAGACATCAGATGACTGGTTTGGCCAGAACGTTCAGGATGTTCGAGGCAGGCCTGACAGCCAATACAAGCAGCACGGCCAGCGCCTACTGAGGGCTCAGAGGGGCCCTGGGGGGTTGGCAGATAACTGCCAACCTCTGGTAGTTGCCTCCTGCTGGTTGTACCAGCCCCTTGTGGGCTGGAGAAGTTCCAGCGGCTCCCTCCCCACTCCCCCTTGGGTAGACTCCTGTAACAGCCCGTCAAGCTGGGCTGCGATTCTCAGAGGTGACAGTAGGTGGCACTCAATTATTCCAACCTGGGCTGATGACTGCCTTTGTACGCTGAATTCTGTGGATTATGGCGTCGGAGGAAACCGTTTTGCAGGGAAGAGGCACGTCATGAACTCTTTGTATCCTGCGGCCAGCGTTGCTTCCTTGAGGTTCCGGGACGACACCTGGTAGAAGTACCAAGCAGTGTTGCTAGGAGCGGGATGCTTCCTAGACTCACCACAGCCCCGTTCTGCTCAGCTTCTAGAAGCTCAGAGGGGCTCTTGTGAGCTGCAAGCTGGATCATTCCTACCGGGCGTCTGGAGTACACCTGGGACCAGGGAGGACGCTCTGGACATGGTTCTAGCCGGTGTCAGCGGTCAGCACCCCTCTCTACCACCAGAGGGCAGCACCACCTCGCGGAGTGCACAGGACCCGCGGCTCTGCCGATCAACTGGACTCTGCGTCTCTTGGAAACTACCCCTAGTCCCTCCTGCTCACTCTGGCTGGGCGGCGAGTTGCCCAGCTGAGTTGGCCTTTTGCTTGGTCCTCAGGCTTAGAGGCCTAGACGCTGCCTTGGAATGGCCATGAAAGAAAGCAAAGCCCCTGAATGCCCCTCGATGTGGAGGGGATTGGGAGTACGGGGGCGGGGGGCACAGGGGTGCAGGGCAGGATGGGGCCAGCAGCCCCTTTGTCTCTAGGGCACCAGGTCTTCAGCATGGGTTGGGAGAGTGTTTGCAAACCTTGATTTCTTCTCACAGTTTCTAGCGCAGGTCAGAAATGGGGATGTCACATGACTCCATTGGGTCAGACGCAGAGGAGGGAGCTGTGGCTCAGGTGGGCTTGACAAGTTGTTTACCATGGGCCAGGGCACAGTTGTGCTATAGTTAAGCAGAGTCAGGGCAATGGGAGGCATTTGACCCCAGGCACTCCCTGTCTATCCATTCATCTATCTACTCACCCATGCATGTATCCACGAACCCACGTACCCAGGCATACATCCATCTACCCATGCATGTATTCATCCATCCACGCATCCACATCCACCTATGCATCCATCCATCTATGTGTCCATCTAGCCAATCCCCCACCCCCACCTAACCTCCAGCTACCTATCCTGTCCACCTATCCATCTACCCACCTGCCCATCCACCTGCCCACCCATCCATTTATTCACTCAGCAAACACTGTTGGAACCACGTGGGCAGGCCATGTGCATGGTTCCAAGGGAGAGCAGAGTTCTTGCTCAGCAGAAATCACACATGGACCAAATATGTGATTAAAAATTGAAAACTTCCTGCCAGCCACATTAAAACCAGGTGAAATGAATTCCATATTTTATTTAACCAATATACAAATCATTTTTCATCCCCACATGCAATCAATATGAGTTATAAATAAGGCATTTTTGTTCACGTTTTGGTACCGAGGCTTTGAAACCTGGCAATACTTT
>NW_008347322.1:987919-1004598 GCF_000622305.1 Nannospalax galili
CGTGGGTCGATTCCTGCTTGTCCTTTTAGAGCCCGTCAAGCTGGGCTGCGATTCTCAGAGGTGACAGTAGGTGGCACTCAATTATTCCAACCTGGGCTGATGACTGCCTTTGTACGCTGAATTCTGTGGATTATGGCGTCGGAGGAAACCGTTTTGCAGGGAAGAGGCACGTCATGAACTCTTTGTATCCTGCGGCCAGCGTTGCTTCCTTGAGGTTCCGGGACGACACCTGGTAGAAGTACCAAGCAGTGTTGCTAGGAGCGGGATGCTTCCTAGACTCACCACAGCCCCGTTCTGCTCAGCTTCTAGAAGCTCAGAGGGGCTCTTGTGAGCTGCAAGCTGGATCATTCCTACCGGGCGTCTGGAGTACACCTGGGACCAGGGAGGACGCTCTGGACATGGTTCTAGCCGGTGTCAGCGGTCAGCACCCCTCTCTACCACCAGAGGGCAGCACCACCTCGCGGAGTGCGCAGGACCCGCAGCTCTGCCCATCAACTCGACTCTGCGTCTCTTGGAAACTACCCCTAGTCCCTCCTGCTCACTCTGGCTGGGCGGCGAGTTGCCCAGCTGAGTTGGCCTTTTGCTTGGTCCTCAGGCTTAGAGGCCTAGACGCTGCCTTGGAATGGCCATGAAAGAAAGCAAAGCCCCTGAATGCCCCTCGATGTGGAGGGGATTGGGAGTACGGGGGCGGGGGGCACAGGGGTGCAGGGCAGGATGGGGCCAGCAGCCCCTTTGTCTCTAGGGCACCAGGTCTTCAGCATGGGTTGGGAGAGTGTTTGCAAACCTTGATTTCTTCTCACAGTTTCTAGCGCAGGTCAGAAATGGGGATGTCACATGACTCCATTGGGTCAGACGCAGAGGAGGGAGCTGTGGCTCAGGTGGGCTTGACAAGTTGTTTACCATGGGCCAGGGCACAGTTGTGCTATAGTTAAGCAGAGTCAGGGCAATGGGAGGCATTTGACCCCAGGCACTCCCTGTCTATCCATTCATCTATCTACTCACCCATGCATGTATCCACGAACCCACGTACCCAGGCATACATCCATCTACCCATGCATGTATTCATCCATCCACGCATCCACATCCACCTAGGCATCCATCCATCTATGTGTCCATCTAGCCAATCCCCCACCCCCACCTAACCTCCAGCTACCTATCCTGTCCACCTATCCATCTACCCACCTGCCCATCCACCTGCCCACCCATCCATTTATTCACTCAGCAAACACTGTTGGAACCACGTGGGCAGGCCATGTGCATGGTTCCAAGGGAGAGCAGAGTTCTTGCTCAGCAGAAATCACACATGGACCAAATATGTGATTAAAAATTGAAAACTTCCTGCCAGCCACATTAAAACCAGGTGAAATGAATTCCATATTTTATTTAACCAATATACAAATCATTTTTCATCCCCACATGCAATCAATATGAGTTATAAATAAGGCATTTTTGTTCACGTTTTGGTACCGAGGCTTTGAAACCTGGCAATACTTTACCTTGCCAGCACATTGTCATTTGGTCTGACCTCAGTTCTAGGAATCAAAACACACTCTATCGCTAATGAGGGTTTGGAGA
Source organism: Nannospalax galili (assembly GCF_000622305.1). Classification (NCBI taxonomy): domain Eukaryota; kingdom Metazoa; phylum Chordata; class Mammalia; order Rodentia; family Spalacidae; genus Nannospalax; species Nannospalax galili. Next base: position 989,495 of record NW_008347322.1, read on the forward strand.
ATTTTCACAGGCTGCATGCCACAGCAGGTGCAGACTGAGCAGGCAGGAGAAAATCACATTCAAGTTCCTGTGGGATCGTCGGGAAGGGAGCAGCCAGTGGGTGAGGAGGCTGGAAGGCTTCCCACCAGAGATGGCATTTGAGCTAGGCATGGAAGGATGGATAGGAAAAAGACCAACTTCCGATGTCATTTCTGGGTAGGCCTCAGGAAGATCGCCATCAATCAGCCTGAGGGAATTGGGGTTGTTCAATCACCGTCCCACCAAGTGCTCTGAAGGATCCAGCAGGTGAAGTCATCTTCTGCCCCCTGGCCAATATTTTTTTGAATATTTTAATTGCCTTCCCTGTCATGCAATGCCCGTGGAAGTCAGAAGAGGAAATCGGATGCCCTGAAACTGGAATTACAGACAGTTGTTAGCCACCACGTGGGTGCTGGGAATTGAACCCAGGTCCTCTGCAAGAACAGCTGTTGCTCCTAACTGCTGAGCCATCTCTCCAGCACCCCGGGTCAGTATTAATGCTCTGCTGTCTTGCATGGAAAGTACTCACAGCCAAGCTCCATGCCCACACTGTGGGACACGATACCAGGAGATCCTGCTCAATTACCTCTCCTGCTGGTGCTGGGAAACCCGCTGGCCCTGCCCCTTGCTGGCCCTGATCACACCCCTGTCATCTGGGCAGAGCAGGAACTCACCCAGCCTTCCTTCTGCAGGTAGTGCCCTGGAGGCCACATGGAGCCAGTTTGTGGGTGGGGCTGATGAGGTGGATTCAACCCTTTTTTTCCTGGCTGGGTCACCAGACTGTGTCACCTGGTCCAAGCTCTGTTTCCTAAGCACTTTCTGAGGCTGCCAGGGCTGTTCCTGACCACTGTGTTGTGCTTGGGAAGCTTCCAGATCCTTCACCCATTGCTTCAGGCACGGTAGGAATTCCTGGAACTTGTCTATAAATAGGCATGACCACCCGCTTTTGCTCAGCCAGTCTTCTTCGAGTCTAACTGGAATCCCTTTTGCTGCTGACTCAACATACCCTTCCTGTGGCGTGGCGCAGGGCTGCCTTGAAGGGCTTTTCACCTCAGTGGATTGTTCTCCTGAGACCATCTGGGGAACCAGTGTTTCATCAAGGTCCTTAGACGTGGCTCTTCTGAAGGTTATCAAAAAGAGGAAACCTACATCAGAGACACCTCTGGGTAGATGACTAGGGGGGGGGGTAGTGGCTGTGAGAGCACTGTATCCAAGTTCAAAGTCCACCTTAAGAGCAGGAAAGAAATCAGGGCCCTCCAGAGGAGGGGGCCTCACCCCCAGCAGCCACGCCAGCCTCAGCTCTAGGTCGCTGCTCTCTGCTAAAGTCGTCTGGAGGAGGGGGGCAGGGAGCATGCATCGGGTACAGTGGGAGATTGGTTAGACTTGGTTTCTGTCATAGGGCATAGGCCGTCTTAGGACCTAGACATGTCACAACTCCCTTTCTCTCTCACGGCAGTCCCGCCTCCCTCCTCAGCACTATGAATCTCTGCTTGGCTTTTCTGCCTTCACGGCCCGTCCCCCAGTAGTGCTCATACGAGCTGAGCCGATGGCCTCCCCTGCATGCCAGCCCTGGGTCATGGTCACTGTCCAGTCAAGGGTTAACATGGCAGGCGTGGTTTGGACACAATCTGCACAGTCCCAAAAGGCCTGGCCCTGATATAACTCCGGGTAGGTGACCTCTGACCTCTACCCACTTGGAGAATGTGACCTGATGGAATGTCTGTGTTTGCCTGGATGTCTTGGGTCACCTGGGTGGCCCATGCTGATGATGTGATTGATGGTGGGGCCTTGGGCCATGCTAACTGGACCTCAGTGGCGCTCAGATTGCAGTTGTCTGCATGGTGGTTCAGCATGTAAACTTGGCCCGATCCTAATCCCATCACTGGTGTGGAGGCTGCACAGGCTGCCCTGACTTTCTCACACACATTAAGGAGACGGTGCCATCGATACACCCCAGGGAAATGCACTCGGGTGTGGGCCTGGTCTCTCCTGGACTCCGCACTGTCCTTTCTGCTGGCTGCCCATGCATCCTATTCCTAAGCAAACCTCAGCTACTATGGGAACTTGAGGCTGGTTAGAGGCCCTCAGCACGCATCCATGGGTCCGAGGTGGTCTTGGAGACCCTGAGCTGCAGGGTTGGCTGATCTCGAAGGCAGGTGACAGGGAGTTGTCACAGGGCTATTTTTTTCTCTCACAGGCCTGGGCACCACAGGCTCGATTACAGTAACCCCCTTGTCTGGCCTTGGCTCTTTCTCCATTCTGCTCATCCAGGACATCATCTGGTGCCTACGAAAATCTCGGTGGTGGTGGGGTCCCTGTGTGGGATCTACTGCCTGAATTCTGGGGACCTAGGCATACCCCACGCCTGTCATAAATCCTCTGGGTGTAGGGGAGGCACAGGGGTACAGGGGAGGGAGGTTGGGTGCAGGGGAGGGAGGCAGATGGGGTAGAGGGGAGGCAGGTAGGGGAGGCAGGTGGGGTAGAGGGGAGGCAGGATGGGTGCAGGGGAGGGAGGCAGGGTCCAGGAGAGGTAGTAGTGCAGGAAAGGCAGGCAGGGTGCTAGGAAAGTAGAGCACAGGGGAGCCAGCAGGTTCAGGGGCCACTGCCCAACAGGACCCTGGACAGGAAGATACTGCCACTCAGAAGGCAGTGTCCTGGGGAAGGTTGTGCTGGGTAGGGCCAGGGTATTCTAAGGCAGCACTAGGGCTCTCTGTCCTACGGGAGAGTAGACACTGACCACTGTCCCCAGCAAGGCTTCATCGGCACATAGGAATGATGGCACATAGCTTGGGGCCCTGTGTGCGGTTCTCTCAGTGTACCTGTGGCCCAGCAGTCCCAGGTACAGCCTCAGGACTAGGACCAGCTGTCTCTTCTGCAGAGAGCCCCTCCATACCCTTGGGTGACCCTCACCTGCCTCCAGGTGCTGTAGTCCAGGTGAGGTGATCCCAGATGCCAGCTCAGGATGGAGACTGATCCTAGTTAAAGCTCCACCCACCATCTCCATAGCATGAAGACCCCATCTACATATGTGACTGGCACGGTGCCCAGGTCAGTCTGAGCCCGATCTTGACCACATGTTCTGGTCTCAGCTTGGCCAAGGCCTCCCCATCTGGGCCAGGGGCTGCCTGTGAGGCCTGGGTCCCCTCGGCCACATCGCCTTGATGTCTGGATCCAGGGTATGGGGTGAGGAGAAGGTAAGGACTTTAAAGGGAATGTGATGCGCCTGGGTCTGTGGACGTGGCTGCTCCCCCGCCAGGCCGGCAGATGTGGCCGCCCCCACCCTGCCACGTCTCCACTTCCACCCCGGCAGGCAGGAAGCTGCGCGCTCTCGCTCCCTTTTTGTAAGTTTTTGGAGGGTTGTCGTTGCAGGGAACATCTGGACGGGGCCCAAGGAACATAATAAAAAGGAGAGGAGGCCTGGGGGAGGAGCGGGGGCTGGAGGTCGGGAAAACCATCTGACTTCGCTTTGCGGAGACAGCCGCAGCCTCGGACCACGCCGCTGACGTCAGTGGGAAAATATGAAGCTCGCGATGGTTTGGTGACACACAACACGAAATACATCCCGGGCCGGCTCCTGGCCCTGCTAGGATCAGGATGGCTGATGGATCACTGGGGGCCTCCCTGGAAGGGGGGAGCCCAGGGTCTGCCTCGAGGGACCTGCTGGGTTGCTTTTCATCCATGGGAGGTCGAGCACTTCCAAGACGCTCAACGTCGGTCCACTCCCAGCCTAACACCTAATTTCCAGGGATGGGCGTGTCCTAGCTTTCCTTGAGCTGGCTCTGTCTTCCCTCTATCCCCGGAACCTGCCAGGGGATGCCATGCCTGGCCCTCAGGACGCCTTACTTTTGGTGTGCCCCGGCTCTAGCACTTTCCAGGGTTGCTCTGAAGCACGAGCACAGGTATCAGTGCCTCTCTTGGTGTCCCTAGATCTTGGTCACAGTGTGCCAGCGGCTGGCATCACCCCTCTGTCCCTTCTAACCCTGGAAAACTCAGAGCTAAGTGTCCTGCTAGGTCCGTAATAAAAGTTCCTGGTGTGGTCCTCAGTGTACAAGGAGGATGCTGATGCTCCGACTCCAGGATCCCAGGACCTCCAGGGATATTGGCTCATCCAACAGGGCCCAGCCCTCCAGGAGGGGAGCCACAGCTCTCCCTGCAGGCATGCCCGACTCTGCCCCTAGTGCCAGTCTCCACCAGGGTAGAAAGGCCTGCCATGTGTGAGGCTTCGAGGGAGACAGGTGCTGCCATCTCTGCGTGTGGTGTAGACGCAGGTCTGACAGGTAGCTTCGTGTCGTGTCTGCCCCATGTCAGTCTCAGGAAGGTGTCCTGAAATAAAATCTGACAGAGATGCCCCCCTGCAGAGCAACCTATCTGCCAAGGTCCCTGCCTGGGGACCCCCTTCCTCAGGGCTCCGGCCCTTTAGCCCTGGCTGCACTCTCCCCTGAACAAACCTGCGGTGGACTATTGCGCTCCATGAGGCACCCAGAGTTTGACCATGTGCTTCACAAGAGGGAAGCTGAGATCCCTGTGGACATGTCACTTGTCATAAGCCAGGCCCTGAGCTGGCTGGGCCCCACTGACTCCTGCCTCTTAGGATGAAGGGCTGATGTCCCAGCTGGCTACAGGACCTTGGACTTGACCTCAGGGCCCTGATTAGCGTGGCCCTAGCTGTGACAGGAGCCAGGGCCCAGGCAGCCTGACAGGAAGCCACTGGGCAGCCATGAGTCCTGAGTCATGCCGGGCTTCTCACCCCTGGGGGGCCTGAAGGCATTTTTTCCTTGGAAAAAATGTGGAGAGTAGCTGTGGGCTCCTTGACCCCTCCCACTGCCTGCTGGGGCCCTGGCTCGGGGTTGTGCTTCTAGTGGGGTCGATTTCCTTAGTTGGACTTTTCCGTCAGCCTGGTGGGGTTAGGCCAGAGCACCAGGCAGGGGTTAGACAGCTGGACCTGGACCTAGTCCTGCCCTGCCAAGGGCTTCTTGGAGCCTCTGCCTGGGTGGGGGTAGGCAGCACAGTGACTCTCTGGGGCTGACCTACAATAGGTTCAGCCTGGCTGGAAATGCCCCTTGTTACCTGATCAAGTGGAAGGAGGGTTGGCAGGCCTGAGATGGGTGTATTTGTTCTCCTGATATTAGAAAGTGATGTCTGTTGCCTGCTGTCACGGCTGGGTAGGGTGGGGAAGCAGCCACTATGAAAGTTTCTAGACCCTAGCTGCTGTGGGAGGCACCTACCAGTCTTATGTACCCCAGTTCTGTTGGAGCCTCCCAGGTGCTCTGGCAGGCCTCCCTGACTCCCAGAGCCAACAGTGCTCCCCAGCCCTGTAGCATGCACTTTGGGGAGATCGTCCGTGGTGGGAATGCAAAGGCCTGGTGGCAGCAGGGTTGCTGAGAGGAGCTCCCCTCTCCCCTCCCACTTCTTGCAGGGGTGAATGGGTTAAGAGGCTGCTACAGGCTGTAGATTTCCCACCCTACTCTGCGGAGCCTGGGGTCACACTCTTGAGACGGAGGGAGCTCTCATCCTGTGCGGAGGCCGCATAGTATCAAAGGGGCCTGTGGACACCTGGCCTCTGTGTCCCTGAGAGCCATGGTTAAGCCCCAGCTCCGTGTTCAGAATTGATCCCGGTCAGAGGCCCAGAGGTCACCATGCCCCACTGTCTGGAGGATGACCCTGCTGAGTGACAACTGAGGAGATGGTCAGTGAGCCCCAGACACTGCCAGAGACACAAAGGGACGGTGATGCCCACGGAGCACAGAGGGTCATATCTCCGGCCAGTGGGGCGGCCCAGCTCAGCTGTGCCAGGAGGTGGGCCCGTGGACAGAACGCAGAGTTCGAACCCTGTGGTCCAGCTGCTGAGTGCAGTGAATCCCCCAAAGGAGGAAGTTGGGCTGGCAGGGACAGCCTGGTAGACTTCCTTGAAGAGAGGTGGCCTTGGTGATGGCTGAGGAGGTCAACTGCCTTCACTCCTGACTTCCGTGAGAGACCTATGGCCTGGAGCAGCCTCTCAGCTCGTTCTCCCCTGCAAGTTTCGGGAGGGGGCACAGGAGCAGTCACCAGGACTATGGTGCAGGATACTTCAGGCTCTTCCTGGTGATGAAATGGAGGCCGGGATGAAAGGCAGGAACCCACAGGAGACTTAGGCCGTGCCTGGAGAGTGTCTCTGGACCTTGGCAGGTAGGAGGAACAGCTGAGAAACCTTGTCTGTCCTGGTGACAGGACTGGTCACCTGTGTCCTGGACAGAGGGCATCAGCAAGCATCATGACCTGTAAGTGACAGCCCGCCTACATTTCGTCAACATGTCTTCTTGTTGTCTGGGGATGGGAGTGCAGGGGTCTCTGTGGCGTGGGTGAGGCTGGGCCCCGAGAGAGCCTGCAACCTTGCCATCAGGACACCTCTGTGTCTTCCTCCTCACCCGGCCCCTCCAGTGCTTTGTGCAGGCTAAGAACACACCATGTCACCATTTCTTATACTGTCCCCAGGAGCATCTTAGAGGATGTGTGACTCCATCTTTGCTCACTCAGTCCACACGGGGAGGGTGGGGACTGTCATGTCCCCATCCCTGTGAAGGGGAACAGTTCAGGGATTGTGGGGGCTTAGAATGGAGGTCGTCGTCCACCACCGTACTGAGTCAGAGTTTCAGGGGCAGCTTTGTTGGCATGTTTGGTCTGGTTTGGGATCCCCAGAAGGCTGTAGCCAGATATCACCAGACTGGCATCCTCTGAAAGTCAACCAGGGCAGCGTCACCATGTGGCTCGGACCACAGTGCTGCGTGGTCAGCTTGAAGGTCCCCACAATGTGGTACTGGCCGTCCTCGCTCAAGAGCTCCCGCTGGCCACGGCAGAGCTACCCGCCATAGAAGGGCCAGCCTCAAGAGTCATACACTGTCTCTGAGAACCAGTTCAGCCTGGTCTACATAGTGAGTTTCAGGCCAACTGGGGCAGTAGGGAGACTCTGTATCAAAAATCAAAATGAAACAAACAAAAAGTCATACACTGTTATTCCATGGGCTTCAGCTGGTCACCTGACCCCTCAGAGTTTACTCCTCGGGCTCAGCCAGGAGTGGCCTTCTTCAAGTTCGCTTTTGTGGCTCTGTCCAGTGGCCCAAGTGATAGATGCCTGGCTCCCCTCCTTGGCAGGAAAAGCCAGGTGTGTTTGGGTCGGGCTGAAGCCCAGGCTCCCTTGTGTCTTTAATCCAGGGCAATAGCGCTAGGTGGGGCCTGGAGAGCCTTTGTGGCGAGGGAGGAATGCTCAGCAAGAGAGATGTGTGCCCAATCCCAGCTAAGTGTCTCCGGTCTCCTCATCTGTAAGCCTTGAGCAGGGTGTCAGAAGTTGTGTGGTGTCAGAAAGACTCCTGGTTAAGGACCGGGCACATAGGGCAGACAGCCAGGCTGTGACACATCTATGCTCTAGTCTCAGCCTTTGGAGAGCTGTGCCCTTGTACTGGAGAGGACCGTGGTCTAGCTGTGGGCATGGTCTCAGGGCTCAGGTGTTAAGCTCCCCTTGGTCACAGAGGAAGATCTGGGTGATAGTTTGAACCAGGAGGTGGCTGGGCATGCCCCAGCTGCTCTGAGGAGCTGATGGACCCACTGCCCTCCTAAGATCACAGTGCCTCTGTGCTGCCCTGTTTTTTTCTGCCTGAAGACAGTTGGTGGCTTGAAAGAGATGGGACATCAATTTTGTTGGAACAAGAGAAAATAAACCTTTACAACAACTCAATAATTAAAAAAAAAAAAAATCAAAGAGCGCCTGGCCGGCAGGAGGCCATAAAGTTGCTGAAACACGGGCACTAGCTCAGCGAGACAGGGCGGGCTCTGGTCACCCGGGGCCACCTGGCAGCAGGCCACGGGTGTGCTGCCCAGCCCTGTTACACCCTCCAGAAAGTTCTGTGTTAGTGCCTGCTCCCAACCTCTCCACAACAGGCGCGCACATTCCCTGACACCCAAGGCTTCTTTTCATTAGAACACAATGAAAAATTTAAAGGAAGGTAAGAAGGCTCAGCTTTGACTTTAGGTAGACAGGAGCCCTGGATCTCTGCCAGGAGCCGCCACTATCAGTGAGGAGGTGGGAGGACAGACCGCCCAAGTCTTCCTACTGTTACTATCTGTCCCCAAGGACACCTCTCCGGAGGTCATCTGGAAGCTGAAAGGGAACTGCAGGGTCCCTGTCTCTGTCCCATCCGCCATGCCCATTGAGATGCACCCTCCTCCCCAGTCCAGCCTGCGGTCCTGTGCCTGCATTTAAAACCAGAAGTGAAGGTGAAGATGGCCAGAGCCCATCCCTTGGCTGTTATTGCCTGCTCAATTGGGGCCTCCCTCGCTGCACATCAGGGGCTTGGTCCCCACCTCTGGCTGATCAGCCTCCAGGTCACCCATCCAAGCCCTTCATGGTCACTATCTCATTTTCAAAACGTACTGCTATTTTTGGTGCCCTGCACGACTCAGGCTCTGGATCAATAAGGTTCCTGCTTAATATTCTAATTTATAAATGGAGAAGTTGAGGTTCTGTGGAGGGGGGGAACAAACCAAGCTGCCCAAAGTCCCTCAGGATTTGAGGCCAGGCTACCTCTGTACCCACCCCGAAGGCATGCCCACTTGCGTGCTGGGATTGCCCATGAGGCCCAGCCTGACCAGCCTTGACACCTCCTCGTGGAATCCCAGCTCTGCCTCGGCGCTGTCCTCAAGCTTTGGCTTCTCATTCTGACATTGTCCTTTCAGCCTGGAGTCATCACAAAGGGATGAGAGCAAAGGGTAACATAGGCCCCAGGGACCAGCCAGTACTGCGCTGCCCAAGCCCGACCTGCTTGCTGGAAGCACTGCCCAGGGCTGCCCCACTGGCCACTACTGAGTTCCTGACAAGCTCTGTCTGGGCCTCAGTTTCTCCTTGGCATCATGAGGGGCCTCTACCAGCCGGCCTGAACCCTCTACTGACATCAGTGGAAAATGAAAGCATCAGCCTGGGCATCTTGTCACGTTCTGGATGGTGTGACGGCAGGGGCTACTGGCCTGTGTGTCCTGCATCTGGGGGAGGGTTAGTCTGAGAGGTCGTGAGTGGGTGGCAGTTGGAGGAGCCAGCTGGTTAATAGGTGGGGTGAGGACCTGGCTGCCGGCCAGCCTTCTGGCTGGGGACTAAGATGCTGGGTCAAGCTTGTCTTTTGTCAGGACAGCTCAGGCTGTGGAGCAGCATTGCCAAAACAAGATTTTTAAAACAGCTTGGAAAATGTGCGGTGCTATTTTCCATGGGACTCTGGCTGAGTCTTGGCTTGCTGTGGGAGGCAAGGGTCTAGGAGGATGGGAGAGGGAGGGAAAGGGAGAAGGGGGCCCGCAGAGCCCTGGGGCCCATTGTTACTCTGCCCCTTTGGCTTCTCTTTACCATGGCCCCTCCATCTTTCCAGGACTTTGGAGCTTTGTCCATTTCCTCCCCACCCCGCCCCCTTCCTGGGAGCTGGGCCCCATCCTGCTTCCGAGAAGGGCAGCCGAGGTCAGAGGCAGGAGAATGGCTGGGTCTCACCCCTGGGTGGGAGCTGGGCTCCCTGCACAACTGAGCGCAGAATGAAGATGCTTCATGCCTTATATCCAAGCTTGTAGTCAGCCCTGAGCCTGGGGGGAGGAACCCTGGGGGTAGCCCGCATCCCCTTCTGCCTGGTTGTCCCCGGAGGGGGTGGGGGGGATAAACCAGGCTGGATCTGAGTCATGGTGGGTCCCCTGGGTGCTGTGGGTGAGCCACTTGGGAGATCCACCTTCACCAGAAATTCTCGATGACTGAAGGTCCAGCCTGGGACCTGGGTAGGTCACTCAGCACTTCTTGGTCCCATTCCCGATGGCTCCCTACATTCCAGAGGGTGCTCCATCCAGCACCTGCTGCTGAACAAGGTGTGCGGCATCCATAGCCCAGGGACGTCACGTCCTTGTAGCCCAGGGACTCGGGGTTCTGCCAGGAAGCCCCTACATTTGCAGCTGGAATCTCAGCTCTGGGCACCTGGTCCCTCCCCACTCCTCTCCTCTGTCAACCTTTCCTATAAACTGGGGTGAACTGAGACCTGGGCTTCCCTGGTTATGTGTGAACTGAGTCATGTCTATGTCCCTGCAGGCTCATTTCACTGGTAATCGATGCCTACTACGTAGGCACAGATTTCATGTCACCTTTGTGTTCCCAGTTGACCCCCCTTGGCTGGAGGCGTGTGTTCATGCTTTCTGGGTGTGGCTCCTGAGGTTGGGGCCCATCCCCAGTGGCATAGGAAGGGGTCACTTGGTGCAGACTCTGGCCTTCAGGCTCCTTTGGAGAGGTTGGACAGGTAACAAGAAAACCCATCCCAGCTAGAAGGGAAAGATATCCTGGGGTTCTCCGTGGCTCCGAATGAGGTGACACTTGCTCTTCATGGTTCCAGGGCTCTGGCTCCTCATGTCCCCCGAGTCCCCCCAAGTCAGAGGAGCTGGTACAATCTTACAGGCTGCTGCTGACTGATATGCTCCATTAGGAGGTCCAACTTCATGTCAGTTAGGTCTAGATGAATTTTCTTCCTGGGAGTGCTGTTGTAAGTCCACAACAGCTCTTCTTGGAGCTGTCCAGTAGGGTCTATGGGCTTGCTCACCTGGGCAGGCCCTGGACTACCCTCACTACTGTTCTGGCCAGGGAAGCCACTAGGAGGGTGGGGAAAGAGGACTGGTCAGGCAATCAGGAGGCTGAAGAGGCTGGGCAATGTGCTGTGGATGCAGGACACTCAGTTCCGCCCCCTTGAATTCTCCTCACCTTAAGTCTTTCTCTCCCACCCCAAGGCTTCCTGCACTTGCTCTAGGAAGCCTGCCCTGACCGTGTCCACAATGGCCTTGGCCTGCATGCTTTGCCCCGTGGGTGCTGTGGGATGCCGACCTGGTGGCTGTGGGACAGAGCACTGAGATGCTCCCACTGTAGTGGAGGAGTCTTCCTTTTGGAACCATAGGAGCTGACGTGTCTCACTCTGAGTGCTAGACATGCACGGGGTTGTGAGGCTCGACTGTGCACTCCCTGATCTGGCCTCATGCCTGAGAGGGACACCTAGGCACTGAGTGAAGGGCAGTGCAGCCGAGCATCCTTCTCTTTCGACGTGTGAGCCGCACTCACAGGGTACAGGGTGCTTATGCCAAGCCCCTTCAACACAGCTGCTCTATAGTTTCTTTTGGACAATGAGCGGGCCAGAATAGAACAGGATGGGGGTTGGGTGAGGAATGCGGGGGCAGGGTGGGGCAAGTGAGACTTGCTGTTTTCTTTGAGGTGGCCTGTCCAGAGGGTGGACCCTGAGGGTCCCTGTGGTCCTCAGGGTTGGTGGGGGAACACCTCCTCTGCAGCTACATGGACTCTGTGGACTTCCACTGGTCCCCACTGGCCCTGTGTGTTAGTGTTAGTTACTTTTCTTATTGCTGCAACAAAGTATCTGATCAAAGCAACTTAATAGAGGAAGGGTTTGCTTTGGCTCCTGGCTTGAAGGTGCACAGTCCATCCATGGCAGGGAAGGCCTGGTGGCAGGCGCATGAGGCGGCTGGTCACATTTCACCTGCATTCTGAAAGCAGGTGAACAGGAAGTGCAACCAGGCTAGAAAACTGAAGGCCTGCCCCAGTGCCCCCCTTCCTCCAGCAAGACTCCACCTCCTAAAGGTTCTACAACCTCCCAATACAGAGTCCTTGGCTGAGGACCAAGTATTCTAATACATGATCATCTGGGGGGTATTTCACATTTAAACCACCCTGAACCCCTCATCCTGACAGGCGCAGCCTTACATGGAGTTATCTCTGGACATCACAGCTGGGGATCCTAGGAAGATGCCCTAGCATCCCAAGAGGACTGCCACTCAGACTCTATCCTGTGGCTCTCCAGAGTGACCAGTTGTGGCAGAAAGGCCAGGCAGGCAGCAAAATTCTGTGACATGCAGAGCCATTCGTCAAAGGCCATGTGGGACGGTGTACAACATGGAAGAAGGGTTTATTTTGGTTCATGCTTTGAGGATACAGTCCACCATGGCTGGGGAAGCCATGGCAGCAAGGAGTGAGGCTGGTCACAGCGCACCCACAGTCAGGAAGCCGAGAGAGATGAACGGGGTACTCTGCTCGCTTCCTTCTTTTCATTCAATCTGCGGGACGGGGCCACCACGTTCTGTGTGGGTCTTTTCTTTTGAATTATACTCTTCTGGAAATGCCCTCTTAGACTGATCCAGAGATGTGTTTCCATGGTGATTCTAGTCTAGGCACGTTGGTAATGAAGGGAAACATCTCAGGGAGTATCTTCTACAATCCTAACAGTGGAACTTGGAGGTCTCACGGGGGAGGCCTCCTGGGTCTGACCTTGAGGCACTTCAAGAACAAATCTGGCGATCGTCCACTCTCTCCCTGCCAGGACCCCTCATGCCATTAGTAAACTCATTTGTTCCCACTTAGACCTTGAACCTGTCAAGCCCCATGGCCCCAGAATGGGGCTCAGGGCTGGCGCACTGTGTGAGCCCTACTTTATCCTCACAGGACAAGAGGAAGGCCAAAGGGCTTTGGACCCTGGACAGAGCCTGTCCTGCTTTGGCCTGGCCCCTTGCACTGGCCTCTGGGAGCCCCGCCACTGGGAGTGGACTCCAGACATCCACCCTCGGTCTTACACTCTCCTTGGACAGCCTTTCTCTGATGACAGCCCACACTCTCCATTCTCCTCCCCTCATAAACATGACACTGGACGAAATGGAACTCACCCTGTGATTCTAGAGATAAAAAACAGTATGAATTCTCAAGCCGAGGCCTGGAACTCACTTTGTAGCCCATGTTCTATGTTCTTCTAGTTCATGATCCTCCTACTTTAGCCTCCCGAATGAGCTACAAGCCCAGTCTCAGGCAGACATTTCAGTGGGAAACAAAGGGTTAAGGAAAAGGGGATTGAGCGGGCATCGCATCAGGTTTGGAAGGGGTTTCCGGGTCATAGGGAAGAGGGCTATTTTTAGAAATCTCTTCCTAATGGTTTAACCAAGATATAGATGGTGACCAGTTTGTCCAGAATGCCTAGTCTTGTCCTGTACCTGGTGGGCTCTTCCCTTGTGGTCCAGGTGAGAGGCAGGGTCAGACGCATGCATCATTGTTAACAGGGAGAGAAACTCTTCAAGGGGAGCAGGTGTTTTTCTTTTTTTTTTTTTAATTAAGAGATTTTTTAAAACAAATAATTTATTGAGAATTTCATACACGCATCTAAGGTGTTTTGATCAAATCCATGCCCACTCCCTCCCCTCCAACTCCTCCCATATATCCCCATCACTTTTTTTCTGACAATTTCGAGTACTCTTTCTTTCCTTCTTATTCTTTCTTGTCTTTAATGGGGCTTTTTGCTACTCTAACATTTCCCCCTCTGAAAAGGTAGCCCTTAAATCTTTTAAGGATTAGATAAGAACTCCCGAATACTTTTGACATTTTTGGACTTTGGAACAGAGTATGTTGCTAAGAGGCCCAAGGACATTTTGACTTTTAGCCAAGAAACTGGCTACATTTCTTTGGGGTCTTTTGAGTACATCTACTTTGTATTTTAGGACTTGGGGCAGATATTCAGAAGGGTATGGAAGGAAGGGGTGTGTGTGTATGTGTGTGTGTGTGTGGTGTGTAGGGGGGTCAGGCAAAGAGAATGCTGCCCATCCACTTTGGACCCCCAGCCGGCAGGAGGCCAGGGGCTTTCTGGAAATTACCAAGATGCAGGAAGGAACATTCTCCTTTTTTCCCAGTGAGCTCAGGAAACTCCCTCTCTGGGTGCCTTCCCAGGAGGGTGCAGCTATGTGAAACCTCTCAGCAGAGGGTCTGCCCTGTCCCACCTGTTCCCCCTAGGCCCCACTGGACTCCAGCCTTCTCAGGCATCACCCCTACTTTGTCCCCCACAAAGTCAGAATGTATGTGGATTTTCTATGGGCTGGAATTTGGGTGCCATGGAGGGGGAACCCCCGAACATCTCCATCATAGAGCACTTGGCCCACCCTGTGCAAGGGCAGGATGGGGTGGTTGGGTCCTCTGCTGGGGCACAGACTTTGTATGGCTCGCAGGGGCTGGCTCCAAGCCTGGAGCAAGTGATGCGCCTGCTGGTGCCTCAGTTTCCCTGCTTGCACAGGGAGAATCTCGTGTCTGGCTTGTAGTAGATGCTCAAGAGCCGGTGGCTGCTGTCCTGGCTGTTCTCCCAGCTGACCCTGTTTAGGAGGCTTTAGACTGTCAGCCCGGCCCCTACGCTGCAGGCAGTGTGGTGTCAGGCAGAGGACCTGCACTCGGGGTCCTTGACAGGAGGAGGATGGGCAGGGATGCCTCCTCACATCCCACTGCCGTCCAAGCTCCCTTCGCGGTGTCACCCTCGGACAAGCTGTGCTCACCAGCCAGGCTACCAGCATCAGGTTGTCAATGGGGCCTGAAGAACTGTTACCCCCACGCCTGGCGTGTTCTGGGCCCTGGAGCCCAGAATCTGGAGCAGGCACAGATGACGGAACAGTCTGAGCCACAAGCTTTTCCCTTCCTTTGGAGGCAGAAGCAAGTTCTGTGCAGCGTCACCCCTCCACCCTCTGGCACCGTTTGACTTGCTCCGCCCTCATAAATGTGCCCTGGGGCTTACTTAGGAATGGGGAAAAATTCTAGGTCTCTGTGAAGATTTATTTAGGAAATACAGAAACCAGGCAGACAAAATTAGCTGCATGTAAGTTTTAAGATGGTTGCGACATACGTTAAAAAAACGCTTCGAATGCAGTTCTACAGGCGTCTTTCCAGGGAAGTGGAGCACAGTCCTTGGAGACAGAACTTGAGGAAAGTCCAGGGCCCGGGATGAGGTCTGCAAGAGCTCTGGGCTGTTCCCCAAGAGTCAGAAAAGAAGCTGGGGGTGGGGGTGCAGGGGACCCAGATCCTCCTCCTGTGGGGCTCGGGTGTTGGTGACCGGATCGTCCACAGTCACTCAGGCCCTTGCCTGGGTGTGGCCCAAGGGCATCTGCGTGCTGTCTGCTTTTAACTGTTCGTTCAGACAAGCAACACTGCTTAGAGGGGCCTTGGCCATCAGCTAGAGCATGGGTTCCCGCCCAACCCAGGGGGGCTGCGGTGGGGCGGGGGGGGGGCACCTGCTCCCGCAGCCACCTTG
>NW_008347322.1:1004957-1025409 GCF_000622305.1 Nannospalax galili
TCGCGGGGGGGGTGCAGATGGGGGAGATCTAAATTCGATCAAAATACTCTGTATGACATTTGCAAAATATTAATTTTAAAAAAGAGAAAATGTCCCACAGGCATGCTCACAGGCCAGTCTGATCAGGCTATTCCCCCGATTGAGACACTCTCGGACCACCCTGGGCTGTGTCAAGTGGACAGCTGAAGCTAACCAGGAGAGGCTCCAATCCGAGTGCCTCCCCTATGGCCTCTCATGCCCACTGTGTAGGTCCCTCCGCTGCTCTGGGTTCAGCCACCTGTTCCTTAGTGGCTATGACGTAACAGCCTTACTCATAAGCAGGGATGGCAGCAGGTGTTCCTCAGGGGCTGCAGAGCTGGCAGTCCAGCTGTCCCAAGAATGAGAGTCAAGTGTGCAGGCTCTGAGGGCCCTGAGGGGCAACACGTTTTCCCGCCTCTATTTTGTGTGTGGGGGTGGAGGGTCTCCTGACCAGACCTGGCTATGTGATCTCCTTGAGATGCAGCCACTGTGAGGTCTGAGTGTGGGGTTTGGTTCTGGGAGCCCCAACCTGCTCGGAAGTTCCCTGGTGCCCACACTGGTGGGTCAGTGTCTGCTCCTGGCCCTGTCATTCCTGACTTTTATCTGACTGTGCTGTGGACTAACTTTCTAGTCTCCTTGTCCTCCCAGGTTCCTCTTTGTTCAAGGCTGGTCCCTCAGCACCTCCCTGGCCACAATCGTTAACAGCCAACAACCATCTACACCTACCAGCATTGTGGACCCCAAGTGTTCAGCTCCCCAGGCGTATCTGAGGGTCTCACTGGAAGGCACCTTGGTCTTTGTGCTGAAACTGACTCAGCATGTGGTAGGCTACCATCTTAGGAGTTGTCGAGGTCCTGAGGCTCCACTCTCCTGACAGACCACCATCTTACAGAAGGGCATTGGGAACCACTTCCCCTTTCTGTTCCTGCACTATGTGACAACACCAGGTACAATTCTGAGAAGACACCATTGATGGGGCAGGCCCCCACCCCCATGACCAAACCTTCCATGCCTGGACCTTGCTCTTTCAACCTGGGGACTTGTGGCACGGGTGTCTGTTCTCAAAACCCAGGTTGTGGTGTCTTTGTTATGCAGCACAAGCTGACTGAGGCAGAGAGAAGGAGGACTCAGCAGAAAAGCAAGTGTTGGGGTGTGTGTGGCCTGTAAGGAACCCTGGACCAGGCATCCCGAAACCGTGGCATCCTCCTGCCAGTGTCCTGCCTTGTACCCAAGTGGCTGGACTTTCTGTCCCGCTGTAATGTGTGGCCTATAAGGAACCCTGGACCAGGCATCCTGAAACCGTGGCATCCTTCTGCCAGTGTCCTGCCTTGTACCCAAGTGGCTGGACTTTCTGTCCCGCTGTATCCACCTGCAGCATGTTGGGGGGGTGGCGTGACCCCAGTGCTCCAACTCTCCGTGGCCCAGACTGGGGAGGAAGAGCCGGCAGCTGGTGGCTGTGAGCTGGCTGTTCCCCACAGGACAGCGGGCGCCTGCTGCAGGGAACACCGAAGGCCATCTCTGTGCCACCCACTCCTCGCTCTGTAGAGGGTTAGGACAGTTTCTCTTTGTAAGGGATACTCCAATTCCCATTTTACAGTCGTGGAAACCGAGGCAGGAGAGTGTGTGTTTGCTTTCACAGGGAACAAGGGAGGCTGGACTTCTCTTCCTTTGACTGCCATCTTCCCTGGGGCCTGGCTGCTCTGTGCGAAGGTGAGGCTGTTAGCTTTGCTGTACGGCTGTACCTGGGCATGGCATCTGTTCCAAAGGCCAACAGTGTACCAGGCTCTGATGATCATATTTTCCCAGATGGAGCTAAACATTGGCGCAGCACAGAGTGTCTCTTGAAGTGTCTGCAGGGTCCTTTGCCTGGAGGGACCCAGGGCCTCCATCCCTCATCTTCCCCACCGGGGTGCTCGGGTGCTGCTCCAGGCCCCTGGGACTGGGCTCACAGCAGGTGAGATGCCACTCTGTGAGGAGCCCTGACTCACTCTGGTGGCTTTAGCGGAGGCTCATGGTGATATGGTGATTCTTTGCGTTGGTCTCATGCCTGTCTGGGGTGAGAAGTCCATAGGGGAGTTGGGTTCAGCTTCAGGCCTCACTGCTCTTTTCAATGTGTGTGTGTGTGTGTGTGTGTGTGTGTGTGTGTGTGTGTGTGTGCATGTTCATGTGCACATATGCATGTCTGCATGTGGAAACCAGAGGATAACCTTGGGTGTTGTTCCTCAGGCACCATCCATCTTGGGGTTTGGTGTTTTTTTTTTGTTGTTGTTGTTTTTTTTTCAGACAGCGTCTCTCACTGGGATCTAGGGCTCAGCAATTCAGCTAGGTTGTATCTGGCCAGTGAGCCCTAGGGACCGCCCCCCCCAGGTCCTCACCTCCCCAATGCTGGGATTAAAAGCATGCAGTGCCACATCTGGATTTTTATGTGGGTTCTAGGGTGGAAGCCAGCTCCTCATCCTTGTGAAGCACACACATCTCCCCGGCCGACCCCCTTCCCACCTCATGAGGAAAGGTTAGGCTTTGATTTGCTCAGGGCCGGCAAGTGGCCTCCTGCTCATGATGCTGGGCAATGATAAAATATGAGTTAAGTCAGAACTAGTCTGCGATGTCAGGGAGTGGTGCTGGCCTGGGGTCCCCCTTGGGGCTTTTCGCTGGGGTGAGGGACCTTGGAGATGGTGTGACTGGAGACAACCACTCATCCCAGCAGGCAGGTTTCCATGTGGTGTCTATAGCGGAGGTCCTGTCCTCACCCACTGTCCAGGGAGGTCTGTCCCTCGGGGTCTCCAGTCAACATGCTTCCAAGTGGGGTACCTCTGAGGCTCCCCTGCCCAGCCACCCCAAACTTTCCCCTCTTGTACGTGCACTGGTGTCCGGGGCATGCAGCTCTCTGAGCAGAAGCCTGGAGACCTCTGGTTTGACATTGCTAGCTAAAGATTGTATGAGGAGATTGCATTTGCTCTAGAAAGGGAAGGACAAAGTTCACACTTCTCCGACCTCTGCCAGCTAGT
This sequence comes from Nannospalax galili, assembly GCF_000622305.1. Lineage (NCBI taxonomy): Eukaryota > Metazoa > Chordata > Mammalia > Rodentia > Spalacidae > Nannospalax > Nannospalax galili. The sequence continues at coordinate 1,007,984 of NW_008347322.1, forward strand.
GAGGTGGGACTACTGTCCCCTCTTACCCTACGGTTGGTCCCTGTGTGGGGGCTAGTGGAAAGCTAGACTCCCAAGAACATGTCACCTGTTTTGACATGAAGTCCTGAAAATAGTCTCCCACACGTCCCAAGGACTCATGAGATGACGCTGACCTAGCTTGGTCTGATTTGGGCTCAACTGTTCAGTGCAGCACACGGTGGGGAGTGAGTGTCTCTTGGGTGCTTCAGGGTCCCTTGGGGCCCAGGGAGATAAAGATGAAAGGTAAGCAGCTCATCTTGCAACAGCGCCTTGACGTGGAGGTGCATCATAGGTTCCCCTTTGGGCTGCTAACAGGCCCGCAAAGCTGCTCAGTGCCCAGTGACATGAGCTTAATACTGACGGACACCTTGCCCAATCTGGAATCACCTAGGATTCAAACCTCTGGGCATGTCTGTGAGGGATTATCCAGGTTAGATTAATTGAGATGGGAAGACCCACCCTGTCCTAATTTGTTTTGTGTTGCTGTGATAAACATCATGGCCAAAAGCAATTTGGGGAAGAAAGGAGATTTATTTCATCTTGCAGCTCACAGTCCCTCATCAAGTCCTGCTCAAGGCAGGACTTGGAGCAGAGAGCGTGGAGGAGCGCTGCTCACTGGCTTGCTCCGTCTGGCTTGCTCAGCTACCTTTCTTCTACAGCTCAGGCCCAACTTCTCAGGGATGGCACTGCCCAGGAAGTCAAGACAGGAGCTCAAGGCAGGACTTGGAGCAGAGAGCGTGGAGGAGCGCTGCTCACCGGCTTGCTCCGTCTGGCTTGCTCCGCTACCTTTCTTCTACAGCTCAGGCCCAACTTCTCAGGGATGGCACTGCCCACAGTTGGCTGATCCCTCCTACATCAATTACCAGTTCAGAAAATACCTCACCGACATGCCACAGGCCAGTCTGATGGAGGAAGTTCTTCCACTGAGGTTTTGGCTTCCAAGTGTATCACGTTAACAACGTAGATCAGCCATCACACACACTAACTGTAGGTAGCACCATGCCGTGGGTTGGGGTCCTGGACTGCATTAAAAGCAGATAGTGAGCTCAGCACAAGTGTTTCCTGACCGTGTGGGAGGGACGAAAGATCCTTCCTTCATAATAACAGCATCAGAGACTCAACGCGGTGGAAGTAGGACAGTTTACGACTTCGCAAAGCGAAGCATCAGCCCGGAATGGCTGGTGTGCTGATAGAGTGCACAGAACAGCTCTTTAAAACCGGAATGCAGGCCCCTTCCTGTCTTTCCTCAGTGGCTGAGTGATCAGGGGGACACTCTTGCACGACACCTGCGCATTATCTTTCCCTCTGCTTCTTAACAAAGACTAGCGTGGGCTCATCTCTGTGTCATATATCCTGTTGTGTGAAAGCTCATCAGGTGTATGTCCTTGTAATGTCCGCGGGCAAGCTTGGCTGTTAGGAATTTCCTACTCTGAACTTACAGTTTGTGCATGTGTGGGGTAACTAGACTAGGAGTGTTTGCATCTGTGCAGCTAGACCAGCAGGCCTTAGCAGGGGTCTAGCCCTTTTGGTTCATTTGCAGCTAGGACTCAAGGCACTTTTGAAAATGGACCACTGTTTTTTTTTTCTTACACTGTGGATGTGATGTGACCAGCTAGCTGCCTCCTGATCCTGCTGCTGGGTCTTCCCCACTGTGATGGACCAAAATAAACTCTTCCTTCCTTAAGCCGCTCTTGATGGGTATTTTGTCACAGCACCTAGAAAAATAACTAATACAAATGGGAACCAGCAGTGGTGAGCTAGAGGATGGGGGTCCTCCAGCCCGGGTGGTCGGGGAGCGAGCATACTCGGGGCGGGGCGTTGGTACTCTAGTCTGGGAAGTAAGGGAGCGTGTGTGCTGGGGGGTGGTCCTCCAGCTTGGGAGGTGGGGGATACAGCAGTTGGAGTCAACCCGGGTGTTGCCTGCTCTGCCTGGGATATGAACTGTGTGGTAACCATGGCACAGATTTCAACAATGGTTGCTGGGGCTGGGCTCGCTTGTCTGCTACCTTCTGGCAGCCTTCTCCCTGGGAAGAAGTTACGCCCCATGGGCTGTGCACAGACCCGTCCACAGCAGTGATGTACAAGGCTGCCCAAGCCTAGAACCCAGCCTGCAGGACGGCGGACCCAAGCACAGCAGCGTGTTCGTAGAGACAAAGCAGCTGCAGGAGATGACCTTTGTGGATGCCCAGACACGGGGGAGCATCAGCTGTGATGCTCAGGAAGGTCTGTCTAAACAGTAGGATACAGAAAGGACAAATCGGTCTCTCTAAGCCCTGAGTTCTCAGGAGTGAACACACCAGGACCACTTACAGAGGGCTAAGGGGACAAACCGCAGGGTCTGAGAGACGTCACCTCCAGCTGGTGTAGTCACTGTCACCCTCCTGGCAGGAATGAGAATATTCTAGAGACACAAAGAGTCTCCCCCCATCAGGTATTGAAACAACCATAGCAAGGCACTGGGCTGATCCCAGGAATCTTGTGCTGGGGGAAGGAAAAAGGATAAGCCTGGAGCCAGAGGCACATTCTTCTGAAAAGAGATTTGCAGCTTGTTGGAGCATCTTACCGGAGAGACTGGAGCTGAGACAGTGATGGGTCAGTGATGGCGGGACCACGCCTTGACCAGGACTGCTTAGCTGAGCATAACTCTGGTCCTCCATGGCAACCTAAACTTCACGCCAGGACCCCACATAGGGACTTGGGGGTGTCATTGGATCTCTCTGTTTCTCGTCCCAATATGGTCACATTGAGTGTAATTCTGGTCCTCCATGGCAACCTAAACTTCACGCCAGGACCCCAGATAGGGACTTGGGGGGGTGTCATTGGATCTCTCTGTTTCTCGTCCCAATATGGTCACATTGAGTGGATCTCCATTTTTTGTTTTTCTCTATTAATTTGGCTCGTTTAGTTGGTTTCTTAAGGACAGGTGGCTTGTTCGTGCTTCCAGGGCACAGGCTCTGACTTTAATAGCTCTGGCAACACCTTTATGGGGGATAGGGCTAACTGCCCATCAAGTTACCACAGGGACCCAGGGCTGACAACCCTGGAACTGGAGTTACAGATGGTTCGTAGCCACCATGTGGGTGCTGGGAACTGAACCCTGGTCCTCTGCAGGAGCAGTCGGTGTCATAACCGTTGAGCCATCTCTCGAGCACCACCCTGCCCCCAGCACTCTTTTTACTTTTCATTTTGAGACGGTGTCTCGCCAAATTGTTGAACTTGAGATCCTACTGTTCCTATCTCCCCAACAACTGGAATCCCAGGCAGTGCCAGGACACAGCTGCCTTTCGGTCTTCTAAGGAGTACATTTTCAGTAGCAGATGTCAACTCCCGATAGTCCCCCTAAGTGGAAGCAAACCAGTAGTAGCGGTTGACTAACTTAGGCTGTATTTCTGCCCCAGCTTTGAGGGAATAAAGACAAGTGTTCATAGTTTACGGTGACCCCAGGAAGTTCAGACAGGGAACTGGGACAGGAGGCACCACAGGGCACATCTGGGCTCAGTCACTGGGCACGTTGGATAGTGATACAAATGCTCTTTGGGGTACCATCCAAGGGTGGAGGAAGTCGAGGTGTTTACCCACCACATCTTTCCCTTGCTGGACCAAAGATGCCTCTAGAGTGCTGGTCACCCAGTTTTTCTGATCTCCCCTGTGTGGGGGGGCTGAGTCAAATTCAGGAGAAAATCCAGTGCAGGCTTTGGGAACAGAGAGCGCTGAGCTGTGAGCTGAGCTGCTTCCGTTGGGCGCCGAGGACCGAACTCGGGGCTGCACACGCGGGAGAGGCAGGCCCTGATGTGACTCCAGCCCTGTCTGGCTGCAGGTCCATGATGCTCAGCCCTCATGGCCTCCGAAGTCCTGCTGGTCCAGGGGCGGGGCAGGCACAAGGAAAGTCTGGTTTGCCAGTGATAGCGATCTCCCTGTGGCTGGCCAGGGCTTTGCTCCTCAGAGCCGGGAGACATGTCGTTGCTTCAGGAATAAACTCTCTGGTCTTGGACTTCATTATACTCTGCCCAGACCCAGGGCCAGAGCCTAATGCATTCCAGATGCCCAGGGGAGGCCTTCAGATGTGAATTTTCCATGTAAGGCTACGCAGTACCACCGTGCCAGGGCTGGCTGGCACAGTGGGTGTGCACATCACGTCTCTGCGGCACTCCTTGGTTCTGGAACTCACTTCTCGGTTCACAGTGCTGTGGGCTGCAGAGTTTACCCAGGGATAATGACCGTGGCTCATGAAATCATGATTCCTGGGGCCAGGCAGGATCGCAGAGAGCTCTGCACCATCGAGCTGCCAGGGGGAAGGGCACACCCGCATCTCCCAGTCACTTGGAGGTGGGATTGAGTCTTATTCACCATGGGAAACTGTTTTTGGTAGCTGCATTTGGATGCCCTGCCTGACTTCCTGTCCAGGGCCTCCTGCCCTTTCTCTAAGGTGGGGTGGCTGGAGAATGATGGGTGACAGCCATGTGCCTGGGTGGAATGTCCTGGGATGAGTGTGCAAGGAGATGCAGAGCCTGAGTGGGCGTTCAGCTCCCCCTCTGGAGTAGGAGCATGCCCAGTGACCTCTGGTAACTTGCAGGAGGCTCCTTCAATGGTCACCCCTCTGCCACCTCATTAGAATAGCTTTTTGTCTATGGAAGTGAGTTCTGGTTGAGAACAATTCAAATAGCTAGGGCAAGTTCACCTAGGAGGAAATATGGTCCCCAATCTGACCCCCATCTAAAAACACAACTAGAAAGAGATGGGCAGCTGACCCTGCCAGGGCTCTGGCTCTTGGCATGCAGGGCTCTGGATTTCAGTGGCCATGTCCACGCCTAAGGTGGGGATCGCTTATCCCTCCCCAGCCCCCACAGCCCTATGTCCGGTTTCCAGCTGGTCAGAGTGCTGGTGGGTGTGTTTTGGGCCATGGGCAGGGTCTCTGGTCCTCTTTTTCACTCTACATAGGGAGATTTGGAAGCTGATCCTGATGCCCTCTTGGGACTTGGCCATTTCTCTATCCTCTCTGCCTTGTGACCAAGCATGTCAATCAGGGCTGTAGGTCCATATTCTAGGGCTCTCTGGGTAGAAGAAACTGTTACCAGGCAGGGGCTGGATTCCTCTTGCTCCATGTGGGTAGACGTGGGTGGGTAAGGAGAGGTTCTTCAAGTGCTTTGGCTACCCTTGTATTCCTGTGTTTTTAAATTTTTAAAATGTATTATGTTATGTGCATGAGTGTAACGCCTGCTTGTGTGTAAGTGCACTCATGATTGCCCAGTGCCTGCAAAGGTCAGAAGAGGGCGTCAGATCCCCTGGAGCTGGAGTTGCAGATGGTTGTTAGCCGCCATGTGGGTGCTGCTCTGGAAGAGCAGTTAGTGTTCTTAACTGCTGAGCCATCTCTCCAGCCTGTATTTCTGTGTTTGACAGCAGTGAATGGTGGGTGGGCAAGTGGGAGCAGCTGTAGGTGGTGCCTTGTAGCATCATAGCTCCAGTCCAAGCCTTGGGTATCAAGACCCTCAGCTGTACAGGTGTTAGAACTCTTATGCAAGTCTAGGAAATAGGGATTCCTTAGCCCTTAACCCCAGCCAGTGCTATAGCACTTGACCTGGTGTGTCTGGGACACTTGGCCTTGAAGACTTAACAGGTCTCTGGGGGAAAGGACAATTTTCCAGTGGCCAGGGTGTGAAGTTTCTCTTCTCTGGGTCTTTACAACCTCTCTCCGCCCTCTATTACAATAATGCTTCGACATTTCTGCTCTTCCTGCTCCGGCCTCTTTCAAACTGCCCAGCTGCCCAGCTGCCTCGCTGAGTTCGAGGCTGGGCCTGTCCGACGTTGCTGCTGTGGCTGCGCTTCCCTTTGCTCCTTCTTTTTCATATTGCCAGCCCAGACTTCACTACTAAAAGCAGGCAAGAAAGACCACTGGAGAAAAGCCTTTATTGGGTCTAATGTTACAAATACCTGGGCTGGCAGCCCTGGAGTGTCTCCCACCTGACTCCCTAAGCCAGCTCAAACGAGCTGCTTGTATAGCCAGAGAAAGGATGTTTGGATCAACCCCAGCATGCCTGATGAAAGTTTGTGTCTGTGGCAGTCATAGCAGTTAGACCATCAGAGGACGGGTTCCCAGTCTAGTGCAGGAGGGGATGGTTGCAGCGTCAGCTGGAGCTTGGTTACAGAAATGTCTCGTACAAACTGCTTGAAGCAGCAGTGGCTGAGGATGCGCTGGGGAGCTGCAGTGTGGTTCTCTCAAGATGCGTGCTGCTGGCTTACAGGGAGTCCAGCTGTTTTCCTTTTTACTCAAGGCAGCCAGAGAAGCAAAGCAGCCAGGGGGTCAAATGCCCCAGCCCCCACATCTTTGCTTTTTTACAGGAGAAAGGAGTCTGATGGTAAGTGTTTAAAGAACGCATTATTAACATGAACAGTGATTTTAACGGTACTTTAACAACGCTAAACACCTGCACAGTGTTCTAGGGAGATGTGGGTCGGTCTCATCTGTCCCAGAACCAAAGCCAGACCAGAAACAGACACACTGGTCCTTGGAGGCTTAGATCCATACTCAGGTACTAACGATCCGAGTGTAACCAACTGTGACTAGCAATAATCAGATACATAGAGATTTAAAGACACGTGTGCAAACATCTAAGTGCTAGTAGCATTAAAAATGTAGGAAACAGCATATTTTAAAATGAAATGGAGATCTTCTTTAAAGGGTAAAAACTCATTCCATTTTATGTTTTACAGGGTTTATACTGAGTTCAATATTGTATAACCGTATTAATTCAACTGTGAACCTAAAAATTATTTATTCTTATGTGTGTGTTTTGCCTGTGTATATGTAAGTGCACCATGTGGGTACAATACCTGTAGAGTCCAGAAGACGGGGTCAGATCCCCTGGACCTGGAATTACAGACTGTTGTTAGCTGCCATGTGGGTGCTGGGAACTGAACCCGGGTCCTTAGAGCGAGCAACCAGTTCTCTTAACCACTGAGTCATCTCTCCAGCCTCCTTATCTTGACTTAAGAAAGATTTGTTTTTCGTTATTTTAAATTATGTATTTGTGTCTATGTGAGGGTACGTTCATGAGTACAGATACCCACTGAAGCCAGAGGAGTCAGGTCCCCCTGGAGCTGGAGCTGGAGTTGTAGGCAGTTGTGACCCACTCAACTTGGGTGCTGGGAACTGAACTTGGATCCTCTCTAAGAGTAGTATGTGCTCCTAACCACTGAGGCATCCCTCCTGCCCCTTCCTTCCTTCCTTCTTCCTTCCTTCCTTCCTTCCTTCCTTCCTTCCTTCCTTCCTCCCTTCTTCCCTCCTTCCTTCCTCCTTCCTTCCCTCTCTCTGTTGTTGCTCATTGTTTCCTTCACAGGGCTCCCTAGTCCCAGCCTGCCTGGAACTCTCTAAGTAGACCAGGCTGGCCTTGATCTCACAGAGATCCACCTGCCAAGTGAGTGCTGGGATTAAAGGTGTGCCCACTACACTCAGCATTCTTCTCTTTCTTGACTGACTCTGATGAAGAAGCTCTTCAAGTCTGATGCAGTCCCATCTGGTATCTGGTGCTTCCTGCCCCTTCCTTCCTTCTTCCTTCCTGCCCCTTCCTTCCTTCTTCCTTCCTTCCTTCCTTCCTTCCTTCCTTCCTTCCTTCCTCCCTTCTTCCCTCCTTCCTTCCTCCTTCCTTCCCTCTCTCTGTTGTTGCTCATTGTTTCCTTCACAGGGCTCCCTAGTCCCAGCCTGCCTGGAACTCTCTAAGTAGACCAGGCTGGCCTTGATCTCACAGAGATCCACCTGCCAAGTGAGTGCTGGGATTAAAGGTGTGCCCACTACACTCAGCATTCTTCTCTTTCTTGACTGACTCTGATGAAGAAGCTCTTCAAGTCTGATGCAGTCCCATCTGGTATCTGGTGCCTGTGTTTCCTGAGGTCCTAGGTACGAAATCGAAGCCAGGTCTGTTTCCTCCATCCTTCCTTCCAGTTGTCTTGTAACTGTCCCTCTGCATTTTTGAGTCAATTTTCCCTAAAATTCTCTTGCTCCTCCAACAGCACTTAGAAAGACAATTTCAAATAAATGGGGGATGGGGGGTGTATCTTAAACTACTTTTTACAAGGATGACACTACATTTTGACTTTTCGTCAAGATACTGGCTACTTTTCTTTGGGGTCTTTTTACCCTAACTGCCTAGCCAGTTCCTACCTCCTATTCTTATCACACCATCCTCTGAAGAGGTTACCCAAATTATCGATAGGGAATCGGGACGCAGACCACACTGGCCTTTTCCATGCTGAACAAGGATACAGGGTGAGGCAGTTGGGGTACCCCTTCAGTGGGTCTATCTGAAAGACTCCCAAATTGCGTAACTCTTATCTGTAGGGGGAGAAGAAAGTCCTTGACTGGCAAATAGGGGATGTGAAGGAGAAGTAAAGGCAGGAGTAGTAGTTCGCTTTATAAGTACCAGACAGGGAACTCTGCCCCTTTTCTTATCTTTGGACAAATGGTGACAGTCTCCCCTCTGGAAAAGCCACTTCTCTCCTCTTTCCACCAGGAGCAGGCAAGGGCATCCACTTCTGTGTCTCCCAAACACAGAACTCTCCTGTTGGCTCCCTTCTCCTTCCATCAGACATGTTGGAGGGCGGCTCTGCCTGCCGAGAGGCCCCGTTCGTTTCTTCAGGTGTGCCATCACAAGCACAGCAGGCGGTGGGCAGGCTACTCCCTCCTGCGAGGCTGTCATGGTGCTCAGCAGGTGGAAGGTACAGCACAGACAGAGCCCAGAGCATCTGTGCTGCACATGCAGCTCCACCTTCTGTCCATCCTTTTGTCTGTAGGGTCCACCTCCAGGGCTTCCCTGAGTCCTCTGTGAAGAGGGGGTTCAAGAGGCCTCACAGAAGCACCCTGTGCTGGATGGCTTGTCGATATGACACACCTGGGTAGAGGGAGTCTCAACTGGGGAATTGCTTCCATTGGTCTGGCCTGTGGCCATGTCTGTAGGGAATTTTCTTGATTGTTGGATGTTGTGGGAGGGCCCAGCCCACTGTGGGCAGGTGGGCCTGTGCTGTATAAGAAAGCAAGTTGAGAACAGGCCAGGGGAGCAGGCCAGTAAGCAGTGTTCCTCCATGGCCTGTGCTCCAGCTCCTGCCTCCAGGTTCCTGCCCTGAGTTCCTACCCTGGGCTCCCTGATGAATTGTGACCTGGGAGATGTAAGCTGAATAAACTCTTTCCGCCCCAAGTTGGTATTGATCAGAGCATTTTGTCACAGCAACGGAGAAACAAACTAGAACAAACCTGGTCCTAGAAGTACTCTACAACACTGCTTTTATCTTCTGTCCCTGGTCCCATCTACCTACAGGGGACTGGGAAATGTCCCTATTAGGCAGCTGTGTCCTACAGTGGCTACACCGTGGATCGACTGCCCTTGCCAGCAGCTCTGTTTTTGAGATCCTGGAGTGGCAGCACTCCTCCAGAGATGTGTATCATCTGTCTCATCCTTCTCCTGGCTTTGTGGTCCGAGGATCCAGGTTTGGAGACTCTAACCTCTTCTGTTCCAGTGCAGGACAAGGTAGGTGTGGGAAACTGGAGAATGGACCTGTTGTCTTACCTAGAGGCTGTGGGTGAGTGGATGTTCCAACAGGATCTCCCACTGTCGCCTCTCCACTGGGATTGGGAAAGTGGAGGCGGGCTCTCATCTGAGGCAGGGAATGGCAGGTTCTTAGCATCTGTCCCACACTAACCTGTGGCTATGGCAGATGTTGCAAATAGACCTCTGAATAAGGAAAGTTGTCTATGCCGAGCTGACCGCAGTGTCCTCATTTGCATGAGAATGCAAGGCAGACGAAGGGTGGGTGGGGACACATGACGGTGGCGAACAGAGGGACTTCCTATGTACCCTGGGGAGGCTGTGAGTAGAGGCTCACTAGGAACTGGCATCCGGTATAATATGGTTGGTGAGGTATAACTTAAGGTAGGAATAAGCTACCATTCATTAAGCCTAAAACCTGCTGGACAAAGGTTCACAGCAACATCATTTGTGAATTTTGAGGGTCTCCTAGGTGCCAGGCACAGAGTCTCTGTTGACTCCATGGAAAGAGAATATGTTTTATAGACAAGGGATGCGGGAGTCAGCCAGGTGCCCAGCTGCCCAATGCCAGGGTTAATTTCCATTGGCAACTTGATTGAATTGAGAAGCAAACAGCAAGTTTGTAAAATGTATTTTTGGGTGTGTCTATGAGCAGATTAGCTCATGCAGACTCTGACTGAATCAATCGATTACCTCACTGGTGGAGTCACAATATGGATAGTGTTGTCTGGAGATGGTAAGGGTTAGGAGGTGGGTCTAGTTGGAGGAAGTAAGTCACGGGGGTATGTCCTTGGGGGCTAGATCTTAAAATTCTTCTTTTCGCATACATATGTGTATGTAGCATGTGTGTGTGTGTGTGCATATTTGTGTGTATATGGGCACACATGTGAGTATGCATGTGGAGGCCAGAGGATGATGTCAGGTGTCTTTCATGATCTATCTCCACTGTATTTACTGAGGCAGGGTCCCTCGTTGAACCCAAAGTTCACCAATTTGGCCAGTCTAGCAGACCCAGAATTCCCTAACTGTCTCCTGAGCACTGGGATTACAGGAGGGTTGCCATGCCCACAGATCCAAATTCAGGTCCTAACGTTTGTGTAGCAAATGCTTTCTCTACTGAGTGATCTCCCCAGCTTGGGCTGTGTCTGACCCTCCTCTCTTCCTGTGTGCACTTGCTTCCTGTCTGCCAGGAGGTGAGCAGCCTCTCCGCCTCATGCTCCTGCCACCGTGATGCCCTGCCGAAGCCCGTGGGGCCAAGCAACCACACACCAAACCCTCTGAAACCATGAGTCAACATAAACCTTCCCTCCCTTAAGTTACTCTGCCAGACGTTTTGGTTACAACACAAAATAACTAGCATGCTGACCCTGTGACAATTATTTCCCCTGCTAACCTGGCCCTTCAGGTCCTCTGCAGTATCGTAAGTGTAGGGGAAATACCTGCAGAATGTTCCAGATAGAGAACAAATCCTGATTGGCTTGTTCAGACTTCCCTGAGTCCTGAGTTGGGAAGATGGGCCGAGGCTAAGGGAGTCATGGAAGGTTCTGGCTCATATCTGAGTCACTCCCTGGTGTCTTTACCATGACGGTTGGTTGATAAGGGGAGAAAATGACCCCAAGAGAAACCCTGGCCCCTCTGTTGGTGTTGGTATGTGACATGGATATGTTGATATTTGGAAACAATGGCGATGGTCATGCAAATGAATTCTTTGGGGTGACAGCCTGTGTCCCACATCCCACTCTGTTACTCTCCTTAACCCACCTTCTGCTTCCAAGGCACAACTGGGTAGATTCTGGGGGCACTTTGGGGGTATCAGGCAGGCTTGCTGGGGGTATTTAGGAGTCTGATCTAATCAAATCTTCGGTCTCTAGCTTCCATAGTTAACCCTTCTTTCCCCACCAAGGGCCAGCAGGGTGGGCTGAGAATTTGGTGCTAGGGACTCCGGAGTTGAGACGAAGGGGGGCTGTGTCTGCATCCCAAGCCTCCTGCCTCTGGTTTCCCCAAGTGGGCAGGAAGGAGTCTGGGAGAGAGCCCTGGGGCTCCTCGGGGTGAGGGGCATGCTTTCTCCTCACCTCTCCCACTTCCCATTTCGCAGGGTCATGCCCTCCCTAGGAGGGTGACCTTGTCTTGGGATGAGTACGTAGCTCCTTCCTTCCAAACTTCATGACTGCCCCACACCTCAAGTTCTCACAGCACATCCCTGTCCACCGTCCCCCTGCAGAGTGTCCTGTTGGTACTGCCCATGAAGCCTCTGGGGACTAAAGGCTCTGTCAAGGTTCCAGGCCAAGCAGGGGTTTTTAAGACACCACGGGGGCTGGTAAGATCAGCAGATACAGTGCTTCCACCAAGCCTGCAGGTCTGAGTTTGATCCCCAGGACCCACATGATGGACCAAGAGAACCGATTCCAGCAAATTGTCCTCTGACTTCCACACATGCCAAACATGTGCAAACATTGTGCGTCTAACAATAAATAAGAACCACCATGGAGCTGGGACACAATGGGGTCCCTTGGCACAGAGTGGGCTTCCATGTTCTACAACAGGGCTCCACCTGATCTTGGTGTGACTCAGCTTCTGGCAGCCTGCATACTCTTTCCTCTCGGCAGGAGCAGCTCAGGGGTCTTGTTCTGCACCCAGAACCCAAAGGGAGGGGTAGAGGGCTGAGCCTTGGGGTGGGGGAGACAGAGGGTCTGGTGATTCTAGGTGAGCGCCCTCCCCTCATGCACGTGTCCACTTGCCATAGGACAAGCTGCTTCTGAGTGGGTCTGGGAAGACCAGCTGCAGTTCAGAAGGTTTTCATGGGGTGCTTCAGGGTAGAGAGAGCCCATCTGGACAGCCCACTGTCAAGTGTCCTAGGTGCCGCGTCTGTGGACAGGCCCTTGAAAGAGCTGGATGGAGTATGGTGGGTGGGTGTGGCTGTATAGCTTCAGGGCCCAGGCTGGCACTTTCCCACCCCTCAGACCAGGAGCTGCCTTGGCTCCCGTGGCTGGTGCTGCCACTGTTGCTGAGACCCATTGGGATGGCCATTTTGGGGTGGCAGTCCTCAGGCAGCCCTGAGAGGGCCAGGGGCAGGCCGACGTGGGGACGTGGCATGTACAACTGGCAGGCCTTGCCTGTGGGAGTCCCAGCTGGCTGACTCATCGCTAGCCGAGAACCCTGAGCAGAAGGGCCCAGCTGTCTGCAGAGCTTCTGGGAGATGCCTGTGTTATTGCAGAGTGGGAGGGCGGAAGGGGAGCAGTCACAGGTCACAGCAGCCTGAGTCTGGCAGCCTCTGGAGAGACGGTCTCAGGCCACAGGGTGGGTGCGATGCAGGACTGGAACTTGGCTCTGCAGCCCTCATCTCCAGCCTGTGCTGTTTATGTTAGGGGGACCGCCATCCTTGCCAGGCTGGCGCTGAGAGGCTTCGGGGGGACAGGAGCTCGTTAGTGCAGACGGCGGGAGAGACCTGGCAGACCAGGACAGCTGGTGACCCAGCCTCGGAGCTTGAAGACAGTCACCGTCTCTCCCGTTGCAGCAGCCTGGGCTGGGGGTTCTGAACCAGGCCTGCAGTGCTGAAGTTTCCCTCAGCTTTCTGAGTCAGCTCAGTGTGCTCAGTAGCTGAGATCTGTGGTCTGGCTCGGGGGCCACCGGGGAGCACTAGAGCCAGTGTCTCCCACCAGTAGGATGCAACCTCTGGAATATTCTGCTCAGGTCTTGGCAGATACTTCCAGCTAACCAGGACTGGAGGCTAATACATGATGTTTGGGTTAGGCGAAGGCATATAAGGGGCGTCATCTCAAAGGCTTGGAGATGGTTCCGTGTGGAGTGTGGCCACCCAGCTTCACGTTCTGCGAATCTTTTTCTCTCTTCAAACCTACCTGCCCAAGCCCCTTCACTTGGACATCTCTCCTCCTTCAGTCAGGCAGTAAAGGGCCTGGTCAACACATGCCATGACCCCTTTCAAGGTCTTTCCTGTCCCAGTTTCTCCTTCCCTGTGAGTAGGAGAGCGGTACCTGTCATCGCAGGCACTGTGACCTGTGCTTCCCCATCTGGGAGGCCCCTCCCACCCCGACCCCAGCATCGCGGAGCTCTCAGTGGTCCCACCCTGACTGATCTTGCCCTCTGTCCGGGGCAGTCAGCTCTTTCTCTGCTTCCTTACTGGACAGCAGAGCTGGACTCTTCTATTCATGAGAAGGAAGAACTAGAGAATCAGCCAGTCCCAGGTTCAAATCCTGGCCCAGCCATGGTGCTGGCAACCTGCTGCTCACTTTCCCATGGTGCACCAGGCATGGTCTGCCTTTCCTGAACCACTTTCAGGCTGGGAAACTGAGGACCCAGGAAAGGAGAGGGGAAGCTGGTGGGTGCTGGGACAAGCTCTTGTGTCCCCCATATGTGTCCCCACCAGGCTCCCATAACAGTACCTCTGAGCCCGTATGAGGATTCCTGAGTGTCTTTTCCAGGAGGTGGGAAGCTTTGCTGCTGGCCCCCGAGTCCCAGCACCTGTCCCCTGCGTCTGCTATGGGCCAGCTTCTGCAGGGGAGGGCATATTCCCTGAAGGCTGGAGAGAGTGGGGTACCCACTGTGGCCTCTAGTGGGCACCCGCCTGGCTCGTCCCTAACTCTTACTTTTCCCCTATGAGCAGACGGGTAGTGAAAGTCTGGGATTTGAACGGAGGGGTGAATTCTTTTCCTGCCAGATCTTGGTAGCTCCACATCCAAATTTAAATCTCTCTGAACTCCAGACCTGCAAATCCATGGGTTGACTTTTCCATATGGGTGTCCAACAGACCCCCCAATAGCGTGTCCCTCCCAGACACCACGTCTGTCCCCTGGGCGTCTCATTCTCAGCGTGGTTGAAGTCAGCAAGCAGCTAGTTCGGAGCTGAGGGTCTGAGTCACATTTTGCCCGTCCTTGGCCTGTGGGCAACTAGATGTTATTTGAGTTCTTACTCATTTCCTGCACCAGTGTAGCCACTATCTTGAGGGCCAGAAATGCAGAGGCAGAGTATCCAATCTATGCGGCCCCAATTGACTGGTGGGATAGAAGAGTCTGGAAGATTTTCCTTCCCTACCGCTGGGTTTCATGGTGTGTATATGTTGTATGTGCTTGTTCATGTGTGTGCACACATGTGTTCAGGTATGCTTGTACTTACTCAGGTGTGTGGAGACCAGAGATTGGTTCTGGGCATCTTCCCTTATTGGTTCCCACTGTGTTCTTTACATTTTCAGGTCTATTTATTTTTATTTTATGTGTATGAGTGTTTTGTCTGCATGTAAGTGCACCACATGCGTGCAATGCCCATAGAGACCAGAAGAGGGCGTCCCCTGGAACTGAGTTACAGATGGTTGTCAGCTGCCATGTGGGTGCTGAGAACGGAACCTGGGTCCTCTGCAAGAGCAGCCAGTGCTCTTAACTGCTGAGCATCTCTCCAGCCTCCTCCACCGTGTCTTTTGAGAGAAGGTCTCTCACTGAATCTGGAGGTCATCAATTCTGCTAGGCTGGCTAGTCAGTGAGCTCTATGGACCCACCTGTCTCCATCTCCTCACCCCCTCCCCCCTCCCCTGCCCATCCCTGGCCTGGCACCGGGGTTATAGGCACGTGCCACCATGCTTGGCTTTTTCTGTGGGTGCTGGGGATTTGAACTCAGGTCCTCATTCTTATGCAGCAGGCACTTTATCCACTTAGCTGGCTCCCCAGCCCCAGGTCTCATCTTTCAGAAAAGAAATTCAACAGTGGCAAGAAACATTCAGATTTTGATGCATCTCACACTTAGAAAAAACTGTGAATATGTGCAGTTTTAAAATACAGATGGCTCCCCAACTTGTGATGGCTTGAAGTGTGATCTTTCAACTGTTCTGTGGCACAGAAGCCTTATGTGTTCTGTAGGAACTGTGTTGATGTGGTTTGCGGTACGATCCTTTCTGGGTACAGGGCGATGACATCCAGCCACCCTACCATCCTGAGGGGAAATGACCTGATATTCTGCGGTGTTTCTAACGTTGCTATGATGTGTGGAGGGTTAGGAACAACAAACATTTTCTACTAACGATGCTTTGACCTTACCCTTGCATCACCAGCGCACAGCTCTGTTGTACGGTGAGGAACATCTGGACTTGTGAAGCGGAACACTGAAGTAGGATCAGATCTAGAAAAGCACTGTGCTTACTGCACAGGAGTCCCTGCTTCTCCCAGCGTGCAGCCCCACTCTCTCCTCACTGTGCTCACTGCACAGGAGTCCCTGCTTCCCCCAGCGTGCAGCCCCACTCTCTCCTCACTGTGCTCACTGCACAGGAGTCCCTGCTTCTCCCAGCGTGCAGCCCCACCCTTTTCTCAGAGCAGCTGTGGTCTTGTCCTGCGTGATGACCACATTTTCTCTTTGGTCTCCACTCATGAACAATTTGACATGACCTGTTTACAGGTAACATACATCAAACTGTGTTCTAAAACTCCTGGTATTGCTTCTTAAAAATATATATGCGGTCGGGGGTGGGAGAGATGACTCAGAAGTTAAGAACACTGGCTGCTCTTGCAGGAAACCTGGGTTTGAATCCCAGTACCCACATGGCAGCTAACAACCACCTGTAACTCCAGTTCCAGGGAATCCTATACCCTCTTCTGACCTCCACAGGCACAGCATAACATGGGTGCACTTACACACATGTAAGCATAACATTCATACATATAAAATGAAAATAAATAAAAATGTTTAAAAATATTCATTTATAATTATTTTTTATTTTATGTATACAAGTGTATTGCCTGCATGTGTGTAAGTGCACCCATGTTGTGCAGTGCCTGTGGAGGTCAGAAGAGGGCATTGGATCCCTTGGAACTGGAGTTACAGATGGTTGTAGCCACCATATGGGTGCTGGGAACCGAACCCAGATCCTCTGCAACAGTGCCCAGCACTCTTAAACGCTGAACCATCTCTCCAAATAAAATGTTTTTAGAAATATATGCACGTGTGCATTTGTGTGCATGTGTATATGCAGGTACACTCGCCTGTGCATATTACTTGGATGCCAGAGGTTTACACTGGTGTCTTCTGTCTCTTCCCATTTTATTTATTGTGTCAGGGTCTCTTGGTGAACTTGCAGTGGACTGTGTTGGCTAAGAGTCACCTGCCTCTGCCACTCAGCACAAGGGTTCCAGACACACACCGTGCAGCTGGCATGCTTGGGTTCCGGAGATCTGAACACAGTTCCTCATACACTCATGGCAGACGCTTTCCCAAAGGAGCCATTTCCCAGCCCCTTGTGGCATCTTTTTTTGACTTTTCAAACATTTATTTATTTAATGTGTGTGTTGGGGGTGGGGCATGCCACAGCACATGTAGAGGTCAGAGGATACCTTTCAGAATTGGGTCCCGCCTTCTACCTTGTGGGTGAACGGAGCTCAGGTCATGCTTGCCAGCTAGCGCCTTTACCCACTGAGCCTCCTCAAAAGAGGCTGTGAGCTTGCTAGGCTTGTTTGAGACGTTTTGGTGAGATTCAGTCCAGTGGGTGCGGAGTCTATGGTGAGTGCCTGTTCTTTGTCGGATAGTGTTTTATTCTGTGGCTGTTTTCAGGCTCATCTGGCTGATTTCATTGTGGGGCACTTTGAACACAGTGGTCTACACTGTCCTCTACAGAGCGCAGGTATGCGTCTATAGCGTGTCTCTAGGGTTTGAAGGACTGCTCCACAGGAAAGATCATACCACATTGTTTTCCATGGTGGTTCTAGAAATTTACACTCATACCAGCTTTTAATGAGACTTCCCACTGCTTTGAAACCTTAGCAAAAATTAGAATTTAATTTTTTTTTTTTGCCAAACTGGTGGACATGTAATAGAATCTTGTAGTTTGAACTTCAAATTTCTTTCTTTCTTTCTTTCTTTCTTTCTTTCTTTCTTTCTTTC
>NW_008347322.1:1025469-1028602 GCF_000622305.1 Nannospalax galili
TTTTTTATGGGGCTGGAGAGATGGCTCAGTGGTTAAGAACACTGGTTGCTTTTGCAGAAGACCCGGGTTTGAATCCCAGCACCCACATGGCGGCTAACAACTGTCCTTAACTCCAGTCCCAGGGGATCCGACAGCCTCTTCTGACCTCCATGGGCATTGCACCCACCGCGGAGATGAGAGGAGGGCTTCAGATTCCCCTGGACCTGGAGTTATGGATAGTTTTTAGCCACCATGTGGGTGCTGGGAATTGAGCCCGAGTCCTCTGCAAGAGCAGTCAGTGCTCTTAACCACCGAGCCATTTCTCCAGCCCCAAACTTCGAGTTTCTTAACTCAGTGTGCTGGACCTATTTTTTTCAAATGTTTTCTAGCCACTGAGGGTACATCTTGGCAAGACAATAGTTCAGCATCTTGTTCACTTTATATCATTACTTTTGCCTTTTTGGAAATGTTGGCTTGAGCTGGGGCTCAGGGTGTGGAGTGCATATAGCTCAGTTGGTAGAGTGCTTGAAGCTTAGTTGCTCGAGTGCTGGCCTAGCTGCACAAAGTTCCGGGTTCAATCCCAAGTACTGCAGAAACCAAGTGTGGCGGCACACACCCATAATCCTAGCACTTGGGAGGTAGAGGCAGGAGGATCAGGAGTTCAATGTCATCATCTGTGTAGTGAATTTGAAGCTAGCCTAGAAGACATGAGACCTTGTCTCAATATATATATAAAGCTGGGTGAGGTGGGGGCACACATTTAATCCCAGCTCCTGGGAGGCAGAGGTAGCAAGATCTCCATGAGTTCAAGGCAGGCCTGGCCTACATAGCAAGTTCCAGGCCAGTCAGGGCTACATAATGAGACCCTGTTTCAAAAAATTATATATATACTATGCTATGCTATGCTATAATATGCTATAATATATATAGGGTGAGGTGGGGGCACACATTTAATCCCAGCTCCTGGGAGGCAGAGGTAGCAAGATCTCCATGAGTTCAAGGCAGGCCTGGCCTACATAGCAAGTTCCAGGCCAGTCAGGGCTACATAATACATAACTGTGGTAACCCTGACCCCCAACATAGGTATACACATATACATGAATAAAAACAAAATTAAACCTAAAAATATATAAAATAACACAGTAAGAAAACAAGAATAAGACTGAAATAAAATGCTGATTTGTCGCACGGCCCAGAGTGGCTCCCGAGTTGCAGGGCTGCGGCTCCTCCTCAGTCCCTGGCCTGCGTCTTCTCTTTCTTCCTGGCTCTTTTGGGTGACGGATGTCTCGTTCCCGTGGTCAGCTGTCTTGGTTTCTTGTCCACTCAGACCGAGTCAGTGTCGTAGCCTGCAGGGCTTGTTTTCCGAACTCAGGTCCTTATCCCACCTGGAACTGCTTTTCATCAAGTGTCAGCTTGGGTACCAGTTTCATTTTCCTGTGGTAAGTGGGTGGTCAGTGATGACAGCATCATTTATGGAGTATCTCTCCCCTGCTGAGCACAAGTTGCTGCCTGGGAAATACTGTCTCTTCTTGAAGTCTCTATTCTGTTTTCTTGGCGAGCCATCCATTTGTGTTCCCATTCCGCACCACCGTGGTTATCACGGTTTCAACGCACATCTTGGCATCTAGAAGGAAGGGCGGTCCTTTTTACCTTTGATTTCTTCAAGAGCAGCTAGCTTGGTGCTCTGACTCTACAGTTTCCCATTGTGATGATTTTAACTGTCAACTTGATTTGACTGGAATCACCTGAGGGGAGAGCCTCAGTGAGGGACTGTCTAGATCAGGTTGGCCTGTGGGTGTGTCTGTGGGGGGTTGTCTTGATGGCCTTAATTGATGTGGGAAGATCCAGCCCGTGGTGGGCGGCACTGTTCCCTAGGCAGGCGGTCCTGAACTGTATGCGTGGAGAAGTCAAGCTGAGCACAAGCAAGTGTGTGTGTGTGTGTGTGTGTGTGTGTGTGTGTGTTGTGTGTGCACTCCTGACTGTAGATGTGGTGGGCCCAGCTGTTGAAATTCTGCCTGCCCCGCCTCAACTTCCCCACAATGATGAGCTGTAACCTGGAATTATTAGCAGAAATAATGGCACCTACCAGTTCCACAGGTGGTCAGCTCTGGGGACTTGAATGCAAATTGCTCTCAATCTACCCACCACTTGGGGACAGTTTACATATTTGTAATCTTGAGTCTTTCAAGCTATTAATTTGTCTTGAGGGCCTTAATTGATGTGGGAAGATCCAGCCCGTGGTGGGCGGCACTGTTCCCCAGGCAGGCGGTCCTGAACTGTATGCGTGGAGAAGTCAAGCTGAGCACAAGCGAGTGTGTGTGTGTGTGTGTGTGTGTGTGTGTGTGTGTGCACTCCTGACTGTAGATGTGGTGGGACCAGCTGTTGAAATTCTGCCTGTCCCGCCTCAACTTCCCCACAATGATGAACTGTAACCTGGAATTATTAGCAGAAATAATGGCACCTACCAGTTTCACAGGTGGTCAGCTCTGGGGACTTGAATGCAAATTGCTCTCAATCTACCCACCACTTGGGGACAGTTTACATATTTGTAATCTTGAGTCTTTCAAGCTATTAACATGTGTAGCTTGTTTACATGTTCTGTGATATGGTTCAAAGGCTTGTGGAATTTTCCAAGTCACATCATTTTCTTCCTAAACACATCCTTGGCCAACACATTCCTAGGCACTTCAGGCTATTGCAAGGAACATCTTTTTCTTATTTTATCCAGAAATATGTTTTGCTGGTATATAGAAATGTAATTAAATTGTGTACATTAATTTTGGTACAGTGTCTCCTTGAATACCCACATGGGTCTTCTATGTTCATGCAGAGTCATGTTGTCAAAGGTGGGGATAGTCTCTTCCCTTCAATGGCTACAGCGTATTTCCCTTGCTTTACTGTGCTGGCCAGGATTTTTCATTCAGTATAGACCGGATATGATGAAACTGGGCATCCTTGTTTTACATTCTGTTTCAAAGAAGTAATTTTAAAGACTATTAAATGTGGCCTTACAGAAGAAGTTATGTAAGTATTCTATGTCTGGTCAAAGGAGTTTCCTTCTATTCTTCGGTTGGTGAAAGAGTTTTAAAAATTTCTGTTTAAAATATTTTATTATTATTATTATTGTGTATGTGCAAGAGAGCGCTCTCATGAG
>NW_008347322.1:1028882-1030092 GCF_000622305.1 Nannospalax galili
GTGAAATGGGGTTGACAGTAATACAGGAAAAATCATTCCCTGTACAACTCTCAAAATACTGGTAAGGCCCTTGAGTACTCTCTCCCTCACACGGCCCACTGGCAGTTTTTTCTTTTTTTACTGAGAGACTGCACCGTAGCATGCATGTGATGGTCAGAGGACAACTTCGTGGAGCTGGCTCTTGCCTTCCCTTTATGTGGGTGTGAGTTCCGGGATCGTACCGAGGTCATCAGGCCTATGAGGTTAGGAGAGGGCTTTTACCCACTGAACCATCTCAGTTGCTCTTGAAAAGAGCTGTAAATCACAATACATATATGTCGAATTAAAATAGTCTTCTCTGCACACACAGAGAAGAGCTGTGCATGTGCGTGCGCGTGTGCGTGCGTGCGTGTGTGTGTGTGGCAGAGGTCAATAAGAAATGTCTCTATAACTCCCACCTTATATATAGTTTCTTTATGTGTATGAGTGAGTGTTTTACCTGTTTGTATGTAAGTGCACCATGGGCATGCAATGCCTTAAGAGGCCAGAAGAGGGTGTTGTTGAATCCCCTGGAACTGGATACTGACAGTAAGTAGCCACCATGTGGGTGATGGGAACTGAACCTGGGTCCTCTGCAAGAGCGGCCAGTACTCTTAAGAACGGAGCCATCTCTCCAGCCCCTTCCTGCACCAGTCCCTCTTTCTTTGAGACAGGATGTCTCACTGAACCCGGTGTTCACCCATTCAGCTGGGCGCTAAGCCCCTCTGGTGATAGGGTTACAGGTGCCGTGGGGCCTGGCTCTCATATGGGTGCTGGTGATCGGATCTCAGGCTCTCATTTTGCAAGGCAGGCACTGTATCCACAGAGTCATCTCCCCAGCCCCAAGACTGTGCTTTGAATTAAAATAGTCTTCTCTGCACACACAGAGAAGAGCTGTGCATGTGTGTGCGCGTGTGCGTGCGTGCGTGTGTGTGTGGCAGAGGTCAACAAGAAATGTCTCTATAACTCCCACCTTATATATAGTTTCTTTATGTGTATGAGTGAGTGTTTTACCTGTTTGTATGTAAGTGCACCATGGGCATGCAATGCCTTAAGAGGCCAGAAGAGGGTGTTGTTGAATCCCCTGGAACTGGATACTGACAGTAAGTAGCCACCATGTGGGTGATGGGAACTGAACCTGGGTCCTCTGCAAGAGCGGCCAGTACTCTTAAGAACGGAGCCATCTCTCCAG
>NW_008347322.1:1031419-1037224 GCF_000622305.1 Nannospalax galili
GGTCAGAAGAAGGCATTGGATCCCCTGGAGCTGGAGCTATGAGCCACTCCCAACATAAGTACCAGGAACAGGAACCCAGATCCTCTGTAAGAGCAAGAGCAATATGTGCTTTTAACTGCTGAGCCATCTCTCCACCCACCCCCTCCCTTTGAGACAGTGTCTCAGTAAGTTGCCCAGCCAGGCCTCAAGCTTGAGATCCTCCTGCCTCAGCCTCCTGAGCAGCTGGGAGCACAAGCCTGTGCCTCCAGGCCTGGCCTTTCCTTATGTCTTGAGATCTGGACTTAGTTCAGCCATAGTCAGCCTTTCTTTGTCTGCAATATCCCTTTGTGACTGTGCACATCCTCAGCGGACTGCTTTACCTGTGTTTTGACACATAGCATTTCATGTTTGGTATTTCTGGTCATAATATTTCAGTAAAAGCATGTTTAAATTTTCTTCATGTTTTCTTTGAAAACAAGCTGCGTCAAAGTGTTTGTTAACCCCATGCATGGGAGTTTTTCTCTCATCGCTCTTTGTGGTCAGAAAGCTCGGCCTTTCAGTTCTTTGAGATGTTTTGAGGCTTGCTGCTGCCTCAGGGCAGAGTGGGTTCTCCTAAAGATTCCACACAAGCGTCAAAGAACCAAGCAGCCACCAAGGACCACAGCCACCAAGGGCCACAGCTATTAGTGGTCAAGTCACTGGTAGACACAGCCATTGGGAGCCACAGCTACCAGTGGCCACAGACACTGAGGGCCAGAGCCACCAGGGGACACAGACACTGGAGACCACAGAAACCAGGGCCTGTAGTCACTGGGGCCCAGAGCCACTGAGGGCAACAGCCACCAAAGACCACAGTCATGGAGAGCCACAGCCCCTGGGGGTCACAGCCACAAAGGCCCTGAGGCCTGACTGTTCCTGATTTTTTGAAGGCTTCTCCTTTGCCCCACTGTTCTGAAACCTCCCGTCTGCCGTTTCCTGGAGGCTTTGGGATTTTACCTTTAGTTTTGAGCCTGCATGCTTGGAGCACACACAGCCTTGTTTTACTTGCTTTTCTGGCGTAGGGGATGTAGTGTGCGTGCACTTTGTCTTGAGATGTATTTCGTTTGGCGTTTGCTTCTTGTATCTCTTTCTTGAGGTAGGATCTCATTATGCATCCCAGGCTGGCTTCGAACTTGTCTTTTTTTTTTTTTTCCTAAACCTCTGTAATGGTTAATCCCAATTGTCAATTTGAGGGGATTTAGAATCACCTGGGAGATGAGCCTCCGGGCACACCTGTGGGGGATTAGTTTGAGTTCATTGAGGTGAGCTGACCCACCCACTGTGGGTGGCAACATTCCCCAGCTGGGATCCTGGACGGAAGGGAAACGAGAATCAGTGGCGCCCCAGCACACCCCACTCTGTGCGTCTTGATTGTGCACGCAGTGTGAGCAGTGGGCCTCAAACTCCCGTGCTGCGACCATGAGGCACTGGATCTCGAACTGTGAGCCGACAGAAACTCTCCCTTAAGTTGCTTTAGCCGAGGTATTTTGTCACAGCATTAAAAAGTAAGTCCGTCCCCCGTGCGGGCCTGTCTTTGGTCTCTCTCCCTGCTTGGCATCCTGTGTCTTTCTGGGTCCATGTCGTGGACCCTTCTATTTTGGATACTCCCTGTAAACACTGAAGTTGATTCCCCCCTGCCTGTCTGTCAGTCTGTGTTTGTTCTGTTTAAATTGTTGTTGCTGTTGCTGTTGTTTGGCACAGGGTCTCCCTGCAGCCCCAGCTGGTCTGGAACTTTCTATGTAGACCAGGCTGGTCCTGATTTCTCAGAGATCTGCCTGCTTCTGCTTCCAAATTCTGGGATTAAAGACATGTGCCATCAAGCATGGCTCTGCTCTTTTTTAAAATAGAATCACGTAGATGTTATGGTTCATATCCACTACTTCTTACTTAGCCATTCCCTTTTTTAAAAAAAAATTATTATTTTTATTTTATGTGTATGTGTGTATTACCTGCATGTAGGTAAGTGCACCTATGTCGTGCAATGCCCATGGAGGACAGAAGAGGCCATCGGATCCCCTGGAACTGGCGTTATGGACAGTTGTTAGCTGCCATGTGGGTGCTGGGATTCGAACCCAGATCTTCTGCAAGAACAGTGTTCTTATCTGCTGTGCCATCTCTCCAGCCCGTGTTCCCTATTCCCTGTTTTCTCTCTCTCTCCCTCTCTCTCTCTCCCCTCCCCCGCCTTTTCCTTTTTCTTTGGGACTTAAGTACAAGATTTCTATTCCCTACCTCATTAGTTTACACTCAGTTATTGTCCAGTTCTTGCCCTTTAAACATTAAATAAAAACATTTGCTTATTTTTGTGTGTCGGTGTGCCACAGTATGTGTAGGGATCAGAGGACAGCTTGTTGGAGTCAGTTCTCGCCTTCGACCATGTGAGTCCTGGGGATTGAACTCAGGTTGTCAGGCTTGGTGGCAACTGCCTTGGCCCACTCAGCCATCTTGCTGGCCCCCATTGCTAGTCCTTTATGGTTAGAGTAGCTTAATAACACACACCTTCCATTTACTGTGCCACCTTCTCAGGTTTGCCATGACAAATGACCAGGAATCCAGTGGTTTTAAATAACAGAGTGTATTTCCTTGTAGTTCTGAACATAGAGGTCTAACATCAAGGGTTATAAGGACCCACTCTTCTTGGGGGCTTGTGGAGTGTGTGTGTGTGTGTGTGTGTGTGTGTGTGTGTGTGTGTGTATGTGTGTATGGTGGGGGGGTGTTCCTGTTTTACCTCTCTCACCTCCTGGGATCCCAAGTATGCCTAGATATATCATTCCAAGCATCACCTCCATCTTCCCCAGGCCTTGAAGCTTCTGGTCATCTCCTATCAGGGTCTGTCATTAGGTCCAGGACCTGCCTGGTCCAGCATCAGTTTACCTGGCACCTCACTGGCCACATCTGCAAAGACTCTTCCGAATAGGGCCTCATTTGGAGTTCTGAGTAGACATGAATTGGGGGTGGAGATCCTTGGGGGACAGCCCAGTGGCCTTTCATTTGATATTTCCCAAGAACCTAGTAGGTTCTAGACACCATGCTGGGGACAGCTGTCTTGCTACCTCTGACCAACTTGGGTCCATCCCATGGTGGGCTGTCCTTATGAGCCTCCTAGGGTGCCCTGGCCCAAGAGTGAGGCTGCTGTCTGTTTTCACTTAGCCGCCTCTCAGGCCAAGATGATGTCATTGGAGCTGGAGCTTAGGCCTGGTGGTGCTGGAATGTAGCCACCAGTGACAGCTCAACTTGGGAGCCTCCAGCTAATGAGGAGGGGGCCCTGGCTGCTCCAGCCTGGGTGGGACCTGCTGCTTCTAAAGCTCAGAGTGGGGCCTCAGTCATAGAATCCAGGGCTGACTGAGCAGGCAGAAAGCAGGGTCGGTGGGAAGGTGGGGCTGGCCACTGTCCTGGGGTGAATACTGGGCCAGGATGGAGCGGTCCACTCTGCTGGGTAGCTGTGCGAGGGGCTCTGACTGCTCCAGGATGCATTGCTGGCTGTGGCCAAGTGGGAACCACAGAAGGAAGGCTTTCTCCTGCTGTGGGGTCACACGCCTGCTACTTGCTGGGAGTGGATGAGGTCCTTACCCTGGGCCAGGTGCACACAACTGAGAAGCTTCAGGCTGGGGCTGACCACAACCTGCACTAAGGCCAAGACCTATGAAGGACAAACAGTGAGAGCTGAGGTGAGGCATCTGAGGCCTCGGGAAGAAGAATGTATGCCAGAACAGGACAGCATTGGCCTCTGGTCCCGGGACACACAGCTGGGCTATGAGGTGACCCTTAGTGGTCCTCAGCAGGCCTGTGAATAAAGGTTATTGCATTTAATCCCCACAGCGGCCCCATGAGGTAAGATGCATTGGTGTTCCCCTCTATAGATGAGGAAACGGCACGCCAAGAGGAGAGACTTGAAACTCACGCCCCAGCACCATGTTTGAGCAAGGAGCCTTGGTAAGGGATCCCAGGCCTTCACCCCTGCGGCTCTGAGGAGGAGTGTTCTCCAAGTCTCTCTCTTCTCTCCTTAAAAAGAGATGCTGAGAAGGTATATAGTAAAGTTTTCCGCAGGCCACACTGTCCCTTAAGTGAGCAGTGGGTCTGGGTGTGGGGAACATCTTGGGACATTTCCAGAGCCATAGTTCCCTGTGACGGGTAACAGGGCCAGGAGGTGAGGTCAACCCCGTGTCCCGGGTCCTCCTCCTCCCCGACAGTTGTAGGGTGGCAGACACCTTCCTGTTCCTGCTCGGTGACAAACACTTAAGTGACCTCTCTCTGGTGACAGGGCTCTCAGGAGAGTGCGGCTCAATGTAGGCTGCCTGGTAATGGTGGGGGCTGTGTGTCCCCTTCCAGGAACATCTGGTTTGTTTCTGTAGGTGTCACATGTTGGCGGTTAAACCGGCTGGACCCACCTCTGTTTACTTTATCTTATCGGTGAGCCCCTTGGTGATGCCGATGGCTCCCGCTCCATCGTTCTATTCCTGGGGTCCTGCCTCGAGCAGACCCCAGACTAACAGTTCCCTCCAGCTTAACAGGAATATGTACTTTGAATTTTTCTTTCTAAATAGCACTACAAAGCACATCTTTATGTGTCAGGCTTCCTGGCCTTGCCATCTAAAGACATCGTTTTCTTTTTCGCAGAATCGGAGGCACATGCACCTCTAGACTCCTTCCATTGTGTCAGCATGGGTCTCTGACTCTCACCGAAGTAGATCCATTACGATCCTTAGCTTATCTGCCTGGCTCTTGACACAGGCTCAGAATACCTCCCTGTGACTTGCCTGGTTGTGTGAGAGAAATGCCTTAGTGTTTTAACTCTTAGAAGCAATTTTGTTTTTTTCCGTCTGGAACAGGTAGATGGTCCCCAGCTCTCTTTATCTCTCTTGTCTTCTTGATTTAACTGTTCTCTACTCTGGTCCATGAACGTGCTGCCCAGTGTGAGGTACTCTTCATGGTGGTGATAAGATTGCAGACCAGGTGTGCTACCACAGAGCTGAGGTTCGGCAGCCTCTGGAACCATAGGTCTGGGAGAGGCCACCCCGAGGATAGTGCCCCCCCGCCCTGGCCTCCTGCACACAGTGCTCTCCCTCCCATAGACACTGTGCATTCTTTAACAGAGATGTCAGACACAGTTGCTGTCTGTCTTAGGAAGGACATGACATTTGGTAGTCGTCTTTCAGGTCCCCTTGTTACATTGTCTCTGAGTCACTCCTCTTGGGTCTGGCTTCCCCAGGTCTGGGGCTGTGTCTCACTGTGCTAGCAGGGTCAAGGTTGGGCTGGGATGTGCCTGGGACACAGATCTGGGCCCCTGGCTCCGTGGCACTGGACAGCCTGTATCAAGGCAAGGGGTTCCTCTCCCTATTTGGGTCCTGGCTGTACCTGCAAAGGCATTTGGGTGACAGCCAAGAACTGGTCCCTAGCCTGGGCACCATGTGTGCACAGTGTGTGCTCAGGGGTCTGCTTGGTGCCTTCAGCCTATAGGTCTGGCAGATGCTGCTGGGAGCCCATGTAATTCCAAATAAAAACAGCACTAAACCATAAACAAGTGGCAGCTAATAGCCCTTAGCACTGAGCCAAACTTTTCATTTTCTTTTCTTTCCAGAAACCTCTTTCATTCACATTTTACCTCTGCTGGGCGCCTCAGCACATGTTGACCGTTGGCCCTGCCTGTGGATGGTTCCCAAACTCTGGAACCTGGCCACTGGGATCCAGATCCCTGGCCGGGCCCAGCTAAAGCTACAGATCCCTAGGGCTTGGGCAGCTGGGCTCTGAGTACGTTTCCC
This sequence comes from Nannospalax galili, assembly GCF_000622305.1. NCBI lineage: Eukaryota > Metazoa > Chordata > Mammalia > Rodentia > Spalacidae > Nannospalax > Nannospalax galili. Next base: position 1,037,194 of record NW_008347322.1, read on the forward strand.
CCAAAGACTCTTCCCAGGCCTCCCCTACCCT
>NW_008347322.1:1037542-1069984 GCF_000622305.1 Nannospalax galili
TATTTATTTGCAGCATACTGGGTCCAAACAGGGTCTTCCCCATGCTCGGTAAGCACTCTACCACTGAACTCCATCTCCAGCCCTCTTTTTACTTTTTATTTTGAGATAAGGGTCTAAGTTGCCTAGGCTGGTCTTGAGCAGCTCACTCTGTAGTTCCGGATGACCATGAACCTGCCATCCCTACTGCCTCAGCCTCCCAAGTAGCTGGGATGACAGGCCTGAGTCACCAGATCTCGCAGCTGTCATTTATGAAGTTTCCAGATGTAGAGCATCCCAAACAAACATTTTAAAAAATGCAGTGTTTGCTCACGCATATGACCACAGCTAGATTCAAGGAAGGGCTTGAGAGTTCCTCAGAGCTCCCTCCGTGCGGTGGCTAGGTCGGTGGCACCCGGGTGGAGGGTCCTCAGCTCCTCTCAAGGGACCCTTTGTACATAGCTAACCTCAGCACCTGGAGGAGCTCTTCCTCCCATCCTTCAGACCTGAACTCACAGGACCACTCTGTGGTCCACCTCCTTCCTATAGGCCTTCCTCACCTGCCTGGACTGCGTGTAGATGGGCAGATGGCTCCTCATTTGGCGTCCCCAGCTGCCCAGTCAGACTGGCCTTTGCCTGGATGCTGATGATGTCTGTGTGTCCCCTCCTCTGCGCCTCCTCCCTTTAGTACTTTGTGTGCTCCTCCTCTTCCTTTCCCTCCTCCTCTCCCTCCCTTCCCTGCTTCCCTCCACCTCTCCTCTTGGGTTTAATATCCCCAAGTATGACAGATGCAGGCATACCTTGTATGCCTCTCTAAAAGTAATTACAATCCTTCATATCTTCGCCCTCAGGCCCCACATCTCCCCTATTGCTTGTGCACGTCCCTCATTTGAAAGTCATGAGTTGTTTGACCCATGGCTCCTGATGGTTTCACCCTGGACAAGATGGGTTTCAAGGTACCCTGGGCTATCTCACTTCCTCAGGCTGCTCCCCGCGTTCCTGTCCCTGCAGTACCCGGTGCAGAGGCCAGACTGCTGTCCCGGTGTCCTTGTTCCTGCATCCCTGCCTGTCAGCGCCGAGACTGCATCAGGTTCAAGTCTAGCCTTCCCAGGTCTGCTCCTAAGTGGTGGAGGATGCTTCAGGCCGAAGAGCCCAGGTGTGGACTTGGGGACAGCTGACATGGAGCCAACAGCCATCACCTGGGGAAATGTCGGATGAGTCCTCCTCACATGATCCTCCAAGAAAGAAACCAGAGATATTCCTGAACATAGAACCAGAGGTCCGGAGAGTATTGGAACCTGGATCTGCTTTGTCACAGCTCTGCTGGGGTACCAGAGGCCAGAGGCCAGCGCCTGTGAGTGGCCTCCCCCCTCTGCGTGGTTCCCCAAGCTCTGAGTGACCTGTTCTGGTAAAGAGAACAGTAGATGTGACTTCCCTTGGCTTGGTGTAAAAGAAACTTCAAGGAGGGTCCAGGGGAACATCTGTGACCCCTCTGCTCCTCGCTCCTCCTCCAAGCCACCTTGGGTTCCTGTGCGCTGCTGGACCATGCTGGGCCGTGTTGGGCTGGCCTTCCTTCTGTAAGGGCCTCTTACCACAAAGCTGCTGAGAACAGCAGCTCAAGGCACACTGACAGATGGCAACCTGGATCTAGGATGGAGGTGAAATTGTCCTGTTTGAATCTCAGCCTGGAGAGGCAGCCAGAGCTGCTCAGATGTTTCCACTCAGCATTTGGCAGAGCCATCACCAGGAAGACAGCAGCAGGGGAAGACGGCAGCCTGGGAGCAGAGGGGGAAGGGTGGGGCCACTGTCCTCAATAGGGCTCCTCATGGGTCTTCCCCGACCACCCCTGACCCCCCTTGTGCCTAGAGATGGTGGCATGGGGTGATATGGCCCTCAGGCCCTTCCGGGATGCTGGCACCCAGCCCTGGCCAGCTCCTCTGGCTCTCGTCCTCCTCGTTACACAGAGCCCATCCACAGAGCCAAGGGGACAAAACTTTTATGTGTAACCCAGGGAAACGGAGGATCTACAGTCTGTGGCCACCACAGGGGGCCCCTGAGAACAGGAGCCCCTAAAGTTCATGGTATCTATGGAAAAAGATTGGCTGCCACGGTTAGAGAAGATGGTAGTTTGAGCATGCCAAGAGTCCCTCTTCTCCCCCACACGTGCTCAGGAGTGTTACATGTTTGAAAGAGCTCAGAGTCAGTCCTTTAAATCATGTAAACCCAGGTATCCATCTGTGTCACTCCCCGTGGACCAGAGGCAGCTCACAGGAAATAAGTATAGTCAAATATGGAAGTGTAAACACACTAGAAGAATTTGGGGCCTAATGTTCTGGGAGTAGACAGCGGTGATGGTTACACAACATGGTGAGTGTGCTAAACGCCCCGAGTCGCACACTCTGAAGTGGTTAGTAGGGTAAACTCTGTTATGCGTATTTTACCACAATAATAATAAGTTTTTTAAAAAAGAAAAGGAAACAATAAAATAACCAACTCAGGGCCAGTAACTTACAGCTGGAGTGGGAAAGGAGAGAAGAAGGCCGGCTGGCTTGGAGGGATGGGCCTGTCCTTCCAGCACTGAGGAAGTCGAGGCAGGAGAATCCCAAGTTCAAGGCCAGCTTGGGCTACACAGCGAAGTCAAGGGCAACTTAGTGAGACTCTTCTCGAAATACAAAGTAAAAACAGGGCTCAGGGTGTATCTTAGTGGTAGAACGCTTGCCTAGCACAGGTGAGGCCCTGGGTTCAATCCCCTGCACCACAACATAGAAACAAATGGAGGGAAGCCAGTGTCAAAAGCAGCTGGTGCAAAGCCCTGAGGTTTACCCGAGCTCACCTGAGCAGACAGAGGAAGAGACAGAGACAGTCACCTTCTTGCTGACAAATGTGAGTAGAGCCCTACTAAGTGCCAGCTTCACAACTATGTTCGAACCATGGTTATGGTTTGTTGTGATGAGTAGTTTTGATCTAGAATCACCTAGAAGAAACCTCTGGGCATATCTGTGAGGAAGTTTCTAGATGGATTAATTGAGGCAGAAAGACCTGCATTAACTGTAGGGATATCTTCCATGGGCTGGGGTCCTGGACTGAATAAAGAGAATGTGTGCTGGACACCAGCACGATCTCTCTCTCTCTCTCTCTCTCTCTCTCTCTCTCTCTCTCCCTCTCTCTCTCTCTGCTTCTTGATGGCAGATGCACTGTGACCAGCCACCTCACTCTCTGGTCACCATGCTTTCCCCACCACGATAGATGACTGTACCCTTGAACTTCCCCACAAGGATGGACTGTACCCTTGACCTTCCCCACCAGGATGGACTGTACCCTTGAACTTCCCCACCACGATGGACCCTTGAACTGCAAGCCAAAATAAAGTCTTCCCCTTAAGTTACTTTTGTCAATATTTTTATCACAACAGGAAAAGTAACTAAAGAAAGAAAACTGGTACCAGGAGTGGGGTCTTTGCTGTGATAAACTTGGCCATTTGATTCTTAGGCTGTTGGAACTGGTTTGTGGAAGAATTTGTGACTTTTGGCTGGGGAAGCTCTACAGTGCTTTAAGAAAAACTAAACATGCCATTTTATTAGGACCTTAGAAAGCCAGAATGCTCGGAGAAACATAGACAGTGGATGAGGAGGTTTCAGAGAAGAACAGAACTCTATCAGGAACCACAGACTGGGGGCCATTCCTGTTACAACCTGACTAAGAATCTGGATGCATTCTGCTTGTACCCTGAGGACTTGCATGAGGCAGAATTAATAAGTAACAGGCTAATTTGGGGCTCACCAGTTCACAGCTGTAGGGTCATCTTGGCTAGAAAAGGTGACACATCCATGGACTCCCAGAGTTAGGAGTCTTTGGGGGCTGTCATTCTGTCTGTGGCAGGGATGAGTAATAAATGAGGTGTTCATAAGAAATGGAGAGAGAGGGTGGGGTCAGGGATAGCCATGGAGAGATGTGGCTGGTCTGGGCTGCTTCATTCCTACCGTTCTTATAAGGACAAGACCAGCAGTTTCTGTCCCCAACACCCTTTGGTGCCTACCTCTGAGACAGGGTAGAAAGATGAGGATATTTGGGGGACATAAGAAAGGCAGGAAAAATCGTCCTGAGTGAGGTAACCCAGACCCAGTAGCTGGATGCTAGCTAGCTCTGAAATCCTAGATATGCATGTCTCAACCTGAAAATCCAGAGACGCCAGGAAACTAGTGATGCCAATGGAGCTGTGGGGCAGCTTCCTGGGGGGCAGGATGCAGTGATATGAAGGGGAAGGAGAACACCAAACTAGGAAGGGTTAAATGGGGTGGGAAATGGGAGGGTGGAGCAGAAGAGGGTGTATGGGGGGGGTAACCAATACTAAAGGCCTTTAGAAGAAAACATATGGAAACCCACCACTACAGAATCTTCTTAAAGTAGGTATATACAGAGATTAAAAAGAGATTAAAAGGAGTTACCATATAACAGGAGGACATTTCCCCTACCAGATACTATAGGCTAACAAGGTAAAATTCCAATGGCAGGAACAGATTCCCTCTCTTGAAGCTGTTGACCAGGGGTCCCATAGACCCCCAAATGATCCTGGCCATTGCCCCTGCTCCTGGTTACCCATCAGAACTTCACGATAAGACCCTATTGCTGAAGACGCGACATACATGAGCTGTAGAACAGACAAGGAGAAATCAAGCTGGTGCTGACTTCAGAGACTGTCTCCCCTGGCCAGTGTTCAGAGTGCTGGAAGACTATGCATGCTACCAGAAGGGAAAACAATCACCAGTCTAACCCAATTTGAATTCCGACCTACAACAACACTGGACTGGCAAGATCGGCTCACTGGTACAACAGTGACACCAATATTATGGGTGTGACCAACCACTTTCTAATTGAATTTAAGGTCCACTTCACAGGATGGAGTTTGTACCTGGTGTGTTGGATATTGGATCTAGGGACCTGAGGCTAGAGAGGTCACAGGGCATAAGAGAGAGCTCAATACTAGTTTTCTACTAAATGGTTATAGTATTAAAGTGACTCCTAGTGACTTCTTGTTATACCCATAGATTAATGCATCTTGAATCTCTCAGCTCCCACCAGAGAAGCTTCCTTATGCAGCAGATAGTGATTACTAGAAAACCAGCACTGACCAACACACAGAGAACAAGAGGCTGCAGAGTGCTCATCCCCGATCAGGACACCGCATCAAACTTCTGCCTCCCAAGGCTCAGGGATCATTGTGGAAGATGGGATGGAAAGACTGTAAGAGCCAGAGAGGGTGGATGATCACAGAGTTTTCCAGACAGCTGGTCAGTTACTCATACGAGCTCACAGCAATGGTGGCAGTGTGTACAAGTACCACGTAAACTCAAGCTAGACAAAATCCCAGCATAGGTGCGGAGAAGTAGGTAAGAAACCCCAACCCTAGCCGAGCAACTATTGCCAACTGATGACTGCTGGGAAGGGGAGAGTCTGTCTCTTTCAAGGACATGACTCTTGGAAGGTTAACCAGGCTCCAGTGGATGGCCACCCTGAAGGACATTTGTAGGCTCAAATTAGACTCTTTAAGCCTTAATACATATGAAATAAAGTACATTAAATTGAGGTGGTTGTAAGGGGAGGAACAGGTAGGAGAGGAGATCTAAATACCATCAAATTATATTTTATATAAATTGTAAAAATTCTATTAAAAATTTCGTGGAGCTCCTCACCCAGGATTCAGATTGAAGCTTCTCTTCCAGTGGAGATACAAGAATTCCTGCACAATCAATGACTGCTTAAGGCCTTTCTCTCCTTCCAGCCATGACCCCGCAATTCTCTAGGAATTTCACCAGAAGCCCCATTTATAGGAAAATGCTATACACTGAGCCCCCTGTGCAGCCCCAGTGACTGCTGGTTTTACTTTATAGATTACAATCCCATCTGAGGCATTCCAGAGCCACGCTATAATCTCACCTATCAAAAGAGAGAAAAAAGAAAAAGAGTTTTCTTAGCAACCTTTTTAGATGTGGCCTGAGAGCCACCAAAATGGTATTCAAGGCTAATACTAAGATAATGGACTGAGGGGCTGCAGAGGTGGCTCAGTGGTTAGGAGCACTGGCTGCTCTTGTAGAGGACCTGGGTTCGATTCCCTGCACCCACATGACACTTAACCATCTGCAGCTCCAGTTACAAGGGATCTGATGCCCTCTTCTGACCTCCGTGGGCATTGCAGGACCCAGGTGCATTTACATACATGCAGGCAATACACTTATACACATAAAAGTAAAAATAATAAATAAAAATTATAAAAAATGATAATGAACTGAGACTCCTGGAGGAGCCTGAACCCACACCTGGGTGTGCCTTACTTTCTTTTCTCACCTCTTTCTCTTAACCACATGCTTAAGACTATATGAAAATATCTTTAATAATCCAGGGATGATTGCGCGTGTTTTTAATCCCAGCACTCAAGAGACAGAGGCAGGTGGATCTCTGAATTTGAAGCCAGCCTGGTCTACACAACAAGATTCAGGCCTGCCAGGGCTGCATAGTGAGTCTCTCTCTCTCTCTCTCTCTCTCTCTCTCTCTCTCCCTCCCTCAAGAAACAAAGCAAGACATTAAAATAAATCTTTAATAGAATCTTCATCTCCGCTTCATTCAAATTGGCTCCTCCAGAAATTTTTAAAAATTCATTTTCATTTTATGTATATGAGTATGTTGCCTGAATTCCCTCCCTCCCTCAAGAAACAAAGCGAGACATTAAAATAAACCTTTAATAGAATCTTCATCTCCGCTTCATTCAAATTGGCTCCTCCAGAAATTTTTAAAAATTCATTTTCATTTTATGTATATGAGTATGTTGCCTGAATGTATGCAAGTGTACCACGTATGTGCAATTCCCCCAGGAGGCCAGAAGAGAGTATCAGATCCCCTGGAACTGGAGTTACAGACGACGTTAGCTGCCATGTAGGTGCCGGGAACTGAACCTGGGTCCGAAAGCAATCATCTCTCCAGCCACCTGAAAATTTTTTCAGTCAAAGCCACAAATCCCAGTTTTACCTGCATTGAGGTCCCTAAAAGATTAAGGGAACTTCTCAGACTGTTGAGAGTGACAGTGTTGGGCTGTGTCCCTTCCCCTCACCATGACACCCTCCAGGTGGGCCCAGCCCCAGCCTCAGCCACTGCATCCTTGCCCCCTGCATGTTACCACCATGTCAGGGGTGGGTGTCCGTGGAGTACTGGCTTCCTCATAACTGTGACAGAAAACCTGACAGAAGACTTCAGAGAAGCGAGGTTTATTTTGGCTCCTGGTTTCTGAGTGTCACAGTCATCACAGCACAGGGAGACCTGGTAGATGGCTCTGTGCTAGGAGAAGTGTAAAGTTGCTGCTGCTCATGTTGTGGCTGGACCAGGAAGCAGAGACGAGGCCTGGAAGCAGGGAAGGGCTGCAAACTCTCAGAAGCCCACACTGGCGATTCATCTCTGTCATCCAGGCTCCACCTCCTAAAGGTTTCCCAGACCTCCCAGAACACCACCAGCTGGGAACCAGGTGTTCAAACACATGAGCCTGGGAGGGACATTGCAGTGTCAAACCACAAGTGCGTAAATATCTCAGTTCCTGGCTCTGGGGGAGGGGACTCCTGTCCCTTCCCTCTGTGTCCTGTGGGGTGCCTGCGCCCCATTACGACTGATCTCTCCTCTCTTCCTCTCTTCATTTTCTCTCCTTCACCTCTCTTCTCTCTGGCCCCCCTCCCCTCTCCTTTCTCCCCTCTCTCTCTCTCTCTCTCTGTAATTTGAGGTAAGCCTCACTTTACATAAAGTTAACCATTTTAAAATAAACAATTCTGGAAGTTGGGCATGGCGGTACATGCTGGTAATCCTGGCACTCCAGGGCTGAGCAGTACTACAAGTGTGAAGTCAGCCTGGGCTACATAGAGAACTCCAAGCCAACCTGAGGTGGATACATTGGGGAACTCTGTTTCAAACAACAAACGAAACAGTCCCCTGACATGGGGCACATTCAGTGTGTTCTGAAGCCCCAGTTGTTCTCTAGTTCCCAGATAGTCTCATGACCCAGATAAAACCCCACGGGCTGGTTGGTTCTTTTGACTTGACACAACCTAGAATCTTTGAAGAGGGATTGTGTGGATCAGGTCGGCCTGTGGGTGTGTCACAGGGTGTGTCACACTGATGTGGGAAGACCCAGCCCACTGTGGGTGGGACCATTCCCTAGGCAGGGGATCCTGGACTGAGTGAGAGTGGGGAAGGTGAGCGGGCCGTAGGGATGATGCACGCACGCACGCTCTCTGCTCTGTTCTTGACTGTGGGTGGTGGAGTAGCTGCCTCAAGGTCCTGCCTTGACGCCCCTTAAAGGACAGACCGTAACCTGGAGTTGTAAGCTGAAGAAACCCTTTCTCGTCTAAGCTGTTTTTCTCGGGGTGTTTTATCCCAACAACAGCAGTGAAATGAGAACAGGTCACTTTGCTGTCACTTCTTTCTGCCCTGCAGCCCCAGTCCCTGACGGCCGCCGGTCTACGTTCTCCACATTTCCGCTTCCACACTTCACGACAATGGAATCGATGATACTAGTCTCTCCCGTCTGGTTGGGATCGATGGTGCTAGCCTCTCCTGTCTGGTTGGGATCGATGGTACTAGCCTCTCTTGTCTGGTGTCTGCTTTTGAAGCTTGTGTGTTTTTGAGGCTCTCCTGTTGGGCTCCCTTCCTTTCCTGGCCATTCAAGATTCCCCAAAGATGACCTCGGCCTGCTGAGACACTCAGCTGGGGTGGACGCTGGGGCTGTTCTCATCTTCTTGGCTGCTCAGAGTCAAGCTCTGTCAACATTAGTCATATAGAGTTGTTTGGTCTTGTCTGCAGAGTGAGGAATTGCCCTCCCTATAAAGATTCTCTATTTTTTTTTAAAAAGGTGTGTGTGTGTGTGTGTGTGTGTGTGTGCGTTTGGATGTGTGTGTGTGTGTATGCACACGCACACATGAGGGCAGGTGCTTGCACAGGGCAGAAGTGTCAGATCCCCTGGAGCTGGAGTTACAGGCGGTTGCGAGCCAGCCAACATAGACACTGGGAATAGAACTCAGGTCCTCTGCAAGTACAGTAAGTGCTCTTAACCACTGAGCCATCGATGAGCCACCTTTCCATTCTCCCCTCTACTGGTGCTGAGGAGGGAATCTAGGGACTCAGGCCCAGTAGGTAGGTGTTCAGCATGGAGCTCCCCCCAGGGCCTGCACACGCACACACTTAAGCAGCTGCCCTCTGACCTCTGAGGAGTGCTGAGGTCGCTGGGTCTGAATATTGCACCCCTGATCCCATGCTGTGCAGCCGTACACACTGACTGCTTAAATAGAGAGAACTGAGTTAAGTTGAGCTTAACAGGCAGGTCCTTCAGCACACTGTCCATAGCCTCTCGTGGCTTGTGGCTATGGAAATGGACAGGGCAGATGTAGAACATCTCAGTCATTAATAATTTTAGACTGGAGCTGGAGAGATGGCTCAGTGGTTAAGAACACTGGCTGCTTTTGCAGAGGATCCAGGTTCAGTTCCCAGCACCCACATGGCAGCTAACAATCATCTGTAACACCAGTTCTAGAGGATCTAAAGCCCTCTTCTGATCTCCACAGGCACTGCATGCATGTGGTGTACCTACATACATGCAGGCAAAATATTCATACACATAAAAAAATAAAAAGAATTTTGGGCTGGAGAGATGACTCAGTGGTTAAGAGTGCTCCTCCAGAAGGCCAAAGTTCAGTTTGTAGTATCCACATTAGTGGCTCAAAGCCACCTGTTAACGCTAAGCTCCAGGGGAATCCAACACCTCTTACCTTTGTGGAAGCTCACATGCATGTGTATAAACACACACATAGACACAGATCGATACACAAGCTTGAAAATATTTTAAGGGGGCTGGAGAGATGGCTCAGCGGTTAAGAGCACTGACTGCTCTTGCAGAGGACCTGGGTTTGATTCCCAGCACCCACTTGGTGGCTATGAGCCGTCCTTAACTCCAGTTCCAGGGGAATCCAAAACCCTCTTCTGACCTCTGTGGCACTGCATGACATGGGTGCAGTCACATACTCATATGTGAGGCATATGAGTGTATACTTATACACATTAAAAAAAATTAAAAAGAGTTTTCTGAAAGGCAGAACTGCCATTTGCTATTTGTCAGTGTGTTTGGAATATAAAAGAAATGTCCCAAAGAACACAGAAGCTAATGATGAAAGTCACACACGTCTGGCACCCTGGACTGGAGCAGGTGAGGCCAGTGGGGCCAGCTGGCTAGATGCTTGGGGGCACTGTCTCGAGGAACAGGCTCAGAGTTCCAGACGTAGGCTTCTGGTGCCCTCATATGCAACGTTCTGAGCTTTGAGTCCAAAGGTTCTCTCTCTCTCTCTCTCTCTCTCTCTCTCTCTCTCTCTCTCTCTGTTAGGGTCATGCCCTTTGTCTCCTTCCAGGAGAGTGTCAAGCTGAAGATAGAGGAGGGCCATTGCCCTGAATCCCTCTGCCAAACAGTCTGTTCCAGGCAGGCAACTGGATAGGCTGTGGAGGTTCTTGGACCTGAGATTCCTTGTCTATGAAATCAGTGCATCCTTAGGGCTCCTGTGGGGCCAGCCTCTCCCCTCTGACCCTGCCCCCTTCCTTGTGCGTTTTCTTAACTGAACCAATGCTTCTCTAGAACCTCCGTGTCCTGACGCCAGTTTTAACTTTCACCTGCCAAGTTTCAGTTCATTAAATCCATATGACAACCCCACAGGCAAATGCTCTTGAGAAATTCACTTCATAGACAGGGAAATTGAGGCAGAGGGAAGATGTGGTCTTGCTGAAGCCACGTGGTCAGTGGGAAATCTGACTCAGAATCCTGAAGCCTTATTGCTAGCTCCATGACCCATAGAGGGCCAGTCTGGTTCCCACTCTGCTAGTGTGGACACTTGCCCTTGAACGTAGGTGAAGTCTCAAGATCAAGGTCAGCCTGTAGCCCTCACCCACTGAAGGCCTAGGCTCAGGGGCCCATGGTTTGCTCAGAGCAGCTGACTTTGTGTCCTACAGCCCAGCAGCCCAGGCCCCATGACTTCATCCCCTCCACACCCCAGCCACACCCCAGGAGTGACCTGACTATCCGTCCTGTCGTTCATAAGAGGTCTCATGGAAGCTGAAGGAAAACACGAAGCAACAAACGTCAGGATCATTGCAGAGCTCATCTCCCCGCAACAGTGTTTTCAAGATTTTTCCCCCTGGGCTCACAGGCTGCCGCGTCGTCCCTCTCTAAGGCTCACAGACTGCAGCGTCGTCCCTCTCTCAGGGCCGTATCAGTGATGCTTCTAGTGTATTCTCGAGAAGCATTTGGATTTCCACATCCAGAGCCCTGGCTGTCCTTTGTAGGGCCCGAATCCTCCTCAGGGGCTTGGAGCTGTTGAAATTTGGATGGACGATCCAAGAGAAATCAAGGATGTTTCCTGGCTCATTCCAGTCCTCTCTGGTGCCACAGTCAGGCTGGGGACGAGTCAACGGAGAGTGTGGGAACCCATGAGAGCTAGGGAACCAGCAATCCCAAAGCATGAGGAAATCAGAACACCATCTTCCAGGAAACTAATGAAAACCGCCTTTATGAGGCAGCTGTTCTTGGGTGTGAACTTTTAAAGCAGCCAGAGGGTCCAGGGAGAAGGCGGACCAGCGCCCCCCCGCATGGAATCTGCACAGTAAACGAACCCTGCAGCCCCGGTTCAAGCAGGCAGAGTGGCAGTACCAAGGCACTTGACCTACCCCCTTTAGGAGATGACCCCTAAAGGGGGTCTGCCTTTGACAGATGTGGGGAGTACAGTCCTGGTGGGAGTCCCTCTCAGGTGCCAGGTCTAGAGAGTAGACTGCATGTCTAAGATTCCCCTTTTGTAATAGCTTCTACTGGAAGCCTTAGCGGCGGGGCGAGAATGCCATTAGTGTCGTTCTATTCAGAACTTGCAGCCACTTGTGGAATGCTTGCGCTCTTATTTATAGAAAATGAAAACCAAGGATCAGGGAGAGCAAATAACTTCCAAGCTGTACCACAGTGCTTCACTGGGTGCACGGGAGCCTCAGGAGGGTATGCCAGCATAGGGACAGCTAGGGCTGCAGTAAATCAGGGTGTGGACTGCTGTCTCTGTGCTAGACTGACATCTCCCTTTGTGGAGGACCCTGGGCAGAAGCAGCCAGGGTACATGCCCTTAATTATCAGGGTCCAATGAAGTGAGGTTCTGTAGATAGCCTGTCCTCTGGGTTGCCCTGGACTCACGCCAAGAAAGGAGGAACAGGAAGCCTTTCTTGCATGTGTCAAGGCACTGCGTGCAGATGTGTCACATTTATCATTTGGCACAAAATTCCAGCTGGAACAAATGGAGAAGGGGTAGGAAGGGGTCAGACTTGAAGTACAGTGGCTGCGATCCATCTGTGGCCACTGCACAAGGACTCAAACTGGTGGCCGGGGACAGTCCCAGTGCCAGGTCTGGAGCACTGTCCCCAAGGGTGGCGTGGCCCTCTGCACCGTGCTGGCCTTTTCCTTCACGGATCATGTGCTTGTGTGCTGGATGCCCATCCTCAAATGCTTTCCCAGACTCTTGGTGATGTCGCCCTTCTACCCTCCTGGCCCAGCCCTTCGGCTCCATGGTCCCCAGGTGTCCTCCGTGTGAGATGCTGTAACCGTGGTGACCTTACTATTCCCAGTGGCCCTGCAGTAAACAGATAGCCTCTGACTCCAGTACCCTGATACCCCACAGAGATACTCACAGATGCCTGAGGAACCAAGGTCTTGCTGAAGGGATCTCAAGATCCTGCTGACCCTTCAGTTGGGAAGGTAAGGACTGAGGGAAAGGGAAGTTCCCCGAGGTCACCCTGACAAGTGACTGAGGCGGGTGAACACCCTGCTAACTCTCACTGTCTGGGACCTTTGGTTTTACATACGGACAGCAAGTTTGAAACACAGTTGCTCTTGGTTACACTGGGGTGACTATAGATTGTTAGGTGGAGGGGTAAAATGCAGTCTGCTCCTGTTTTTCAGACACACACACACACACACACACACATACACACACACACACACACACACACATCTACACACTCACACCCTGGCTCTCCAGAGTCAGATGGTGTTCTCTCCAGGAAGATGTTCCTGATAGGGGGCCATTGTTTGTCTCCCAGTATGGAGGGCTCAGGAGTCTGTAGAGTGATTTGCCTCTGAGTCATGTGACCCCTCACTTGGCCCTCTAGAGAGGACCCTGGTGACTCCTCCACGCTTTTGATGGCCCTGGGAATAGGTAGAGACCTGGAGCCTTCCTGGATATATGAATGAAGTGCCTCTGATGCCTGGCTTGCAGCTGTGGGGCTGAGGCTGTGACCTCCCAGGTCTGGACCTCCTGTGACCCCTGCACAAGGAGGAGACTCAGCCCCCATTCTGGGACCAGGAAGCTAGCACTTCGCGGTGGGACAGAATCCGTACAGATTCTCTGGTTTCAGCTGGAGGGACACATGCTGGGCAGTTGCTGGAGTTCTTCCGGAAGGGCTTCAGGGTGGACTGGAGCTGGAGGAGGAGGTGCTGTGGCTGGGTGGCCTGTTTCAAGTCACTGCCTGGAACAGCCTTGTTGAAAAGCTCAACGTGCAAGGGAGGGGTACACCTGGCAGTCCAGTCCGCAGCTCTGTGCCTGGTGCCTGCTGCTTTGCCCCGACCCAGAGGCAGCGGTGGAGTCCCCGGTCCTCCCTGAGGTCCCCAGGGCAGCTGTGCTTTGCTTGGACACATCGGCACCAAGCCTCTGCTGGGCTGCAGTATGGCTGGCCTGGCGGGTCCACCCTGCAATTTGCTGTTGGTCAGAGTGCTCCACGAGACAGAGTCAACCTTAGCTACCGGTGTGTGTGTGTGTGTGTGTTGGGGTGTGTGTGTGTGACATAAACCACTTGAAGAAACAGAGTAAGCACCCATGCCCACGACAGTAACAGTGCCAGCTGCTGGGGATTGGACCCCTTTCCCATGCTGCCAGGCTCTGTAACCCGGGGCCCTGCTCACCCTGAAGGCTGTGTCCTGCCACTTCCTGCTGTGTGGCCTTTGGCAGTGGCCCGGCCTCTTGGTGCCTGTTTCTTCTGTGTTGGAGCTGATGGGGGCTGGGGTGGGGGCTTGGAGTGATGCTACCCGGAGCACATGGACCAGCTCTATTGAGCATTTGAGCAACATGGCTGTCTTCTGTGTGCTCCGCTCCATGATCCACGTGGTGCCAACATCCTCCTTAGGATACGATGGCAGAGATAGGCACTCCCTAAAGGTCTGTGATTAGCCAGCCTTGCCGAATTGGTGAGCTCTCTGTTTAGTAGTGAAAAAAAAGTTCTCGAAAAGAAAAGGTGGGTAGAGATTGAGAAAGATACCCAATATCTACCTCTGATCATTGTGTACACATGTGAATGTTCATACACACACACACACACACACACGCACACACACACACACACACACACACACATCCCTATACAAAGTTTTATGTCATCAGGACAATAACGTCTGACATGATGTTTTGTTTAGAGGCATCTAGAATGGTCTTTCTCGCTCTAAGACTGCATTATAACCTTATGTTGTCCCCCCTCCATTATTTTTCTTTAAAATTTTTTCCTTTTCTATTTTTGAGAATTTCATACATGAATACTGTCTTTGCATTATTTCTGTCCCTCCTGATGCCCCACAGCTCTCCCCCAACTCCCTCTCAATTTCCCTCTTCTTTGATTATTATTGTTACATATACATACATGTGTTTATGAATATCCATATATATTATATATGATGCACTGAGTCTATTTAGTGGTGCTCATGATTGCCTGTGTTTAGGGTTGCCCATTTTGGATTAGATAACCTCTCAGGGAGTGTTCTGGTTTGTTTCTTCTCTGCTGTGACAAAACACTCTGACCACTACCAACTTGGGGAAGAAAGGGTTTATTCAGCTTACATCTCCCAGGTCACAGTTTGTCGGGGACCCAAGGTAGGAACTCAGGGCAGGAACCTGGAGGCAGGAGCTGGAGCACAGGCCGTGGAGGAACTCTGCTTACTGGCTTGCTCCCCTGGCCCCTGCTCAGCGGCTTTCTTATGCAACACAGGCCCACCTGCCCATGGGTGGCACCACCCACAGTGGGCTGGGCCCTCCCACATCACTCATCAAGAAGATGCCCCTCAGACATGGCCACAGGCCAGTCCAATGGAGGCAATTCCCCAATTGAGGCTCCCTCAACCCAGGTGTGTCAAGTTGACACTAAAGCTCTCCAGCACAGGGAGCTAGTCCCTGGAGAAAGCCAATTCTCCCTCCTCAGCATCCATGGACCACCTGTAGCTCTTCCTCTTGAGGTGCGACCCCTGTGACATTTCCCCATCCACCTTGGCATGTCAACTGGTTTTGTCATTTTGCAGATCTTGTTAAGCTACCACACTGTGGAGATGTCATTGGCACAGCTTCCCTGCCATGTCTAGAATGCATTAACTAGCAGCAGGGGTCTTGTCCTCCAGTGCCCACATCGTTTCCCCATCAATACTTCTGATGGTTTCATTTCACACTGGAACCTCTGTCCTTCTGGAATCTGTACTGATGTGAGAAAGTGAAGGAATCCAGTTCTTCCTGGAGCTTCCTCCCTTGGAACCACCAGCCATTGTTCCACCACAATTTACAAGACACGCTACCCTCTCCCTCCCGTCTATCAACATGGATGCTCCCACAGTCCCTTGGAGTATATTCTGGGCTCTGCTCAGCTCCACGGAGGGGAGCAAGTCTATCCTCCAGCTCTGTTAAGTATCAGAGAGTGCTGTGTGGACTGGGGGTGTGGCTCAAGTGATAGAGAGCTTGCCTAATGTGCATGAGGCGCTGGGTTTGATCCCCAACATTGCATTATCCAGGTGTGGTATTGCATACCTTTCATGCCAGCACTCCCGAGGTTGAGGGAGAAGGATCAGGAATTCAAGGCCAGAGACTGGTAGGGAGCTGGGAGGCTTAAGCAACTTGACCTTTACAGTAGAACTTTCTGGTCTTTTCTCAGGAATTGGTGATTTATTTGAACTAAGAATCATTTCTGTCTGCCCTGTCCCCATCCACCACCATGAAGGTTAGTGGGATTTTAACCAGCAGGGCTGAACTGAGTTCATAGAGCGCTTTAAGAGGAAGGCAACTTTATATTCAATGCCACCCCGTGAGGAAGTTCCCTCTTTTTAAATTTTGTTTTGTATTACTCAGGAGAGTTTTGACTTCTTTTCTGCCTAGATTTCTTGTTCAATATGGTTAAATATTGACTTCTAGTGTCTTGTCAGTGAATTCTGTGCTCCCTCATGATGCCCTTCCTGGCGTTTGCATCTTTATGACGTAGTTGATTATGGCTCGTCGATGTGGGGTGGGCCTTTCCGTGGGGTGGGCCTTTCCGTGGGGTGCTGGCCAGCCCTTGGGCTCTGCTCCGTACGGTTCTCTTTCCGCTCAGTCAGGTTTCCACCCCGTGGCTTCAACTTTTTCTACTCACAACATCTTTTCTCCTAAGAGATTTTTATGTGGCCCAGGACTTACACATCTATAAAATAGGTATACATATCAAACATTTATTGATACTATATCATCAAAAATTTATTTCATTTTATTTTAGTTTTAGAGACAGGGTCACCCTGTAGCCCCAGCTGGCCTGAAACTCTACGTAGACCAGGCTGGCCTCAGACACACAGATACCTGTCTGCCTCTGCCTCCTGAGTGCTAGAACTAAAGGCATGTACCACCACACCTGGCAAAAGGAATTTATTTTGAAAACAATTCTTGGCTATAAAAGACAAAAGCCAATTTGCATATTAATGAAATGAATGTCCTTATTTACTTTTGTGTGAAGATTAAATCTTGACTGAGTATTTGATTCTACAGGACAGAGAGTGTCTTCAATGTTTTTGAGAGTATATTGACATTTTGAGTTAATAACCATCGATTCCAGAATATTGTTTCATGTATTGTAGAAAATTACAGAAGTATTTTTAGAGCCATTTAGGAGATTGTTGGAAGCTCTGCCCTTATCATGAGCCAAAAGTCATTTAACAATTTTCTTGTTTATGAAACTCAAGTCAACAACTCAAACAGCAATTTTTGGAATAAAACTTCCTAACATGATGCAACCCACACATAATTTGGGACTTATATGGTGAGGAACGACGGTAAGGTAATAGGAAAAGCCTTTGTTTTCCATAATTAAACCAGCATATTTCTATAAGTGCAGAAAACTTGGCATGTTTTTGCTGTTATGAACATTGCCGTTTGGGCGAGATGGCTCAGCAGGTGAAGGTGCTCACACCCGAGTTCGTTCCCTGGAACCCACGTGGTGGAGGGAGAGAACCAGCTCCTGTAAATTTTCCTCTGGGCTCCACAGGCACACAGTGGCATAATACAAACAAATGTACAAATCAATGTAGCTAAAAGCCCACCGCGACTCTCAATCTGCAATAGTCTTTAATCCGAGTTGTTTTGAGAAGTGTTTGTTGGTGTTGCGTGGTGTGATGAGTACCCAGTGTGCACGTTGTGTGTTCAGAACCAAGGCTATAGTGACAACACGCAACACAACACGGGCTTACACTGCCAGAAATGCCTCAGATTTGAGACACGTGTTTGATTTTGAATTAATTTTTGGTCATTGTGTATTCAGAACCCTTTTACAATTGCTAGACATTTTTTTTATGACCCCATACGGGGTCATGACCAAGAGTTCATGAAACTGTGGTACAGATAAGAGAGTGAGGACGCAGGAGGGAACACCCATCTTCAGAACCTATACCAGCTGTCATCAGAATAAAGGGCGGGGTGTTTTATCCCGTGGCCACGCCTTCGGCGGCTGAGGGAGAAGCTGGTTGGTAATTAGCATGGCCTGTAGAAACAATTCCACTCCTGTAGGAGTTGGCCTAAAAATACCAGGGATTGAGTCATACACAGGGCCCTTCAACACTGAAGGGGCCATAAAAAATGGCCCTTGCCCATTCCAGGAGCTATCCTGGGATCTGTGTCTTCCCGCCCAGAGTGCCCAGCACTTGACAGCTTTGACGGATGGGTTGGCTCCTTGGGGACATCTGACTTGAGGGGCTCTGTGGTCCTGGTGACCATGCTCCCACCATGGTGTGTCCTGCTTGTCTCCTGTGCCTCAGCCTTTTCTCTTGCCTGGCTCAATCCCAGGGCTCCCTCCCCAACAGACACCCTCAGATCGCTTCCCACTGTGTGTCCCCAGTGTCACCGTCCCAAACTCTTCCAGCAGATGGCCTTGGCCATCAAAGTGATTTCCTTGTTTTTCGTCACAGGCATCAATGGCATCAGACAGCACAGGGGTGAAGGGACAAGAGCCACACTTAGCCACTCACGGCCGGAACCAACACCACGTTCACTATCACTTCCTCTGATAGACAGCAGTGCTAGATGGCAGGGTGATGGTCCCAAAGTGGAAGAGATAAGGGATCCTGACTGGAGTGGGCACAAGGGACTGGAGAGAGCTAACCCTATTCTAGTTCTTGATCTGAGTCACTGTGTGCATATACCCATGAGCCTCCACAGAGCAGAATTTTGTCCAATTGGACAGTTTTGTGGCTCGTCCAGCATAGGGCTGAAGAGATGCTCAGCAGTTAAGAGCATCTGCTGCTCTTGCAGAGGACTCAGGTTTGGTTCCCAGCATGCATATCAGGCAGCTCTCGACTGCCTATAACTCCAGCTCTAGGGGATTTGATGCCCTCTTCTGGCCTCCACAGGAACCTGCGTGCATGGTGCACATAAACTAATGCAGGCTCTCTCTCTCTCTCTCTCTCTCTCTCTCTCTCTCTCTCTCATGTGCATGGTGCACATAAACTAACGCAGGCTCTCTCTCTCTCTCTCTCTCTCACACACACACACACACACAAATAAAAATAAATAATTTTTAAAAGGAAATGCGGGTGTCTGAGCTTCATATTTTAAAGCTGTGCTGTCCAAACCAGGAAACAGCTGTGTAAATAAATAATTTTTAAAAGGAAATGCGCGTGTCCGTTCCTCTGAGCTTCATATTTTAAAGCTGTGCTGTCCAAACCAGGAAACAGCTGTGTTTGCAGATCTCCGGAAATTACAGGCCCGTTTAGGGATATCAATACCACAATGGCTGCCTCCATCAAAGGGCATCAGGGATGGAAACGCTGCCTCCGAGGTCCTGCAGAGTCCCTTCTTTTCATCTGAAGAGCCCCCACAGATTATTTTTAGCATCTGAAATTCATTTTCCTCCTTCCGATATTTGAACTTCACCGTTGCAATGAGGCAAATGTGTGTGCCTCCTCCTCCTCCTCCGTCTTTCCAGAGCACCAAAGCTCAGCCCAAGTCACAAAGAAACGCCTGTGGCCTCACCCAGGGAGGAGACAGACACCCTCCACCA
Source organism: Nannospalax galili (assembly GCF_000622305.1). NCBI lineage: Eukaryota > Metazoa > Chordata > Mammalia > Rodentia > Spalacidae > Nannospalax > Nannospalax galili. Next base: position 1,056,881 of record NW_008347322.1, read on the forward strand.
TCCAGTCTGGGCTGAAATTTCACTGATGAATGGGTAGCGTGGTGGTTTGACCTGATTACAGATGCCAGATCCACAATGGGGCACGGCTGTGTGCCCCTTGGGTCATCAGGAGGGAGAGCATGAGGTTGCATCTCTGGGACCCTCACTTGGGCAATGGATGCCCCCCGGGGCGACCCACACATCCTTCAGAGGCATGATGGGCGGGAGGGCCCAGTCATCCTTCCCCGGCAGCCAAGGGAGGCCTCAGTTGGAGGATCAGGAGAACTGCAGTGTGCGCTCCTGCTGGTGGGCTCTGCATTCCTTCCTAGTGAAGTATTGTGCTTGGAAAACCAGAATATATGGTCAGCATTCTTCCTATAAACTGAGCGATTGTACATTGTGAAAGAGTAACTTAGAGATGACTGGAGGGTTGCCATGGTTACCCTCCCCCAGCCATGTGGTCCCGGAGTGCTGCCGACGTGGAGCGGGTGGTTCCCCATGGACACGTGGCTGTGGAGGCACAGTCTGGCTCCTTGGCTGCTCTGGTACCCTCCGAGAGCAGGGCTATCGTCAGTGGGACAGTGTGTCCCGGGCCTCCGCAGATACAAGGCCCTGTTGTCACATGAGTTCATACGTGGGAGTCCAGGGTGTGAAGTAGACCCAGATGGGGACTTCGGAGTTAATGCCTGGGAGAGCGTGCAACCCTCCCCCAGGGCTTCCCTGAGATGGCTCAGTGGGCCCATTTGCCCCCAGAGCTGTAGGACAGCAACCAAACCCTTCTGAATGAGCTGGTTTTTCATTTCACCAAACCGAATTTGAGGAAGTTCACCTCAGGCCTGGAGAGATGGCTGCGGATAAAGACCCTGCCACATAAGCATCAAAACTGGGTTTGGGTCTCCATCATCTGGGTAAATGGCAGGTGGGGGTGACAGGCAGCCTGTAATCCTAACCCAGGGGTCAGGAACTGGATTCCCCAGAGCAAACTGGCTAGCCAGACTAGTGGAAACTGCGAGCTCTGGGTTTAAGTGAGAGACTGTACCTCAACATAGGAGGAAGCTTGACATCTGGTCTCCACACACGTGTACACCCCCCCACATGCAAACTCACATATGAACATGTATAACATATTAAATAAATAATTAAGTAAATGTTTAAAAAAAGAAAGCTCACCTCAGACAGTCCAAAGGCGGTCAGGACGGACCTCCCAAAGGATGTATGTCCCAGGGTAAGCGCTGTCCAGAGTGTGTACATGGGATTTATTTCTTGGTTTTTAGCAGAAAATCAGATGTTTCCTGGCTCTGGGCCATGCTGAAAATCCCAGAAAGAATTCTTCTGTGCTCTGAGGAGTGGTTTTGCTTTTTTGCACGGCTACTTTATGTACAACTAATTCTTCCAACCACCCATAGAAAGGGGCCCTGAACAGTGAATAGACAGGCCCATAATTTTTGTAAGAGCAATTCAAAGCACACCCACCCTTCATCAAGACAGGGCCACGAAGACAAGGCCTCCATCACTGACCATGAGCTATAGCTGAGGCACATCAGCCACAGAGGCTGGAGAGATGGCTAAGTGGTTAAGAGCGCTGACTGCTCTTGCAGAGGACCCAAGTTTGATTCCCAGCACCCACACAGAAGCTAATAACTATTGGTAACTCCAGTTCCAGTGAAATCCAACACCCTCTTCTGACCTCTGTGGGTATTGCATGACATGGGTGCACTTACATATATGCAGGCAATACACCTATACACATAAAATAAAAATAATAAATTAATAAATAAAATACTTTAAAAGGTGCATCAGTCACGGCCCTAAGAGTCTCCATACAAGTGTAAGAAGCAAAGTTTGAACTCCAGAGGCAGAGTTAATCCCAGCACAATGGAGGCAGAGACAGAGGATCTCTGGGGCAGACTGGCTATCTACAGTACCCGGAAACATTGAGCTCTGGGTTCAGCAAGAGACCTTGCTTCAATAAATAAAGTGGAGAGAGATCAAAGAAGAAACCCGATCTCAACTTTAGACCTCTACATGTTGTGTGCACACAGGTACACAAGTAGTCGCACACACATGTGCACCCCACACATACACATACACACATGCATGAACAGCACACATGCAAAAACCAAAAAGAATTGGGTAAGGCATACATTCAAAGCCCAGCACCAACCCTTAAAAGCACGTCTCCAGTTGAACACCCAGCTACAGGGGTGGAAGGGCCTCTGGTCCTGCCTGGCCAGCAGCAGTGTGCGGGAACTGGTTCCCACTGGCTCATGGTAACTTGCTGTATGAATCATTTCCAAGTGCCATATTGCATGGGGAGCATGAACTCCAACAAGCTAAGTTTTCATGCTACGGAAACTTGTACCACACAGGGACTCGCAGTGCCGACTCGGTACAAAAGCCTGTGTGTTTCTCTCTCCTCTGTCTTTGTCTCTCTTTCTCTTTGTGTGTGTTGTGTGTGTGTCTGGTGTGTGTGTGTCTGTGGTGTGTGTGTGTGTGTGTGTCTGTAGTATGTCTGTGGTGTGTATCTGTGGTGTGTCTGTCTGTGGTGTGTGTGTGTCTGTGGTATGTGAGTGTGTGTGTGTGGTTTGTGTCTGTGGTGCATGAGTGAGTGTGTGTGGTGTGTGTGTGTCTGTGGTGTCTTTCTGTGGTGTGTGTGTGTGTCTGTGGTGTGTGTGTGTGTATCTGTGGTGAGTGTATATGTTTGTGCTGTATGTGTGTCTGTGGTGTGTGAGTGTGTATGTGTGTGTGTCTGTGGTGTGTGAGTGTGCGTGTATCTGTGGTGTGTCTGTGGTGTGTGTATGTGTGTGTGTGTGTGTGTCTGTGGTGTGTGAGTGTGTATGTGTGTGTGTCTGTATATGTGTATGTGTGTGTGTCTGTATATGTGTATGTGTGTGTGTCTGTATATGTGTATGTGTGTGTGTCTGTATATGTGTATGTGTGTGTGTCTGTATATGTGTATGTGTGTGTGTCTGTATATGTGTATGTGTGTGTGTCTGTGGTGTGTGAGTGTGTGTATGTGTGGTCTGGTGTGTATGTGATGTGTGTCTGTGGTGTATGAGTGTGTGTGTGTGGAGGGGTGCTGGAGGTTGAACTCACCCCTTGCTTGTGCTAGACAAGCACTCTGCACTGAACTACACCCATCTAGGGGAAACTCAGGCCCTCACTGGGCTCCCTTCCACACATTCTGACACGTACAAGCATGTTCTGTTTTGAGCTGCATTCTGAGAGGTGGAGGGAGCACCTGCCCTCAGTACTTGGGCCTCTGGAGAACTGCTCTGGCTGCATGGCTTAGCCTGGGCTTTCGGGACCTTGTCCCTGTGGACCTCGTGGAACACTCCTCAAACTGCTTTTCCAGGAACTCTTCTATAGGATTTCAGGCTGGGAGTCCCCCCACCGCCCCGGGTCATCAGATGTTTGGAGCGTTAGTTTAAAGGGCCTGAGCCAAGTATATGTTTTTCCTCACAGTGTAAAACACAAAACCACACCAGGAGCTTTTATTTAAGTCACTGGCCTTCATCTCTGGTTTGCTCGGGGCTGTGGTAGAGACTTCAGAGTTTAGCGGCTGACACCCTCCCCCTCCCAGCATGGTGCTGGCCTCTTGTGCTTCCTGTTTACCCACACAGCCAGCACCAGGGTATGGCCACCCATCCCCTCGCCAGCTCCCTTTCTGCCTCCCCACTCAGGTCTTGGGCCCTGTTGCCTCCCCAAAGCCCACCTTCAACCCCACCCTTCTAGATATCTGTGGTCTTAGATCTGTTCCACTTGCAACTCCCAATGGCCTCAGGAGATCCTGTCCCTCCACGAACTTTGATTTCATCAGAACTTGTCTCATGCTTGTTGGTTACAATGATGGCTTAAAGGTTGCATTGAGGAGGATTCTGAGCTACAGCCTGAATCCACAGGAAGGAGAGCTGTGATGGATTAGCAATGTCTGTAGTGGGAAGGAGAAGTGGTGAGAAGGCACGCATGATTGACTGTCCTCCCAACTACATACCTTCATTTCCTGTCTTCACACACCTGAACATTTGACTTCCTCATAGATGACGGCACACAAGGACCTCGGATTAGGGTAGAGAAGACGGAACTTAGAGAAATGGTGACTCCCAGGTCACCCCACATATAAATGGCTGGACAGGCAGTCAGACCATGTGGGAAAACCCCCTTATCTCAGAGGAATGAAAAGCAGACTGAATCATTGAGTTTTGGGGTCCTGATGTGCTGAACCCCCACCTCCAATGGACACCCCAGTGGTACTGGGAACGGTCCTCCAGAAGCCACTGTGACCAGAGTCAGTGTCCTCTTCAGTGAGGGACCTGCCTCCTGCTTCAATGGCGATGGAGGGTGAGGGCCGCCAAGCTTCTCCGCAGCGCAGCCAGCAGCCTGTCTCCGTGGCGTCAGTCTCCCTGGCTGGCTGCCCTGGAGTGGAGGAGTACATGTGCGTGGTGTGCCTGATGTGTGTGCTGTGCGTGGTGTGCGTGGTGTGCCTGGCATGTGTGTCCCCAGCAGCCTGAACATCTGACATGTCTCCCTGCGATCCTGCTGTGGGGTCAGGTGATGCATGGGCTATCTCTGCAGTCCAGAACCTTCTTTTCCTGCAGAGCTTTGTCTAATTCACCCTCGGTGCCTCTGGGGCTCGGCACAGGGTAGAGCCCAGAAAGGCATGGATGATTTTGCCTTGTTCAAGGAGCTGAAGTGACAGTAACAGTTCACGGTGCCGTGTCAAAGCCGACAGAGGACCCCACATGCTGTCCAGATTTGTGATGGGATAGTCAGTCTTGTCTCAGTCCCTCCTGACTTTGTCTCAGAGAGCCCCACTCCTAGTGGAAAAAGGATTAAGACAATGCTCCCTGACATAACTGGCCACCCGCTGGTGGCTAGTCTGGGGTAGTGGCTCCCATCCCTCCCGTTCCCCAGCCAGCCATGGCCAGCTAATAAATGCTCCTGCCACTCATGCTTCAGGAAGACTATCGGTCAGCCCTCTTCACTCCATTAACTGTTGACTCACAGTCTGAAAATGTGCTCATGGCTCAGTTGTGGCCAGCGAGCCCTCTCCCGCTCACCCCCTCTCCTCTGCTTCTTCAGGAGGACTTCTTTTCCAAGCACAAGCCATCACCAGTGCCTTCCTGCTGGCTGTGCAGCGACCTTCCTAACGGGACCCGCATGTTCCTACTTAGTCTTTAGCCAGGGGCTTTGGCCCGAGACCTGGTAGTGGAGGATGGAGGGAGGAAGTCATCTGGGAAGGAATCTGTATTCAGACAAGAAAGGAAATTGCACTGAGACAGATGAGACAGGAGGAGGAGGGGATGTTTGTGTGGCCAAGTTCAATAGGGGGAGTGGGGGTGGGCAGGCTGGCCTCACAGGGTCCTGCTCTGCTGACACTAGGGTCTGGCTCAGTCTGGGTGACAGGGAGGTACCCCTCCTCCTTCTGCCTCCTTGGGTACCAGCAGGCTGGGTAGGTCACCCCAGGGATGTGGCAGGAAAATAGATCATAGCAGGAGAGGCCAGGGTGACGGTTTCCTGGGTCTTTCATGTAATCTGCATGAACAAGTGGCCCAGACTGGTCCCCAGCCTCACATGAGCACCCTCAGGGACTTCACAGAATCGGCCTCTAACGGTCCTTTGAATCTCTGGTACTCTCTACTTTAGCACCTGCCTGAGGGTGGGCCTGGCACTCTGCTCCAGTGTCCCTGCAGCTGGCTCGGAGCTGCGGGCCACATGCCATGTCTGGAAGATGAGGTTCTGAGCACAGTAAGTGGTATAGTATGTTCTCCTCTAGCCCCAACCTTTCCCCTCTATGGTAAGCGGAGGAGACTGGGCAGGGTTAGGCAAGGTGGGAAAGAGAGATGCCAGCGCCTAAATTAGCTGTGGTCAGTGACCTGGCACGCAGTAATTGACCTGGACCTTCAGCTCAGCCCTGGGCCAGAGGTGTTGGGAGACTGGATGGTCATGGGACAGTGGACACAGGTCCCCTCAGTGCCTCCTCTTGGATCCTTGGCTTCACCACAGCTCAGTAGCTCAGGCAGTGGCTGTAATGGAGGGCTCTGCCCTGAGACCCACCTGAGCACCCTGTAGCTCAGCAGTGACACTTGTCCCCAGACCTGCATGCAGCAGTCACTACTTGAGTACCTACTGTGTGCCTGGACTGGGCCCCGCTGAGATGAGGAAGTGTGAACGTGGACCAGGCCTCTTGCTGGGTTGCGGGAAGCAGGGCAGGAAGGTTGGGCCGGGCTTGTACTGCACTTACTAATCTGTTCCTCCTGGACGCCAGCTGACCTGTGAGACCTGGGCAGGGCAGGGACAAGGCTCTCAGGTGCTTAGTGGTAACTCAGTACGATGGTAACACTGATCGTCAAATTGACGGGGTCTAGAATCACCTAGGAGACAAACCTCTGGGTATGTCTGGGAGGGAATTTCTAGATGGGAATAACTTGGATGGGAAGGCAAGCCCTGTGTAGGCGGGACCATGGGATGGGTCGTTCTCCTCCCTCTGCTCCCTGACTGTGGACACATGGTGACCGCCTTCTTCCTATTCTCGTCAGCGTGCCTTCCTCGCCATGACGGACTGCACCTGTGACCTGTGGGCCCAAACAAACCCTTCCCTCCACAAGTTGCTTTTGTTAGGTATTTTGTCCCAGCAACAAGACAAGTAACTAATAACTCTGTGTCTGGCTGAGCAATGATAATACCTGATCCATTCCTGATAATACCATTCCTACTTGGTGGGAATTGGCAGGCCCAGAAAGAGAGAGAGTCTGTATCTGTATGAATTCTCTTCCCCAGACACCCTGGGTCCCTTCAACTCCCTCAGGACTTCCCCAGAGACTCCCAACTCTCCCAGGTACGTGCCATATCCCCAAAGGTATTTTCTACAACCCCATAAAGTTCCAGCCCCTCCCCTGGCCTAAGTACAAGCTGTAGTGGGCCTCTTCGTACTTTCTTGTCTAAATCCCGTCTGGGTATAGTGGGGGGAAGGAGACAGGTGGTTGGGGAGGATTTAGGAGGGCATTGTAAGAAAGGGACGTCACTCACATGGAGGCACAGAGACGGTGGGAGGTGGATGCTGAGGGAGAGGCAGACTAAGCCAGGTATGGACGATATCAGCAGCCACAGGAGACAGGGGTGCGACTGCACTGGGGCAGGAGGGGGGACCCAGGTGAGCAGAGAGGGATGGGCAGTGGTGGGGACTCAAGGGAGCAGAAGGGATGTGAGAGCAGCTAGGGGCCTTCTCCAGTCCACAGGAGGCAGTCAGAGAGGCTCAGAGGGGTCCCCTGTCCCTCTGACTTGGCTGCTTCTCCACCTTGGGGTTCTGTTCTGCTCCTGAGAGATGGGCTGATGTCTCTTACTCTCTCCCCGTTTATCTGCTAGGAGATTAAATGTGTCGGTACAGGGAATTATAGTTGCTCAGTCGCAGAGGCATCCCCAACAACTTAGTCTGTGCCCCACAGCTGTAGCAGAGCATCATAGGTGTGGTAGTTGGCAGAGAATGGATCGTGGATCCAGATGCTGGGAAGTTCAAGTGTGGTGCTAGGACACACCTCAGCCTCTGGGCTGCGTCATGAGGAGGCAGAAGGAGAAAGACTGCTTGAGATGGATGGAGGCAGGACTTGTGATGGCTTGTATTCAAGACGTTTCCCAAAGGCTCATATTTTGAATGTTTAGTCCCCAGTTGGTGGTGCTATGTTGATGACCCTTAGGAAGTGAGGGGAGGGGGCTGGGCTGATGGGAGTGGGTCACAGGGGTGGGGTTGGCTCTGGTATAGCTCTCTGTTTCCTGATCTGTGCTATGTGAGCAGCTCTGGGCATAGCTCTGGCCTGTTCGCCCTGCTCCCTGCTTGCTGTGATGTGAACAAGCAGCCACCTCACATTTCCACCATCGCAGACAGAGCCGTCCATGATGATGAACCGAAATGTCTCTCAAACCATGAGTCAAAACATACCTTTCCTCATTTATGATGTTCCCTCACAGCAATGAGAAAAGTATTTCAGGGAGTGTTACAGAAGGTGGTCTTCCTGGCAAAACAGTGTCCATCTTTATCAGATCAGCTGTGTCTACTCTGAATGTCTTTCACTGTTGGGCCTGTGGATTGTTGACTTCTGCATGGAAGAAGGAGATATGGAAGGCCATTGGATGCTCACTTGAGTGTCCAGCCACTCTTCCCAGCTGTGTGTATGCAACTACACCCTAACTGCACATGGCTTTGTGGGGAGGCTCAGGGAGGGACTAGTGTATCTACGCTGGGGAAGGTTAGTTAACTCAGGAGCTCCATCTATGTGGCCATGGCGGGGGAGTATTATCCATGCAGGGTGACAGCCTTCCAGTATGGTTGCTTTCCGGTCACCCATGCGTCAGTCCCTAACCCTTCACTCAAGCTCTGGAAGGAAGCCCAGTAAGACTCCTTGATTCTCTAGGGTGAACTTTGGTGGAATCATACTTTGGTCTGTCCTTGGGAGCCTATGAGGAGAAGGTGGACAATGTTTACATCTCCCAGGGAAGAAATTCTCACAATAGGGTAGAGCTGGTCTGTCTAACATAGTCAGTCCCTAATGGCAACCCTGATCCGGGCGGGCTTGCTCTTATGACAGACACCTCTGAAAGGCCCCCTTGCATATCGCTGTTCTAATGCTGGAGCTCCAGAGAACTCTTGGAACTACAGGCCAATCCTGCAGGATGGAGGATGCACTGCCACCTGGAGTACCAGCCTTTTTCTGTTAGCCACATGCACAGAGCACTGCTGGGTAGGGCGCTGCTGGGTAGGGCATTGCTGATAGATCCCTGGACCCCCCAACTCCATCTGGTCCAACACACAGACCTGTCAGGTGGAGGTCTAGCATGTTCCACAGGTAGATCTCACCTTGTCCATGGCCATGGCAGACATAACCAATCAATCATTGACCTTGTTTCCATAAGTAGAGCTGGTTTGGAGTCCTCTTGACCTTGTGTCCTTGTACCCAGCTCTGCAGTCAGCCCTGGCTGGATCCCAGATGCTCTGGGGATGGATTCCCCTGGCTGTCCTGGCTAAGGGTCCACCATGTTCCTGGCTGTGCGTGATGAGCTGAGCTGCATGTGCTGGCCTTTGTCTCCCGAGGACAAGCTGTGGAATGTGTGCTCTGGGCAGGGGCCAGAGGATCGCCTGTGAAGGAGATCCTGGCTGGGCATCTGGACCCCAGACGTGAGAGGCTGAGCTCATCCAGGGGCTGGGCCAAGCTCTCTCCTAGGATCCTGGACCTAGCCTGGGCTGGGTGGGGGGAACTAGGGGAAGGGTAAGCTGAAGTTCGAACTATTTAGAGAGGCCCAGAGGGTCCAGTGGTCTAGAGACATATGTCCTACTGGTCAGATGTCCTACTATTCCAGCTATGCCTGGTTCTGGGTTCTTGGCCACTCTGGGGACAACAAGACTGGGGCTTCCAGGAGGTACAGTGGACCAAACGTCTCACCTATGTCCATTCTGGTTTACCACCTCTGTGCTATGTGGCCATGGGCATTTTATTTGCCCTGTCTGGGCTGTTTTTTCCCCACTTAGGAGGCTGCCATAGCCCTTAGTGTCATTTTCCTATTGGATTCTGCTTTATAGACCATCAGTGTTAAAACTGCACAGATTGGGGGGTCGACTGGGGTTTGCGATACAGTGATGTGAGCTTGCGTGGGAAGGTATCAAAAAATAACTGAAAGGATGGAGGAGATTTTTCACTTAACCTCAGAACTGGCCAGGGTGGGCAGGGCTTTTTGTAACTGCTGATGAACTACCATATTCTGGAAGGAGGACCCTTGGAGACAGCAGGGACTACAGACAAAAGTGTCCCATGTTCCAGATGGGAGGGACACTCAGAGAAGGATGGGGGCCTCCAAGGTCCTAGGGCTGCCTCTGTGGGTGTGCCTCTGATTCCAAGCAGTTCGTGTCAAACCTTCCCTCTTTGTGACTGCTCTGAGACCTGCTCTTCCCTCAGGGAGCCAAGCCCAATTGGAGGGAGAACAACTGGGGTTCACTGGGAGCCTCCGAGGGGACCTCCTGCTTACTGGGCTGTGGAGAAATTAAGAACAAGCTCACTGAGCCCAGCTCAATGAGGCTCCTGTCCACCCATCTGGATACTGGTGACCTAACATTGTAGGTGTGGGGGCAGTGGCTGTGGTGCAGATTTCAGGATATCTGGGAGGAGTGGGCGGTGGGGAACCGGGACTGTCTCAGAGCACTGCTGTCTGCTGAACGGAGCACTCCTGGATTACTGCCTTGGGTAGCTGCTGCTTCCCCATTGTATAGATGAGAAGGTGAGACCTCGGGGTGGGAGGCTGTGACTCCCTACCGGCATGTGGATCTGGACTCTGTAGTCCTAGGCTGTGTGTCCCACAGGGAAGATGTACTCCCACCAGACGTCAGGGTGTCCCAGGGTTGGAGTTGGGGAGGGGGCTTTCAGGGATGGTGTTACCGGACTGCAAAAGACCAGGGGAAGCCTGCCAGAACCATTGGGTGTGGAGCCAATGTCCTGTCCAACACTTGGACCATGTCAGCCTGGGACTGCAGCCGCTGGCCCAGATGGCCTGGCTGTCTCTATACATTATCCATCTGTGGAGATACGTGGTCTGTAAGAGAACAGATTTATACAAGAATGCTGGGCTCTGAGATCCCCCTGGGGGGGGCAGAATGTTCTAGCAGAGCAGGAAGTGAGCGGGGGCTGGGCTGCCTCCCTCAGGCACTGCACCAAGATTAGGAGGTCCCTGCCTGGCTGGGCTGTGTGGAAGAGCCGCTTGGCTGGCAGATGTGTGCTGAGGACCAGAAGGGGCCTGTGTGTGCGAGTGCTGAGTGTGTCACAGTAGTTCATCTCAAGCGCAGCTGCGCATGGGCTGGAGGTACCTGCCCCTGGCTGCCATATGCAGTGGAGGCTTTCTCTGTTTTCTCTCTTCCTGGGATTCATTTTCTTCCTTTCAACAGGTCAATTTGCTCTGTGAGGGTGACAAGTGCTTCCTCATAGACTCTGTGTGTTTGTTGCTGTCTTGAGGCAGGGTTTCTTGACACCCAGGCAGACACAGGGGGATCGTGAATGCCTGATCCTATCTGTGCCTTTCTTTCCCCAGTGCGGGAATTACAGATGGGCACCACCATGCCCGGCTATTATTTATTTATTTATTTAATCTATTTGTTATTAATTTATTATTAATTCATTAATCTATCTATCTAATTTTCTCTCGTGGACTTTGTTTCTATTTACTCATTTAAAGATCTAATTGTAAGAGCTTCTTGGTGCTCTTCAGCTTTTTGAGTCGTGTTCTTTGACTGAGCCCAGGACAACCTCAGAAAGGGAGCTAAAACAGCACTGGGTGTCTGAAATGTGGGTGCCCACAGGTGCCAGCCTCAGACAGGGATTTGTCTCCCTCAGGACTAGTTGCCACTAGAGATTTGATGACATGCGATAGGATGGTGAACGTAATGACTGAAATTGCAACCTGTCTTTTTTTTTTTTTTCTTGGTATTACAGATTTTGCCAAAAGAACTTTTTTTGTATAAATACTGATATGGGAAAGTGAAATAGGCTGAACCAGAAGTAGTTCGAAATACTGTGTATTGTAAATAGTTAGACCATAATTTCATTATAAATAAATATATACATTTTTAAAAAAAGTGTGTGTGTGTGTATATGTATGTGTGTGTGTGTGTGTGTGTGTGTGTGTGTTTGGCGGGTACATGTGTGCTGTTGCACTAGCCTCCACGTGCACATGTGGAGGCTGGAGGTTGCCATAATGAATCTTGCTGTACGGTTCTCTACCTTATTTTTGAGACAGTCTCTCACAGGCCTGCAGAGGTCAGAGGACAACTTTTGGTTCTTTCCTCCCATCACGTGGGTTCAGAGGATTGAGCTCAACTCATCAAGCTTGGTGGCAAGTGGCTTTCCCACTAAGCTATTGCTCTACCACCACCCCTGCTTTTAAAACTTGTATTTAAGGGGCTGGAGAGATGGCTCAGTGGTTAAGAGCACTGGCTGTTCTTGCAGAAGACCCAGGCTCAAATCCCAGCACCCACATGGCAGGTGACAACTGTTTATAACTCTAGTTCCAGGGAATCTGATGCCCTCTTCTGGCCTCTGCAGGCATTGCACAACACAAGTACACTTACACACATGCAGGCAAAGTTCATACACATAAAATAAAACTAGCATTTATTTTTATTTTATGTGTATGAGTCTTATGCCTGTATGTATTCACTGGAGTGACAGGAGGTTGTTAGCCGCCATGTGGGTGCTGGAAACCAAACCTAGGTCCTCTGCAAGAGTAGCCAGTGCTCTTAACTGCCGAGCCATCTCTCCAGCCCCAACCCCTGCTTTAAAAAATGTGCATATTGAGCCTGGAGAGATGGCTCAGCACCCACATGGTGGTTTACGATCATCTGTAGCTCCAGTTCCAGGGGATCTGACGCCTTCTTCTGACCTTCACAGGCATTGCAGGACACGGGTGCACTTACACACATGCAGGCAATGCACTCATACACATAAAAAATAATAAATAAAATATTTTAAAATGTACATATGGGGCTGGAGAGGTGGCTCAGCGGTTTAGAGCACTGACTGCTCTTGCAGAGGACCCAGGTTCGATTCCCAGCACCCACATGGGGGCTGAAGACCATACTTAACTCCAGTTCCAGGGGAATCTGAAGCCCTCTTCTGACCTCCGTGGCATTGCAGGACATGCGTGCACTCACATATGTCCAGGCAATATACTCATATATAAAAAAATAAAAGTATTTAAAAAACAAAACCAAAAAAGTACATATTTATGTTATATGATGTGATTTTTATTTTGAGACAGGGTCTCAATATGTAGTCCAAACTGACCTTAAACTCACAGTGACCCTCTTAGTTCCATTTCCCAAGTGATAGAATTACAAGTATACAGCACCATAATTGTTACATTTTAATACCATATGCAGTGTACCAAGATTGTTAGTATATCCATCATTTAAATACTGTATACAGAGTATCAAGGTAGTTGGTGTGTCCATCATTTAAATACTGTACACAGTGTATCAACGTAGTTGGTGTGTCCATCATTTAAATACTGTACACAGTGTATCAAGGTAGTTGGTGTGTCCATCATTTAAATACTGTACACAGTGTATCAACGTAGTTGGTGTGTCCATCA
>NW_008347322.1:1072187-1091882 GCF_000622305.1 Nannospalax galili
ATCAAGGTAGTGCGTGCATTTCCTCAATACCCAGTCATTTTTTGTGCTGGGGCATTCAAACCTCTGGCAGCTGTTTTGACACATGCAGTTAAGTGAGGTCAGCAATGGTTATTCTGCCAGGCTCTAGAAAGCAGCAGTTATTTGAAGTGTCTGTGCTCCGCACCCCTTAGCCATCCTCTTTTATGCCCCTACCAGTCTCCAGTCTCTGGGAGAAGTGCTCCTACTGTCTGCCTAGGTGAGCTCATGGTAACGGTCTCAAGACCTCTGATTTGGAGAGAGTTTTAGGAAAGGTCAAAGTTGCTTGGTACCTGCCCAGAGATATGACTCCTCTGCTCTGTCAGTATGGCATCTTGGTCAGGACCATCCCCTGCAGAGATGACCCTGGGTATTGAAGAGCCATCGAACCCAGTGACACACAGCATGGAGAAGTGATAAGGACACAGGTGACAGCCTCAGACCCCTCTGTCTACATCTCAGAGCTGCATCGAGTGCTGAGGGCAACCCTGCCCCATGTTCATCCACAGGCGGGAACTGCCTGCTCACTGGAGTGACAGTCTCAGGAAGGCCCTGCCTCTGTCTAGAATGTCAAATGGACTAAGCCAGGATGAAGGGATCAGCTCTGGGCTGGTTCCAGCCCTCCTAGGTGGGACTTATTAGAGGTGGCAGATCACATAACCCAGGGGCAGGGCTCACCCTCTGAGGCCATTTCCCAGGATCCTGGCAGGGGCTGGGGGCCTGGGGGAGGGACACTGGGCAATAGGATGTAGGATCCAGGCTGTGGGGTGCAGAATCCAGGAGATGGGGTTCAGGAATGTTGCTATACCTCCATGGCAACAGCAAAGTCTCCTCTATCCCTCCCCGTTGCCTATATGGCAGATAGGGTGCTCCAGTCCTTGTCCCCCGTAATCTTCAGGGGCAGGTTCTTGCCAGGCCACTTGTCCTGGTTGAGGATCTGGCAAATGGCAGAGTGGAAAGATCTAAACCCAGGTCGTGGGTCCCTGTGGCTGTGTGTCCCTGGCTATCTATGCTTGGGAGGGGAGGAGGGAAGGGGCAGGATGGGAGCAGATTGGACTTGTGTGGAGTTTCCCATACTTTCTATTTCATTTGTTTGGTCAGAGGCACCCCCAAGGTTCTGTTCCGTTCTTCTCTTTTATTAGTTTTTAAATGTATTTGATTAAAAGGGGTCCTGTACCATGGTGTGCATGTGGAGACCAGAAGACAACTTTGTGGAGTTGGCACTCTCCTTTTGCCTTTATGTGGGTTCTAAGAATCGAATTCAAGTCATCAGACTCGTATAGCAAGAGCTTTATCTGTTCGACCATCTTGCCAGACCTCATTTCTTTTCTTTCCTTTATTTTCTGTTCCCCTCCCTCTCTCCCTCCCTCCCTCTCCTTCTTTTCTTCTTTCTTCCCTCCCTCCCCATCTCTTTTCTTTCTTTCTTTCTTTCTTTCTTTCTCTCTCTCTTTCCTTCCTTCCTTCCTTCCTTCCCTCCCTCCCTCCCTTCTCTCTCTGTCTCTGTGTCTCTGTGTCTCTCTGTCCCTCTCTGTCTCTGTCTCTGTCTCTCTCTATCTCTCTCTCTCTCTCTCTCTCTCTCTCTCTCTCTCTCGCATGCTCGTGTCCCATCATGACAGCACTACTTGCTGAAAAGGCTGTACTTTCTCCACTGAATTGTCTTTACTCATTTGTCAACAATCAGTCAAACAGCCCTGCAAAATCAATGAATTATTTAAGAATAGCTCTAACAAAATACATGCAAGATCTACAATGGAAGAGTACAAAATACTGATTCATGAAATCAGTTGAGGAAGACCTAAAGATACGGAAAGAAAAGACATGTGATAGGTTGGGAAAACATTTGCAAATCTTCAGTCCAAGAAAAGATTAGTATCTACCATATATTAAGAACTGTTAAAACTCAACACTAAGAAAACAGCTCAGTGGAACCAGGTGAGCTCCAGGTTCAGTGACAAGGCCCTGTCTGAAAGAATGAGGTACAAGATGGTAGACAATGACCCCCAGCCTCCACATTCTCATGCACATACATGTGCATGCACCCACAAACAACTGGCAGATAGGCACACAGAAATGCCCAATATAATATTTAGGGAAGCTGTCACTCACCTAGTGAAATGGACAGAAAATGCCAGATGGTGGGGAGAATGCAGAATGAGAAGGTGCTCCTGGCGGAAATGTGGGTTCACCAAAGAGAAAAGAGGCTGAGCAATCAACACAGCACCACAGCAGCCAAGGATGCAGGCGACTGAGCATCACTGGCATCCTGAGGGGACCTTGGGATGGAGACTGGGGAGGCATGGTGAACCTGGCTGCAGTGTCAAATATAAGAGTGGTAACTCAGGTGCTGACTTGGGGGAGCTGGGTGCAGGGTCCACAGGGATGCTCTCTCTGAAGCGTCTTTGCAACTTTTCTGAAAATTCAAAGCCATTCTAAAATCTAAGGTGAATATCTAAAAAACTGACTGGGGCCTGAGGGGGTTGCTCAGCAGATAAAGCACTGAAATTCGGATCCCCATAACCCATGTAAAATCTGGGCAGGTGTGACCGCCACCTGTAACCCCAGTATGAGAGGCAGAGGCAGGGGATCCATAGAACAAACTGGCTAGCTGGACTAGCCAATCAGTGAGCTCTGGGTTCAACTGAGAGACCTTGCCTCGATAAATAAAGCAAAGCACAATTCAGGAAGACACCCAGATCAACTTTGGACCTCCACACTTGCGTGTACCCTTATACATGCACACACACACACACACACACACACGCACAGAGTCACACGTACCACATGTATACACACCAAAGAAAAGAAAAAACTGAAATAAGCTATTTGTGTAGATCCATTTCTGGGATTTCTAGCACACATTTCCCTCCCATACATGTCTTTTGCCTTCACCCAGTGTGGCTTTTAAGTGCAGTGGAAGACTGGGCAGTGTGACTCCTCCTTGAGCATGGGGATGGGGCTGTTCCGAGGACCCCTGAGCTTACAGAAGTCCAGCAAGAGGCTTTGCCTTGCAGGCTCCAAGCTGGACCCCTGGGTCTCATCCCCAGCTTTGCTGGTGAGCTGTGCAACCCAAAGTGAGGTACTTAACCTCTCTGAGCCTCAGTGGGTTTGCCTGTCAAATGGGAACACTGTGGTTCTTCAGATGATGTGATGGTTCATTTCAATGGTCAACTTGGATTTGCAATCGCCAGGGAAGGGAGTCTCACTGAAGGTTTGTCTGGATTAGCTTGGCACTGGGTTAGTGGGAAGACCCACCCTGAAGGCAGGTGGCCCATTTCCTGAGCTAGGCCCTGTGCTGAATGCAAAGGAGAGAGCAGGTTGAGCACGAGCTTTCATCATTCTGCTTCCTGATGGTGGGTGCAGTGTGACCAGCTGTCTGGAGCCCTTGCTGCTGAGACTCCCCCACCCCCACCATGACAGACTGTGGCCTGGAACTGAGACATGATGACTGCTTTTCCCGCTAACTTGCTCTCCTCAGGTATTTTGTCACAGCAGCAGCAAAGAAACTAAGACATACCATGTAAGGGTTGAAGGAGAGAAGCTGAGCTGTACCTGGAGCACGGTGGCCACTCAGGAGCCACAGCCGCTTCACCACCCAGTTGGCACCTGACAAAGATATGTTGAAGGGATGACAGGTGAGATGCGGACTGTTTCACGTAACCTGACTGAAGGACCTGACTGTCTAGTGGTGCACTCCGGGGGCCTCACCAGCAGGTTGCATGTGGAAAGCGGCCCTCACCAGCTCGCTGCTACAGAAAAGATCCCTGTGACCATCCTGACAAGCTCACCAGAACAGGGTGTGACCGTTGGCTTTCTGTTGCTATGACAAAAATGCCTGGAGGAAAAACAGCTTGAAGAAGGAAAGACTTTCTTAAGTTTGTGGTTTCTGAGGTTTCAATGATGGCCAGCTGGCTCCATCACTGTGGCTTGTGGTGAGGTTGGTAGGAGTGTGTGGCAGGGGAGAGAGCTCACCTCATAGAAACCAGGAAGGAGAGAGAGAGAGAGAGAGAGAGAGAGAGAGAACTAGAGAGGCTGGGGATAAGGACTAGTGCCCTAGGGCACATCCCAAGGACCCACCCGCTTCACTGAGGTCCCACCTCTAGACAGCCCATCAAGTCACAAACCCATCAGTGGATTAACCCAGAGATGAGTCAGGGCCCTGTGATCCAATCACTTCCCCAAAGTCCTACCTCTGAACACTGCTGCACTGGGGACCAAGGCTTCAACACGTGAGCCTTTGAGGGGCATTTGAGTTCCACATCACAGCAAAGGAAGAACATTGGGGCTGTGGTGGAAGTGTCTAGGGCTGAACTTGAAGCCATTTCCATCCCCACAGCCTCAGGATGATAGAGAGAAGTAGTGTTAACCCAGGCCCATGACCATTAGAAGTAACAGGAATGGACTTGGTGTGCAGGTGCATGCCTGTAATCCCAGCACTTGGTAGGTGGAGGCAGAAGGATCAGGAGTTCAAAGTTATCCTTGGCTGCATAGCAAGTTCAAGGTCAGCCTGAGCTATGTGAGACCCTGTCTCAAAAAAAAATCCAAAAATGTAAGTAAATAAGTAAGGAGGAGGAGGAAGGGGAGGAGGAAGGGGAGGAGGAAGGGGAGGAGGAAGGGGAGGAGGAAATACCGATGAACCCAAACAAAGAAGGGAGGAGGAAGCCTTGAGACCACATGTTTCTTGGATCCATGAGAGGCCCTGCTTAGGACATTTTACCCATGACCTATGTCCTTGGAAACTGGCCTGGAAGCTCTGCAGAGAGACAGCATGCTATGCCCACTGGGCAGATAACAATGGGGTATCTCCACATTGGTTGTGGGCAGGAGGCAGAACTTTGGGGTTCTTTTCAGGAGGAGCAGATGGGGGGAGATGGGAGGAGCTACCTCAGAGACGGCTCTTTAGTACCATGTTGTGACGCAAAACAACTTCAACAGAACAAAACCCACAAAGCCACACACATCTGAACAGGAGTAAATCGAACTTAGGACAACCCACACAGGAACCTGAACATGCAACTTTGAGGACCAGACAGCAGGCATCAGACAAGACTGACCACGGGCATCCGTTTATACACCGTTCAAACAGACAAAACCCAATTGTGTGGTTAGGGCTGCATAATTAGACAGCGCAGCTTGAAGGAAAAGGAGGAGGTAATTACCACGGCAGCCTGCCTGGTGGTTACCTCCAGGAGGACAGGGAGGCTGTGCTGGACTGGCTGGGGGAGGCCCCGGGTACTATGCCACTTTACCCTTTTACTTTTCTAAAACATTATTGATTTATTTATTTTTGTTTATTTATTGTGTGTGTGTGTGGATGCACACACACGTGCCACAGCACATGGGTGGAAGTCAGAGGACAACTTGTAGAAATCAGTTCTCCCCTTTTATAAATGACAGTCCTGGAGCCAGAACTCAGCCCATCAGACTTGGTGGCAAGCACCTTTACTCACTGAGCCATCTTGGCAGTTGGATTGTGTCTTTTGACCCAGGCATTAGGTGTTGGGTGTGGGGATGGTTGCTCTAAAACTATTCATATTTCACATATTCTTTGCACATACGTGTGTATGAACCCACATGTGTGATGTGTGTATAGAGGTCAGAAAACAATATTGGATGTTGTTCCACAATCGCTTCTCCACTTTATTTATTTATTTATTTATTTATTTATTTTTATTTATTTACTTAGAGACAGTGTTTCTCACTGAAACTGGAGGTTACCAATTGGCTAGGCTGGCTGCTGGTCAGTGAGTTTCAGGGGCCCTGTCTTCAACACCCTCTCTCCAGCCTGGCACTGGGATTATAGACAGACGCCATCATGCCTGGCTTTTATGTAGGTGCCGGGATCACATTCGAGTCCTCATGATAGCACGGTAAACACTTTTCCAACTGAGTCGTCTCTTTTTGTGACTGTCACTTTCGAAGACCATGGGACCAGAGAAGCTAAGGAGCAAGTCAGCTTCACCATGACTGTACCCAGGACCTACAGGCAGACAGGGGCTACTGGTGGCCCTCACTCCCTCACCAGCTCTGCCTAAACACAGGGCATCCATGGAGTTGTGGCCCTGCATCCCTACCTCTGAGCTAGGAGGCCGCATCTTCTCTTGTCTCCTGGGCCAGTGGCCTTCCACAGCAATGTTTTTTTGTTCAGTCAACACAGGTTGAGCATCCACTCAGTCCCAGGCTGAGTATCAGAGGTGCAACTATGAGAACCTACTGTGTGCAGGTCTTTGGCAAGATACTGGGGGTCACCAGTGAGTCACAGGACATCAAAGAAGGGGAATAGGACATGTTACTCCAGGGCCTCACAAAAAGAAAGGGGAATTAAGGTGTTCCCGGGAGGTGGGGCGTGCATCAAGCTCAGAGAGGGGATGGGTAGGCCAGGGGAAGCATGGAGGTAGATTTGATGCTTTAGGCCAAGTCAGCCTCTCCTCCATCAGCGTGCCCTGGACCAGGCCTGGGATGCTGTGCAAACTGGGCCTGTCTAGCCTCAGGTTCCGCATGACCATGTGCACAGAATTCCTGCTCTTGGGGCAGCAAACAAGATTTGGCCTGCCAGGGGTTGTCAAAACCCCTCTGGGTATGGGGGTTTGCCTGCGCTCTCTCCCAGGTGCTCCAAGGGTCTCTCCTCTCCTCCCCTCCCCCTTCTCTTTTTTGCCTAGTCCCCGGTGGTCTCTGCACAGTAGGCCTTCTAAGGGTATGAAGGACAACTGGGCCAGAGCTGCCCCTCTTGTTGATGCTGTTGGAGCCTCTGCCAAAATAGACCTGCTCTGGCCTCAGCAATGTCAGACACAGTCTGCCCAGGCTGGCTCAGGCAGGGGACATGCTGTCCTTCTGGGACCTACACAGAACCGAGTCACTCTGGGTCTTCCCACTGGCCTTCTGTGCTTGGTGAGTATCGTTTGCAGGCAGCCCCTGATGGGTGCCCAGTACATGGACTCTGTTTACCAATTTGACCTGGTCAGCAGAGCGTGTCTGGTTCCTGGGGGACCTCAGAGGGAGGCAGCAGGCTTTGGTCCCAGGGGATTACCCAACAGGAAGGCAGACTCATACAGACAACCACTAAGCCGTGTGACCACCATGAGCCAGGGAACCGGGGGACGGCATCAGGTCTGGTCTGGAGGAACAGAGAGAGGAAGGGTCAGTCAGGGTGGAAGGGAGGGCAGAGGGAAGGGCGGAGGCCAGGCACGGGGCTGGGCACACAAGCAGGTGCTGAGGGTGGGCTGCACTATGGAGAAAAGAGAGAGTTCCTCATTCCATGCCCTGGTCTCCTGTGGCACCCAGCACTGGGCTGAACCCGGTTGTAACTCTGTTCACACTCAGCGGACATCTCTAAGGAATGGTCCTGACCATCTGCCCCTTAGAGTGAGCTTGTGTACAGAGAGAAGCCTCCCTCCAGCCTGTATCCAGAGAACACTTTTCCCCACACAGAGCAGCATGTGATGAAAAGAGAGCCCCAAATCTGCTGCCACTATGCCTCAAGTCCTACCTTCACACACACACAAGCATATATACATGTACATGCACCCATGCTCAAACATGCACATTCACAAAGCATGTATACATACATGAATGCTTGCAAATGCACAGACACGCACCCTAAGCTTCCATGAAGTCATAAGCTTAATGACATCAGAGAGCCCCTGGCCCAGCTCCTGTTTGTTCCATCTCCGAGGAACAGGTCACAGTTCCTGGGATGGGCCAGCTTTCCTCTGCCCTTTGGGCCTCCTGCCTTGAATACCCTTCTCCAAGCCCAGGGCTTTCCTGCACGAGAACCCTGCTCCATGTTCTTTCCTCTCACAGCCCCCAGGTGAGCCTGGCTCCAGCCCTTCCCAAGTCCACTGTGGCTGCCACCTTCCCCGCTGGCCTTCCCTGTGAGACTCCGGCTCCTGAGGGCAGAGACCAAGCTGCCCTCACTTTCACACCACACAGGCCGGCCCAGGATGAGGCCCGGAGCCGGAGCTAAGCACCTGTGTGTTGGGTGAAGAATGATGAGGTCATCAGTGCTCTGGGAAGCACTATTACAAGTGGACTTTGCTTCTGGAGACTCAGAGAAGGGCACCATTTATCCCAAGATGTGACATGGCTTCTGGCCCCTAGAAGAGGTAGAATTCCTTCTCACGGCTATAGAAAAAGACGAAATCTTCAGGTGGATTCGGACTCGTGGGATCAGATGGGTGTCCACAGTGACTATACTTAATGTACACAAACTTTAAAAATACTTGACTGAAAATTTTGGTATAAATTCCAGAAACTGTGGAAGAAACAAATGGAAAATTAGAGATGAAACATGTCCGTTACATACATTCAGGCAAAACACTCATACACATGAAAAATAAAAATAAGGGGCTGGAGAGAT
This sequence comes from Nannospalax galili, assembly GCF_000622305.1. Classification (NCBI taxonomy): domain Eukaryota; kingdom Metazoa; phylum Chordata; class Mammalia; order Rodentia; family Spalacidae; genus Nannospalax; species Nannospalax galili. Next base: position 1,080,556 of record NW_008347322.1, read on the forward strand.
GGCTCAATGGTTAAGAGCACTGACTGCTCTTGCAGAGGACCTGGGTTCGATACCCAGCACCCGCATGGCAGCTAACAACTGTCCTAACTCCAGTTCCAGGGACCCAATGCTCTCCTCTGACATTCGTAGGCATTGCAGGACATAGGTGCACTTACATACAAACAAGCAATACACTCATACACATAAAAATAAATATATAAAAATAACAAATAAAATTTTAAGAGAAGGAAATATTCAGGCTCTGTGAGGAGATAGCTCTGCAGCAAGCATGAGGTCTTAAGTTCAAATCCCTAGCACCCTGACAAAGCCAGGCGTGGCCATGTGTATAGCTGTATTCCCAGCACTGTGTGGGGGTGGGAGTGGAGACAGGAGGGTCCCTGGGGTTTCTGGCTGCCAGCCTAGCAGGGTGTTAGTGAGAGACCCTATCTCAAGGGACTAAGGTAGAGAGATAGAGGAGGACATGTATGTCCCCCTCTAGCCTCTGCATGTTCAACTGTATACATATATGCCCAAACAACACACACACACACACACACACACACACACACACACACACACACACATGCCCAAACAACACACACACACACACACACACACACACACACACACACACGAGGAAGAATTATCAGCACTTGAGGTTGCATCTCAGGATGTGTGAAGAGACAGGGTTAGGTGAAAGCAGGATTTGATGAGAATTTCCCCAACTTCAACAGCAAGAAGTCACAGGTTTAAGAAGTGCGACATCATATTCCAAAGAAGAATAAATTCAAAGGACACCGTGTCTTATAAAACTGCAGTAAAGCTACTGAATTCCAAAGGAAAATGTATTATTTATGATCAACCAAAGGAAAAGCCTCCACCTTACAGTACCAGCTAATTTCTCAACAGAGGTGGTAGAAAACAGACTTCAAAGCTTCAAATGACTGAAAGAAAAGGCTTCTAACTCAGGAGTCAATCCAGAGGAAGATTCTCTAGTAATGAATATGAAATAAAGATGTTTCCAGGCCATTGAAGTCCAAGACAATTTATAATCTGCTGATGAGCACTAAATGAAGCAAGTTGTTTAAATACCTTCCCTGGGGAAGATGTGAACCACTCTATCCCCTCATAAGGTCCTAAGGGCAAACCACTGCACAATTCCACCAAAGTTCACCCCAGGGAACCAATGGATTTATTGGGCTTACTTACAGAGCAGTGGGTGACAGATAACTGGCAGGAGTGTAGTTGACCCCAGACCAACCTCATTGGGAAGTCTTCACCCCGCATGGATGATGGCCACATAGATAGAGGCCCCTCAGTTAACCTCCCCCAGCCTATGTATTCTAGAATCTCCCAGACGATGAGGCTACATGCAGTTAGGGCAGGATTACATTTAAATGGCTAAGAGGGGCAGTGGGGATTTCAGGTGAAGGTCTAATGACCCTCCCCACCTCCGCTCCTTCGGAGGAAAGGTGGGCAGCTGGCACGTCTGGTGGTGATACACTCTTGCAAGCAGGCACAGCTGTCTGAGGACAAGTGCTGTATGATACAAGCATTAAAGGTATTTTTCATGAAAAAGGAGAGTTATCCCAAAGGGCAACACAGGCTGGCAGGAAGGGAGGGCGGTGACGAGGGTAAGCAGCGGTTTGGAAGAACTGAACCTTGACGGTCCAAAGCGATAGTCGTCTCGTGGAGCGTTAACTATGCAGAGGATGAAATACATGTCTGTGATAACAAGCAAGATGAGAAACGGTGATGAATGAAAACGTGTAAGTCCGTTCCTTGTCCAAGAAGCAGGGAATGTGCTAATGTTTATTAGACTTCGGAACATCGAGGATGTGCCCTGTCATCACTAGGAGAGGCACTGAAGAGGGCCCTAAAAAAGGTAAATGTAGAACTTGGGGCTGGAGAGATGGCTCAGTAGTTAAGAGCTGCTCTCGTTCCCAGCACCCACATGATGGCTGTAACCCCAATTCCAGGGGATCTGACGCCCTCTTCTGGCCTCCATGGGCATTGCATGAATGGGTGAACTTACATACATGCAGGCAAAACACTCATACACATTAAATAAATAGGAACGCAGAACTTAGTGAATTATATACAGGAAACAGCAAAAGCTAAAAGAAGAGAAAAGAAAACCAAGGAGCTGGAGAGAGGGCTTGCTGCTCTTGCAGAGGACTGGGGTTCACGCCCAGCCCCCACATTGGGAGGTGCATGACTTCCTGTAACTCCAGCTCCAAGGATCTGACATCCTTTTCTGACCTCTGCAGGCAACTGCGTTCACATGTGCGCACACCTGCTGCCCCCATATACGCCCAATTTTAAAAAATAAAATAAATCTTTTGAAAAGGAAAGAAAGCCAAGAGACACAGATAAACAAAACAGACACTGTGTTGGAAGAGTTAGAACCTGTGACAAGGACAGTGTGCGGGCCAAGGCTGGGTCAACTAACAGAAGCTGCTGTAGTTATTTCAAAGAAAGGGAACTTACAAAGGGAGGTGGGTCATGCAGGCGGCAAAAGAGCAGAAAGGACACGAGAAACTAACACAGAGGTCGTGACTAGGAGAGACAGTCACTCCTAGGTCTGGAGGAAAAACGGGGTACCACTGAGGACGTGCTGAGGAGACGCCACAAAGTTGGCAGCAAGATGCAGAGTGGGAGAGGACACGGGAGGCAAGACGCCTCCTCCCTGGAGTGCGTGGTTCAGTGCCGCTCAAAGGGACGCTGCTGTCAGACCCCAACAGGATCCCAGCATCCCAGCCAGCGCTAGAGGCTGAGGTATGTGGTTTTCAACGTCTCAGCTCTAGTCTCACCAAGCAGAATACAGACTACCACAGTCGCACGTCATTTAGTAACAGGGACGCATGCTGAGAAATAAATACATCAGGTGACTGTGAGATCCCAGAGTGGACTTACATGAAACGAGATGCCCTACAGAGTTACCAGGTGGTGTCATCATATGGAACCATTACATACACGGTCCCTCATTGATCGGACTATCAGTGTGTTGTACGTGAATGTGTTTGGAAAAATGCTCCAAATATAAGCCTATGTTCCCCATTGTAAAAACAGTAAAACACGCTATTTTACTGGATTTATACAAAACTGAGGGTGTAGGACAGTCAAAGGCAAAAGAATGGGAGAGGCACATCGGAGAACCGCACGTCGGCAAGTTCAGTGCTTGGGAGGCCGAAAAAGAAGGATCACAAGTTTGAGGTAAGCCTGGGCTACATATTGAGTTCCATACCAGCCTGGGCTATATGGTGAGATTTTGCCTCCAAAAGTCAAAAGCAAAACAGACAGACAAAAGTCCACAGAAAACTAAAACAAAACGCTAGGCAAGTGGTTGTAGCCGTACTGACATAAAATTAAGCCTTAGGAGGGATAAAATGATGATGGTAAAAGAATCGCCAGGCAGATATAATTCTAAACCTGCATGCATCCAGTAACATGACTTCAAAAACACAAGGCAAAAACATTAAACAAAAACAGATAAGTCACAGTCACAGTGAGAGACGTGAACACTTGCTTCACAGTAACTTACAGAACAAGCAGATAGAAATCAACAGGAAGTAAATACTATGGATCACACAATTAATGTGACTATTGACTTATGTTGACATACATGGAATTCAACGAATGAATAACACACACCATTTTTTCCAGATGTGTTTATATCCTTTGTCAAAACTGGCAAACTGTACCAGAAATGATATTTCAACAAAAGTCTGAACTTTAAGGGGCTGGAGAGATGGCTCAGCGGTTAAGAGCATGGGCTGTTCCTACAGAGGACCTGGGTTCTAATCCCAGCACCCACATGGCAGCTAATAACCATCTGTAACTCTGACGCCCTCTTCTGACCATTGCTGGCTTTGCATGACACAGGTGCACTTATATACACGCAGGCAATACACTCATACACATAAAATTAAAATAATAAAATAGTTTTTTAAATGAGCACTTTAGAAAGAAGGAAAACTTGAAAGTTAATTATTTAAATCTCTCAAAAAGTTAAAAGTAGATTTTCAATTAAACTGAAAGAGAGAATAAAGAATGTGAACCAGAAATCTCAAAGAACTAGGAAAAAATATTTTGAGGTATGTCTCAACAAAGTTAAATGCTGATGATCTGAAAAGTCTATGTAACAATAGTAATTTAAGAAGAAGAGGTTATGAACTTGAGAGTGAGTGAGGAGGCACGGGAGGAGGTGGGGGGAAGGGGTGGGCATGGAGGTAGATTTGATGCTTTAGGCCAAGTCAGCCTCTCCTCCATCAGCGTGCCCTGGATAGACAATTCAGTGGTTAAGAGTGCTTACTATTTAGAAAATTATTTATTTGTTTTTATTTTATGTGTATGAGTGTATTGCCTGTATGTATGGAAGTGCCTCTGTGTCATGCAATGCCTGTGGAGGACAGACGAGGGTGTTGGATCCCCTGGAACTGGAGTTATGGATGGGTGTTAGCCACCAAGTGGGTGCTGGGATTTGAATTCCGGTCTTCTGAAAGAACAATCAGTGCTCTTAACTGCCGAGCCATCTCTCCAGACCCAATTGTCAGGTATTTTGTCATAGTAATACAAGTAACTACTTCGGCTGATGAATGTGAGAGGCACTCTTCCTCTTCAGAGTCAGGAAACTTCAAGCTAAAATGCAACCTCTGTGGAATACTACTCTGCCATGAAAGGAGCACACCACCCCAAATTCCCATATGGTGGCCCTTGAGACACTGCACTAAGTAAAGGGAGCTCAGCACATAAGGTGGTGCTTTGTAGGGTTTCCCCAGCAGAAGCGTAGAATGGACTGATGTGTGCAGACAGTATGAAAATTGTGGTCATTGGGGGCTTGGGAGTGGGAGAGGAAGGACCTGCTTCACGGCTGCGGGGTTTGAGTTTGGTGTGATAATGTCTTAGTTATTTTCCTGTTGCTGTGATAAAATACCCTGACAAGAGCAACTTAAGGGAGCGAGGGTTTATTCTGGTTCGTGGTTCAAGGGTGCAGTCCATGCAGGTGGAGAAGTCGAGGGTGCTGATGCTCACATCTCATCCACAGTCAGGAGGCAGAGGAGGAACTGCTGACCTCAGCTCCTGCCGCCGTACTCTGTCCCCATCACTATGGATTCCCCCTCTGGAAAGGCAAGAATAAATGATTTCTTTCAGACGTTGCTTTGGTTATGGTATTTATCACAGCCATAGACAAGTCACTACCATGTGGTGGTTGACAGGTTGTGAATGAACTAACTGCGGTGGAACAGATCACTTAAAACACAATTTGATGTGATGTGAATTTCACTTCAATAAATATTTAAAACCAAGTGAAGTAAGCCACAATGACATGCTGAGCCAAAACGTTCAAATTAAGAATGACTGGAATTCCCACCCTGCAGGGGTTGGGGAGGTGAGTCTGAGACCACTTTGACTCGCCAACCAGAGCTGTGGCTGCACAAACTCTATGACCTAGCCATTTCGCTCCTTGAAACCCTGGGCAGGGGAGAGGACGGACGGTCCCTCACATAGGCCAAGACCATAAGAAATAGACAGGGAAGAGGCATTTGTGGACAGCTAGAGGTGTGGCAGGTAGATCCCAGGGAGTTCCTGAGCAGAAAGGGGACCCATCACCTGTGCATGTCACCAGATCACCCAAAGTGTGTCTGTGGCAGCAGAAGACAGACGTGAGGAGAGGCATGATTGTCACTGGGAGGGAGTTCCAAGGGGGCTGAAGGGTCCGAACTCAGAGGAGCCTTCAGAGCCCAGTCAGGACCCAAGGGAGTTGTGTGACACTGCTGAGGGGTGCTGTGTGTGACACTGCTGAGGGGTACTGTGTGTGACACTGCTGAAGGGATGCTGTACGACATTATTCCTGGGGAGATGTGAACACACATCCACTCACCCCAGAAAAGGAATTGATGACAGACTAAAGATACCACCAAAGTCCAACTTGGTGAACCAATGGGTTTTTTGGGGATCACTTACAGGAGTGTGGATGAGGGTCAGTTACAGGAGTGTGGATGAGGGTCAGTTACAGGAGTATGGGTGAGGGTCAGTTACAGGAGTGTGGATGAGGGTAAGTTACAGGAGTGTGGATGAGGGTCACTTACAGGAGTGTGGATGAGGGTCAGTTACAGGAGTGTGGGTGAGGGTCAGTTACAGGAGTGTGGGTGAGGGTCAGTCACAGGAGTGTGGGTGAGGGTCAGTCACAGGAGTGTAGATGAGGGTCACTTACAGGAGTGAGGGTGAGGGTCAGTTACAGGAGTGTGGGTGAGGGTCAGTTACAGGAGTGTGGATGAGGGTCGGTTACAGGAGTGTGGGTGGGGGTCACTTACAGGAGTGTGGATGAGGGTCAGTTACAGGAGTGTGGGTGAGGGTCAGTTACAGGAGTGTGGATGAGGGTCAGTTATAGGAGTGTGGATGAGGGTCAGTTATAGGAATGTGGGTGAGGGTCACTTACAGGAGTGTGGGTGAGGGTCAGTTACAGGAGTGTGGATGAGGGTCAGTTACAGGAGTGTGGGTGAGGGTCACTTACAGGAGCGTGGATGGGGGTACCGCTCATGAAGGCGGGAGGCCTAGTGCACGGCACAACCTGCAGGCTGCTCAGCAGGCTTGAGCATCTCTTCCCGGTGGCTCAGCGGTCTCTGAGGGTGTCTCAGCAGTCCTCAGGGCTCAAGCTTTGGGAGGGCAGGGCTAGGACGCCTGGTCAGTTTCAGGGACTTCCTGGAGCTTCTGAGTTGCTTGCTTCGTGTTTTAAGGGGCCACCTTTAGAACACCCTGAGTCTTAGTTCCTTCACTGGTACACAGCCATAGCAATCTGCCTGCCTGTCACTCAAGTTTGCTGTCCTCTGTGATATTGTGACCTTCTGGGCAGACTTACCCTTAAAAGGCCGATTCCTGAAGATGGCCAACAGCTTGCCTGTGAACACACTCTCTAGATACACACCAGCCCGCCCCAGGCCCTATCCACACCCCCTACCTTCCCCAGGGAACACTCACACTCCAGGCCAGTATGTCCCAGGACACCACTACTCCAGCCCCGGAAACACCAGCGACCAAACTTGCCTCTCCTGCATCCAGAGGCCATTCCCAAGGAAACCACAATGAAAGTCTTAGGTTATCCTCCCCAGAACCCTGACCCTGCTGCTTCCTGACACCCCCCACCTTTCCTAGTGCTGTAGTGCTCGCTATCTCTCTCTCTCTCTCTCTCTCTCTCTCTCTCTCTCTCTCTCTCTCTGCCATGGTCTCTGTCTTCAGTCATCTCAATGAGTCAAATCCGGTAGCGCCATGAGCTGCTGCCCAGGGCACCCCTGCTTAGCGCCCACCTTTGCCTCCTTTGTTTCTCACTGATGCACAGCCCATAACTCCCAGGCGAGGAAGGACCTTCATAGACAGACCCACAGCTCATGTCCACTGAGGGCAACCGGCCCTGGGCCTGTCCTACACCCCGTAGGAGGCCCGCAGGCCTGGACATCAACTGACTCCTTGGATTCTGTTAGTCTTTGGCCAAGGGATACCCCAGGGATATAAAGCGATCCATGGGGAGTAGCCCTGATCCAGGTGGAGTCTTCCGGTATGCATTAGCCACAGAGAATGGATGAGCAACTGTTTCTGTTGGAAAATCACTGCAGCCCTGGGCCCGCCAGTGGCTTAGCAAGTTGCATGGCAACGCCTTCCCATGATCCCGCAGGCTGCTTGCTGGAAAGCAGGCTTCAGGCCCCTGTAACTGTGTCCCTCTCCTGCGGAACAATCCACATAGTCTGAAGCAGGCTATTTTTATCTGCTCCTCAGGACAGACCCAGCTAGACGTGGGAGGCTTCGGCTGCTCCTCTGTGGTCAGCTGCTCCAACAGGGCTGGGTTCTTAGAACAACTTCATCTGATGCTCTGACTCGCATGGATCCCTGGCCTCTGTGGCAGACCCTGCTTGTCCCTCCTTGACTTCCTTTCTCATGGGGAGGGACCCCAGCCTCTTCCCCTGCTGTTACTGTAGCCACGTGTGCAATGACAGCCCCCCCATCTGCTCTGACTCACCCTGTAAACATCCTCCTGGGCGGCCTCTACCCCTCTGGGCTTGGGCCCCTGGTTCCCAGGCTTTGCCAGGTCCAGGGCTTAGGACTCCAGGGTGGGGGTACACAGACAATGCTATGACAGACATATAGACCACACACTGAGCCAGCTGCAGCCCCAGGGCTCTTCTGAAGGTAGTGGCCACTCTGCAACTGCCCTCGGGGCAGGGACAGAGGCCTGGCTGGGAACCGAAGTCACATCTGCTCTCTTCTGTCCTAAGACACTCCCTGGTGGGAAAGAGTAGCGAGCTGGAGGGGCAGGACTCTCCCACAGGAGGGGATCAGAGAGCAAGGTGGGCAGGGACAGCCACACAGACTCCCACAGCTATCTTCTCCAAAGGTTGCCCCTCCCTCTCGGATTTCAATCTCTAGAGCCACCATGGGGCCAGCTTGGTGTTCAGCGGAGGTTAAGACAAAGGTCGGCCCAGATGGAACTGGAGCCTGTGGGTGTCTTTCCACGTGTGCCCTGGTTTCTTGTCTGGCTCAGATGCTCATTTGGGGGTCTCTGCTGGCACTGAGCTCAGGCTGAAATCTTGGGGTATCTAGGGAAAGCATGTGGACTGGCTGGTGGCCACGGAACCTGCCACCCTTTCCCTCCCAAGAGGGGAGCGGCCTATCTGCCACCGGCCGGCATGCCTTGGGGACGCGCCCCCTGGTGAGGCCTGGTGATCCTTTGGAGGAGAGCCATCCATTTCTGTTCTCCGGATGCAGTGGGAGGTAAACCTTGACTCTTCCACCCCCCGACCTACTCAGACCAAAGGTGGCTGCAGTACCAAGGGCCTGCCCCAGTCTTATGTGTGCCCTGGTTTCTTGTCTGGCTCAGATCCTCATTTTGGGGTCTCTGCTGGCACTGAGCTCAGGCTGAAATCTTGGGGTGTCTAGGGAAAGCATGTGGACTGGCTGGTGGCCATGGAACCTGCCACCCTTTCCCTCCCAAGAGGGGAGCGGCCTATCTGCCACCCGCCGGCATGCCTTGGGGACGTGTCCCCTGGTGAGGCCTGGTGATCCTTTGGAGGAGAGCCATCCATTTCTGTTTTCCGGATGCAGTGGGAGGTAAACCTTGACTCTTCCGCGACCTACTCAGACCAAAGGTGGCTGCAGTACCAAGGGCCTGCCCCAGTCTTTCCTCCTCCGTGGCCTCTCATGCCAAGCAGAACACAGACTTGTCCCACAGGGCTTCCAGGCCAACGGCAGCTGTGCAGGTGTGACATCTTGGCTGACTGGGAGGAGCTGTCTTGGTTGTGGAGATGGTCATGGCCTCACACCCCACCAGGACCCACAAGCTTACTGTCCTCCCTGTAGGGATCAAAAGGGCAATCCGCTGGCTTAGTGGGCTGTTCTGCCTGGCGGGCCGCTCACGGCAGACTCTGGAGGGAAGTGCAGAGAGGCCCTGGAATAGCGGAGGCCGCTTTGTGGCGCGCAGCCCGGTGAGTCCAGAGTCTGCGATTGTCATTAGCCTGCTGGTCTCCAACTGAGGGACGTCGCCAGCTTGTTTACCGGCTTTCTGGACCGAGCAGACCAGACCCTCAGTGATGTGTGTTTTCCATGAGCAAGTCTCTGGCCTCCGAGGGGTGTCATTCCACAGGTCTGAGTTACGCGCTCCAGTGGGGGTTGGGGGTGGGGTCCCAGGTGCTGATCCTTCAGCTGTGTCCAGGGAGAAAGAAGGGTCTTTTCTGCAGCACCTAAAACACATGGCTTCTCCAGGAGTCCGAGGCTGCTGGGGCTGCGAGTCAGTTTGTGTTATTGTCTGGGAAGGAAGGAGTGAGGGAGAACGCACACACACACACACACACACACACACACACACACACTCAGGGGGGTAGTGGCTGAGGACCCCACGTCTATCCTAGAAACTCAATACTGAAAACCACACTTGCCCTCCAACCCTATTTTTGTCATAACATATTAGATAAGCCGTGTTGGAGGCTGGGGATTCAGGAAATTAGATGACTCGCTTTTGCCAGGCTGAAAGCTTGCAGGTTTCTTTCCTTGTGTCCATCAGCGGTCCCCAGGCAGTTAGCTCTCAGCTAGCGAGGGGCAGGAAGGACATGCCCACAGACCACAGAGGAACAAACAAGAGGAAGCTCTCTGCTCTGGTCCTCCCAGTCCAGCTTCAGCCTCACTGTCCTGCCCTCCAGGTTCTCCTCCGGGTGTGGACACTGCCCCTAAGCCACCTAAAGGGACTGTCATGCCATGCTACTTAGGGGCCCCAGAGTAGCCCAAAATCTGACACTCCTCTGGACCCTTCTAGTTCCCATGATGTTCACCACCAAGAACGAATGGGCCCCAGGGTGGGGTGACCCTGGCCTTTCCTGCTGTCCATCAGCGGTCCCCAGGCAGTTAGCTCTCGGCTAGTGAGGGACAGGAAGGACATGCCCACAGACCACAGAGGAGCAAACAAGAGGAAGCTCTCTGCTCTGGTCCTCCCGGTCCAGCTTCAGCCTCACTGTCCTGCCCTCCAGGTTCTCCTCCGGGTGTGGACACTGCCCCTAAGCCACCTAAAGGGACTGTCATGCCATGCTACTTAGAGGCCCCAGAGTAGCCCAAAATCTGACACTCCTCCTCTGGACCCTTCTAGTTCCCATGATGTTCACCACCAAGAACGAATGGGCCCCAGGGTGGGGTGACCCTGGCCTTTCCTGGCCCCACACACTGTGCCCGCCCCACACCCTCTCTCACATGGTCATCCCTCTATAGTTCAACTGCCCAGGCAGGGCTGCAGCTCCCTGTGTCCTTGAAGTCACCATGGCCATGAGATTGAGAGCAGATGGAGTGTCCTCCATTCAGATCAGAGCCACTTCACTGCCATAGCAACGTCCGCCGCTTGAGGGCAGAGCCTCCAGCAGCAGGATGTGTAGCCATCAGGGAGACCAGTGGATGCTTGTTACCCAGCTTCGCCACCCTATGCTGACAGACAAGAGCATGGGTTCCTGGTGGAAAGGAGGTGCTCACTAAAAGTCAGGACAGGGCAAGGTCAGAGGGCAGATTTTCTAAACTCTTAGGACTGGGAGCTCTGTGGTCCTCAGTGGAGTGGCTATTCCTTACAGGACATAGAAAAGCCTTTCTTCCAACCTCGTGGGCTGGAGGATCAGGGTCATTGACAAAAGAGCAGGAAACAGGCCAACCCCAAGTCGTCTACCAAATACCTGGGGCAACAGGCTCTGACCGGAATTCCAGCCCCTAGGAGATGCCTGCAGAGAGCAACCTTCTGGAAGGTACATTCTGCTTCTTGGAGGAGGCCAGATGTGAGACAGGAAGCTGATGTCTCTGGATGTAAGGGGACAGCCACGAAGCAATCC
>NW_008347322.1:1094058-1127551 GCF_000622305.1 Nannospalax galili
TCTTCTATTGTTTTCTACTTTATTTTCTAAATTTTAAGGTGAGTGTGTGTGTGTGTGTGTGTGTGGAGAGAGGATTCTGAGAGAGCTTTCTGGTGTCTATTTTCACTTTTTAAGCGTTCATGGGAGGTGGGGAAAAACGTCAGAGCCCCATGTGCTAGTGGAGGCCTGAGGCTGATGTGAGGGGTCTTCTATTGTTTTCTACTTTATTTTCTAAATTTTAAGGTGTGTGTGTGTGTGTGTGTGTGTGTGGAGAGAGGCTTGGAAGACAACTTTGTGGAGTCAGTTTTCTCTTTCCACCTCTAGATGAGTTCTGGGAATTGAACTCAGGTCCCCAAGCTTGTTTATCTGCTGAGCCATTGCGCTGGCCCCATCTCTACCTTACTACTTGAGGGAGGGTCTCTCACTGAACCTGGAGCTTCTTGATTCAGCTAGGCTGGCTGGCTAGTGAGCCCAGGGATCCTCCTGTCTCTGCCTCCCCAGCTCCGGGATTACAGACTTACAGCTGCCAAGTCTGACTTTGTATCAAGCAGGTGCTAGGGATCGAACCCGGGGTCTCATTCATGTGCAGCAAGCACTTTATGGATTGAGTGTCTTCCCAGCCACAGTCATGTTTATTTTTATAAGCCTAGCAAAGACCTGGGATTCAGGAATGCTAGAAATGTCGTTGGTGAGAAGCGAGAGTGGGAGGGAGAGGGAAACACTATGGCTCTCCAAGGCTTGTAGAACCTTCTAGAAGCCAGAAGCTTCCCTGTCCCTCATTCAGGAGACTCCATGTTCAGGAGGGAAGCAGCCCCAGGGCTCAGAGCTCGGGGCCAGGCTGCCTCCAGGAGCTGGAATTTGGAGTGAGCTCCTCCCGGGTTGAAATTCTGTTCATGCACAATCAACTCCAACCTGGACTTCCTTTTCAAGGGAGCCCCTCCTCTCCTCCTCCCTCCCCCTCCTTCCCTCCTCTCCTCCCTCCCCCTCCTTCCCATGTACAGTCAGGGCTTTTGCATAAGGTCTGACATGCAGTAGTGCTGGTTGAGTGTGTGTAACATACCACCCTGCCATTGGGAGTTAGGGTTTGTCACTTTGGATAACATCTTAGGCATCTTCCCATGTGCAGCCTGTTTTATTTTTTCCCTTCCTTTTATTAAATCAGATATGGCTGAGAGTCTAGGCATGATTCATCCTGAGGCAACTTTCCCTCCAGCTGTAAACCTGGGAAATCAAACAAGTTCTGGGCTCCAAAATACAATGGCACTCGCCTAGCAAAGACCTGGGATTCAGGAATGCTAGAAATGTCGTTGGTGAGAAGCGAGAGTGGGAGGGAGAGGGAAACACTATGGCTCTCCAAGGCTTGTAGAACCTTCTAGAAGCCAGAAGCTTCCCTGTCCCTCATTCAGGAGACTCCATGTTCAGGAGGGAAGCAGCCCCAGGGCTCAGAGCTCGGGGGCCAGGCTGCCTCCAGGAGCTGGAATTTGGAGTGAGCTCCTCCCGGGTTGAAATTCTGTTCATGCACAATCAACTCCAACCTGGACTTCCTTTTCAAGGGAGCCCCTCCTCTCCTCCTCCCTCCCCCTCCTTCCCTCCTCTCCTCCCTCCCCCTCCTTCCCTCCTCTCCTCCCTCCTCCCTTCCCACATGTACAGTCAGGGCTTTTGCATAAGGTCTGACATGCAGTAGTGCTGGTTGAGTGTGTGTAACATACCACCCTGCCATTGGGAGTTAGGGTTTGTCACTTTGGATAACATCTTAGGCATCTTCCCATGTGCAGCCTGTTTTATTTTTTCCCTTCCTTTTATTAAATCAGATATGGCTGAGAGTCTAGGCATGATTCATCCTGAGGCAACTTTCCCTCCAGCTGTAAACCTGGGAAATCAAACAAGTTCTGGGCTCCAAAATACAATGGCACTCAGACAGGCAGGCACGGGTGGATACTCCCATCACCAGAGGGAGAGATGGATGGGAAGGGCGGCAGCAGGAGGGATCACTGAAACCCGTCAGGACAAGCGGCATTTCATCTCACAGCTCTGGAAGAAAACTTTCTTGAGAACCGCCCCCATCCCCTGACTCTGAGCGGCCTGGGACAAGGATCACCCTGAATCTGAGTGGCCTGCCCCCAGCTCTGCCCACAAAGCAACCTGTGGCTGAACTGCTCTGGGATGGAGGTGCCGGCCCTGCGCTGTAACTGTACCAGGCCTCACCTCAGTGGGGACTCTGTGGCTACCCTGTTGTTAAGGTGATCCTCTGTCTGGGCCAGTACCTAAAGCTCTAGGTGGTTCTCTTCTTGGAACTCCATGAGGAACGGCCGTAGAGCCCTGGTTCAAGATGCTTTGAACTGACAGAGAGGGTCTGGCACATACATAACTGGGACTTGCTGCCTCTGGAGGGGTGACCAGCAGGGTCTGTATCTCACTGGAGTCCACTGGACTCTAATGTGGGGTTGCCAAACAGGGTTTCTCTGGAGGTAGGGAACAGCTCGAAGTGGCGGTAGACAGCAAGCTTGAGGCGGTCAGCATGTCCAAGCTCCGGTCACGTCATCCCCTGGGCCCTGGAGCTCTGGGCCTGTGTGTGGGTGGGGGTGGGGGGCTTACAATGTTTGAAATGTCTTTGGGGTCACGCTATCGTCTTCCTGACTAGTTCCTGGCATTAGATGCCTGGATCACCCCCTTTCAGGTGGGCATTTGCCCAGATCTTTGCTGCTCTCCCTGGAGCACACTTTGTTCTTTCCAATGGGCTGAGATTTTCTGGATTCTGGGATTTCCGGCGTGTGGCACCACAGTTGGGTTACTCGGTGTTGGAGCTCAAACTCAGGGCTTCCCACAGGCACCCTACCAACTGAGCTCCATCCCCAGATATAGATGTATAGAGTTCTGTTGTCTTAGTCTGAGTGAGTGCTACCACACACAGTCTAATTTTCCTTATTTTTAGATGTTGTTCCCATTTTGAGTAAAAAGTTCCACCTTTGGAGCATTTACTTTCCATTTCACTCTGAGCATCTGAGAGGCACCAAATGCACCCCCAACGCTTGGGGAGAAAGTTGTGTAAGAAACTCCCTGTTTTATCCCTCCCCGTTCTGCCTTCTGCAGCCCCCAGAAGCCAACACTACCCAGCCAGGAGTCTCTGCTGCTGTGACAAGGCCGCCCCCTCTCTAGCCTTCCAGTGACAGTCCCCAGGTCCAACCTAAGGCCTCATGCCCACTTTTCTAGCCATGCTCTGTTCTGGACTGTCCTGGACTCCTCCAGGATCCCTCCAAAGTTCTGGCCTTTCTCTGTGGCTGTCCTCTCCTGCCTGTTGGCGGTCACCCCAGCCCTGTGCTCACAGCAATGCAGACCCCTCAAAACCCTTCCAGCTAATGCACGCTGTCCGTTCCCACTGCCGCATCCAAGTGTTGGTTGCAGTGTCTTCTCTACTTCTCAGTACAGACGTTCTATCCCGTTCTGTTTGAGACGTTTAACAAAACACCAGGCACCGAATGAGCCACAGAATCCACCTCTCACGGTCCTAGAAGTGGGAAGTCCGAAGTCTAACGCCAGCAGCCCAGCATCCACGAGGGCCCGGCTCCTGGTTCAGTGAGGATGCAGTCCGCTCTGTCCTAGCTCTGAGGAAGGGCCAGGCAGCTCTGTGGGGGGAGAGTTCTGGCTTCAAGACATACTTAGAGGAGACACTCCTCAGAGTCCCCGCCTCCCTGTACCCTCACACTGGGGATCAGAGGGAAACAGAATCCTTCAGACCCAGCACAGATTTGATTTCAATCAATAGATGTGGAACAGTAAGATAGCTCAGCAGGTAAAGGCATTTGCTGTCAAGCTCATGGATCTGAATTTAATCCCCAGGACCCAGATGGTAGAAGGTGAGGACTGATTCTCACAAGCCATCTTCTGACCTTCGCGTAAACCGTGCCAAGCTTATGCCCCTCCACAAGAATTAAATAAATAAGTAAATAACTAAATAAATTTAATTTTAAAATTGAAAAAAGTAGGGTCTGGAGAGATGGTCCACCGGTTAACAGCACTGGCTGCTCTTGCAGCAGAAGACCTGGGTTCAAATCCTAGCACTCACATGATAGCTAATAACCATCTGTAACTCCAGTTCCAGGGGATCCGATGCCATCCTCTGTCCTCTGTAGGCACTGTACAACACAGGTGCACTTACATACATGCAGGCATAACATTCATACACATAAAATAAACAAAACCGATATTGAATGAAAATATATTCCTTATCATCTTAGGATTTCCCATAGGACATCTACAGCCCTGCATGCACAGACCCCTCTGCCGCATTGAGGCCTCACTACAGTCACTCACGCGTTCAGCAACCCGCAAGACTGCAGGAGGGCACCAAAGGGCTCTCAGATCAGAAGGTGGCTGCTTCCCATACATCCCAGGGCAGCAGGATAAGCTCTGTGAAGAATTCGGCGTCAGTGAACAAAAACAATTCAGCAAAACAGATACCAACAGAACCCCAAACCGGCGACAACCAACCCTTAATTTTTCATGGAATCCGTAACAAGTGAGGACCCTGGAGATCCGAAATCCGCAGGCCAAGGTCACGCTGCCTGGGTGGTACAAAGAACCGGATGTGGCGACTCAGGGAGGAGGTCGCTGAACAGGAGGAACCTTTGAGTAAGTGTTAGAAACCCTCTGTTGAAATTTGACTCCAACACAAGCCTCAGGGAAGTCTCCCAGATAAAACCATTTCCACTGGTTTGAGTTCACAGTCACGACTACCTTACACACATAGGAACAGAGCCCTTTGGAGAAGAAAAGGAAAAAGAAACCTCGGTGAACGGAGGGAAGACTGAGGAACGCAAGGCTTCACATGCTGGAAAGCTAGAGTGGAGGTCCGAGCTGGAGGTGGGATGCAGAGACTGCAGCTATGCCCAGAGACGCTCCAGGAATGAGAAGGGGTAAAACAACAAGTTAGGAGCAAGCTGGAGCGTTGAAAGAGCCAATACAATCATTGAAATTAAAGAAAACATTCTAACTGAGCTTAAAACCTCAACGGATGAATTTAATCACACGTTAGACACGGCTAAAAAGAGAATCAATGACCCAGGAGACAGAGCTGTAGAAATGACCCTTTCTGATTCAGCTCAGAAAGGAAAAGACATCAAAGAGAAGAATTACTACCACCACGGGAGGAGGAGGTCTAATTTTTTTAGTCAGTGAGGATGTCTAGTTGACTCCAGGCAGAGGAGGAAAAAGCTGTGTTTGAAGAGGCAATGATCAAGGATTTCCAAGAACTGATAAAAGAGCCTGGTCTTCCTGTTCACCAAGCCCTTCAATTTGAAGCAGAATCAGTGAAAACCACACTGTACTAGAGATGTGAGGGAAATAACAGAATCTCGGAGACTAAGAGACAATCTGGCTGGGTGTGGTGGCACACGCTTTTAATCCCAGCACTTGGGATGCAGGGGCAGACAGATCTCTGTGAGTTCGAGGCCAGCCTGGTCTCCATGGTGAATCCAGGACAGCTGGGGCTACAGGGAGACCCTGTCTCAAAAAGACCAAAAAAAAAAAAAAAAAAAAAGAAAAAAAAAGAGAGACAATCTGAAAAACACCAGAATAAAGCCAATCTCCCGATTTTACCATCAGGAGTGGAAGCCAGAATTTACTTTCTTAGAGAAACTAGAAGTCTCTGTTGACTGTGTGTATCCAGGCCTGTGGGTTATGATGGTGTTAGCTGATAACTTTACAGAACACATCTCTCAGCAGACCGTTGGGGGATTATCTTAATTACATTAATGGAGGCGGAAAGACCTGCCCCGTGTGAGTGGTATCATTCCCTAGACAACTGGTCCTGGACTGTATAAAATGGAGAGAGGGAGCTGGACACTAACAGACGTGCGTTCATTGTTCTCTTCTGACTGTAGGTGTAGCGCGACCAGCTGCTTCAAACTTCTACTGCCTCGACTTCCCTGATGTGATTGACTGTGTCTTGAACGCTGAGCTAAAATAAATAATTTCTCCCTTAATCACAGCAGCAGAAAAGAAACTAAGGTGTGGATGCACGGGGACCAAGCGCTTCGCAGGAGACATTGCTGATTCTTGTGTTCCATCAAACTATCTAGTTATGCTTTAATAAAAATGAATTACTGGAGGCGGGAGAGATGGCTCAGCCATTAAGATCTCTTACTGCTCTTCCAGAGGCCCTGGGTTCAGTTTCCAGCACCCACAAGGCAGCTCATGATGGTCTACAACTCTAGTTCCAAATGATCTGACACTCTCTTCTGGCCTCTGTGTATTCCTGCATGCACACGGTGCACGTAAATTCATGCCAGCAACGCATATGCACACAAATAAATAAATAAATATTTTAAATGCATTTTAAAGCCAGGCATCATGGCATATCCCTTTAATCCCAGCACCAGGGAGGCAGAGGCAGGAAGATCTCTTTGAGTTCCAGGCCAGCCAGGCATACACAGTGAGAGTGTGTCTCAAAAAACAGACAAAGATGTATTACTAATGGTTACTACAAGTAACCATTTACCACACTTAAGATATAAAATATTTGGAATGAAATGTAATAAAATACGTACAAGGCCTTTCGTGGACAGAATTATAACCTTTACTAAGAGGCTTTGTAAAATTCTAAATTTTTAGAGAAATTTCTCATGTTGGAAGCCGAGTCTCCTATTCATACATCAACTGAGCAGGAAATTTCAGTCAAACTCTCAAATGTGTGTGTGCAGCTTGAAAACATTTACATTTTTATTAATACTTGTATCGAGGACTAAGGAACCTGGGTGACAAACAAATGTTTGTTACAAGTTGGTTAAAGAACTTACTTGAAAAATTTTAGGACAACACACTGCAATATACTTTATAGTGGCAGATTGTCATGTGCTATTTAAGTTTATTGAAATTGGAATCTTGGAGCGAGGAGCCCTCCCATGTCTCAGACTCAAGCTTGTTTATGCCAAGTGTCCTCCAAACCCCCTGTCCTGAGTAAGTTTAGCCCCCTGGTTCTGTAACAGGGACAGGGAAAACAGTAAACAACTAAGGCTAGTAAAACCATCATGTCCTTGAGAACAGCTACAAGGTAAGCTGTTTTCAACAGAGGTTTCTATTGTTTATCCATGGCATTGAAGTGTCTACAGTGGGAACCAGAAGCCAGAAGCCCAGCTGTGGAGATGCTCTCAGTCAGGAACGCACAGTGACCGCATCTTTTTAGCCTATTCTGCACGATGCGCTAAGTCCCGGTTTGATGGTGTTTTGCCGTCTTCCTTTTTCTCTTTGCTACTGGCTATTTTTTCTTCTTACTTATGCTTGCTGTGTACTTAATAAACTCACTCATTTGGAGCTGAAAGTACAGTTATCATAGATCATCCCCTGACTATACAAAAACCACACTTCAGGATCAGGGAAGAACTCTTTAAATCAGACAGAAGTTGGAAACACTGTTGGGGAAGGGTGAATGTCCCATTTGCACTGAAATTATGAATTTTTGTATATCAAGCAGACTGTGCTGGATAGCTTTAGTGTCAACTTGACACACCTGAGTTGAGGGAGCCTCAATTGGGGAACTGCCTCCATTGGCCTGGCCTGTGGCCATGTCTGAAGGGCATCTTCTTGATGAGTGATGTGGGAGGGCCCAGCCCACTGTGGGTGGTGCCACCCCTGGGCAGGTGGGCCTGTGTTGCATAAGAAAGCAGGCTGAGCAGGGGCCAGGGGAGCAAGCCAGTAAGCAGCATTCCTCCATGGCCTGTGCTCCAGCTCCTGCTTCCATGTTCCTGCCCTGAGTTCCTACCTTGGGCTCCCGGATGAACTGCATGTGACCTGGGAGATGTAAGACAAATAAACCCTTTCCTCCCCAAGTTGGTACTGGTCAGAGTGTTTTGTCACAGCAGTGAAGAAACAAACCAGGACACAGACCCAGAGTGGAAAGAGCCCCTCCAGCAACAAAACTGTATCTGTTGCACATATAACCAAGAATTAAGGGCAATTCCTAAGAACCGTGCCCACCACTGTGAGATTCAGCTGGGTCTGCCCACACTTCCAAGACCTGGCTCAGAAAGCTGTGATTTTCTGTTTTCTTTCTTCCCGTCTCTTTCTTTTGGACGCTGGTCAGAACCTGAGCATACTTTTCCCGGTACTTAGGGCTCCTTTGCTCTTTCTCTAAAGTGCGCTCCCCATCATGAGGCTGCCTGTCCATCATGTGCCTGACCTCCATACCTCTAACTCAAATGGTGTGGCTTTTTCCATCTGCCCTCCATTCTCTTCCTAGCAGCTGCCGAGAATATGCAGCTTCCCTACCCTGCAACTTTTTTCCATTTAAAGTCTAATACAATTGTCCTTGAGTTCAAAACAAAAAAAAGATTATGATCAAACTAGTGCCTGAAATTCAAAGTATACACACCTCAAAAAGAGAAAATGCGTAGAAAAATGTTGAGCAGACCTCAAGTGGCATTTGAAGGACTGGAAAACAAAGGCATCAGTAGATAGGCAAAGACATCCACTGTTGTTGCTAAGGAGGTAACATAAGCCACATCCAACAATCAACAAAATGAAAAATTATAAAACACCATTTGTTCGGGCTGTGAATCGGCAAGAATCTTAGTTTCCGTTGCTGTGATAAAACACCCAGAGAAAAGCAACTTAAGGGAGAAAGGATTCATTTTGACTCACTGTTCAAGGAGCCATGGCAGGGAAGGCCAGACAGCAGGAGCTTGAGCAGCTGATCACATCCCATCCGCTGTCAGGAAGCAGAGAGAGGAGAACACCGCTGTTCAGGTCCCTTCTCCCTTTCTCTGGGATCCCAGCCTTCCCACCTCAGTGGGCGGGTCTCCCCACCTCCATGAATGCAATCAAGACAGTCCCCCACAGGTCTGGCCAGAGGCCCATCTCCCAGGTGATTCTGGATTCTGTCAAGTTGACAATAACACTGACCATCACAGTAAACAGACTTGCTGTTGCTGCTTAATGTCTGTATTGGTTCAAATGCACAGAGAACGATAACTGGACATCCGTGTGTAAGCTGAGCCGGTGTGCCCCCTGCAATGCAGCAAGCCCAAGCAGCTGTTGGATGCAAAATCTGTATACTCAGAACACACTTCAAGAGTGAAGAAGAGTGAACCAAAGCTGCATTTAGTTATTCGTTTATGTATTTATCTATTTACTTAGTCGTTTTGAGACAGGGTCTCCCTGTAGCCCCAGCTGGCCTGGAACTCACTATGTAGACCAGGCTG
The DNA here is from genome assembly GCF_000622305.1 of Nannospalax galili. Classification (NCBI taxonomy): domain Eukaryota; kingdom Metazoa; phylum Chordata; class Mammalia; order Rodentia; family Spalacidae; genus Nannospalax; species Nannospalax galili. The sequence goes on from NW_008347322.1 coordinate 1,103,232, forward strand.
GCCTTGAACTCACAGAGATCCGCCTGCCTCTGCCTCCCGAGTGCTGGGATTAAAGGTGTGCGCCCACACGCCCCGCTTTCCAAAGCTGCATTTAACGATGTCAAGCAGATACCAGAAATAGAGCCCCGGGTAAGAAAAGCAGGAAGAGAAATGCACAGAGCGGGAGCCTGGTCCTAGTCAGCCACAGCTTACATAAGGACACCGGGGGCAGCAGCACCCTGAATGAATGAGGGTGGTCTCCAGAGATTGTCCAGCAGCTGAAAGACTCCTCCTGGGGTTGCGACCCTCCTGAGAGCAAGCTCACTGCAGGCTTTGCTATGTAGGGTACATGGTGCTGCACAGAGATGCTAAGTGTCCACACCACTGGTTCAGAGACTGTGTGACACTTTCAATCATTATGTTTTAAGTATCTTACAAAGTGATGGATTTTCATACGACCTCTTCATAACCCTTACTTTATCTGCCCCATCTCCTCTTTTTCCTCATCCTACTGCCCCCATCCCTGCTTAAACGTTTAACCCCCAGAAGTGCCCCCTCTGTTCTTTCATATTACATACATGTTACTATCCCCTCTTACTATATTTTTTCCATGATATACCACTTTGCTTTCTGTTGCTGTGATAAAACACTAACCAGAACCAAACTGGGGGAAGAAAGGGTTTATTTGGTCACAAATTAGGCTCCACCATGGAGGGACGCCAAGGCAGGAACCTGGAGGCAGGAGCTGAAGCAGAGACGGTGGAGGAGTGCTGTCACTGGCTGGCCTCCCCTGGCTTGTCCAGCTACCTTTCTTATGCAGCCCAGGCCCACCTGCCTAGGGATGGTACCGCCCACAGTGGGCTGGGCCCTCCGACATCAACTAGCAATCAGGAAAATGCTGCACAGACCAGTCTGATGGAGGACACTCCTCAGTTGAGGCTCCCTCTTCCCCGGCGTGTCTAGGTTTGTGTCAAGTTGACAGAAACTCACCGTCAGAATTGAGCTGCGAGATCATAGGTCCCCATGTAGCCTTTTCACATACGCGCTGCGTTTGGGTTCTCCCTCCCCCACCACTCCACCGCCTGCTTGAACCTTTTTATTGCTGAGCATCCTCTGTTTACTCACAAAGCCGACATCCATGTAAACGGCTGCCACACCGTACAAGTAGCTGCGTCCTGTGGCTCTTGATTTCCCAGAGGCTGTGTCAGGTCATTTGATTGTCACAACAGTGTGTCAGTGCACTCTGGGGTGTCGGGACAATGATGCGTTTCTCAGACCGGGTGCTCTTGCTGAAGCAGTGCACAGCTGCAAATTTGAGCATGTGTTGCTAAACTGCGCAGAGGATGAGGTTGTGGGTAACACAGGGTCCGAGAGTGGAGTTACCTCTGAGGGAGAGAGAGTGGGGTTGGGGCTGGACACCGAAGATGATAGCCCTACTTGGTGGGGGGGGGGGGTGCTGGCATGGACTTTTGCTGTAGTTTTCTAGGCCACATGACAATTATTTAATAGTTCACATTTTTATCAACCCAGTATTTTAAAATATTTTTATTTATCATTTTTATTTTATGTGTATGAGTGTATTGCCTGTATGTATGTAAGTGTACCACATTACACATTACAGTGTGTCGTGCAGTGCCCGAGGAGGTCAGAAGAAGGCATTGGATCCCCTGGTACTGGAGCTATGGATGGTTGTTAGCCACCATGTGGGTGCTGGGAATTGAACCCCCGTCCTCTGCAAGAGCAGCCAGTGCTCTTAACCACTGAGCCATCTCTCCAGCTCCCTCAACCCAGTATTAAACAAAAACTTTTAGTTCATGAAAATAACCTCCCCACATCCCTGGAGCAAATCCTATTTGTCCTGGTGTATTAACCATCAACAACACACTCTGAAATGCTTTCCTGGGCTGGGGAGATGGCTTGGCAGGTAAAATGCAGGGAATCCCCAGAGCTGCCCAAGACGTGCTATATATCAGTGAGCTCTGGGTTTGGGTGAGATTCCCTGCCTCAGTGAGTAAGGAGGAAGAGTGATGGGGGATGATTCCCAACTTCAACCTCTGGCCTCTGCATGCACATGCACACGTGCATGCAGTCTCCCACACATGCAAAATCATGTACAAATACATATCATATACATGTATGCACGCACATGAAAATGAAAAAAAAAAAGAGAAATGCTTTTCTACCATGTCAGTTAACATTACCAATTTGACAGGATGTAGAATCAAATAGGAGACTAATCTCTGGACAGGCCTGTGAGGGACTCATTGATTACATTAGCTGAGGTGGGAAGACCCATCCTGTAGCACGTAGGAGGAAACAGTTTTTGCTTTCTGCCTGCTTGCTTTGCATCGTGCTGGTAAGTTCATCCACCCTGTGGCTGCCGCCGCCAGTGCTGCCATCCTTTACCAACAGCAGAGACCAGTTTCTTTGGTCTTTCAACATGGACTTCAGACTGTTCTCTAGCAGGCCTCCAGCAGGCCTTCAGCACCCAGATTGGACTGAACAGCTACTAGTTTTCCACCTCTCCAGAGTGAAGACAGTGCTATTGGACCAACCAGACTGTATCATGTAAGCCAACCAATAACACCCCCCCCCTTTTAGTACATATTTGTTTGATCTATTCTGTCCCTCTAGAGAACGCAGACCAATACATCACCTTTTCCACTCTCAGTCACAAAGCTGGTTGCAGTGAGGTGGTGCTTTGTAGAAGTTTGGACTACAGGCTCCCGTACAAGTGCTCCAAGTTTGCACACTGCTCTAGAAGCTGTGTGAGCTTCAGTGTGTAACTCAATCTTTCTGTGCTGTTTCCCTTATGTAAAAGGGGTGATGATAATTAGACTCACGTTGTTCAAATCCTGTCTGACCCTTGGGGGGACTCAAACCTATGTTAGTTTTTGGGTTTTCATTTTAAATCAGCGTAAGGATTAGATTGAGCTGTGCAATGAACCACAGACTTGTCACTCATTTGGGGACCTGAGGCTATGTGCATGGCCTGGGAACCAAAGCTCCTGGCCTAGCAGAGGTCTAAGAGCCCTTCTGGAACCTAGGGAGGAACTCTCTCATAAAACCATCTTGGCTCAGGGGTTTTTTTTGCCTTCCCTTAAAGTATCACTTGGACAAATGTCTGCCTCTTTCTATTTTTCTGTTTCTTGAATTATAGCTCATTAAAATCTGCTGTTTGGCTGTCTCTGTCAGTCATCTGCCCATACCTCTTTCTCCCACTGGTTGCTTAGCCTTGAGCTCACCCAGTTCTGTGCCACACCGAAGACCAGGTATTCCAGCCTGCAAAGGCCTGTATGCTGCACTTTATTTTGAGGTGCAGTCTGTGGAGCAGGCCTGAGGGTTGAGGGTTAAGGGCATATCAAAGAGACAGTCTTGGGAGACTCCCTCCAGGTCCTGGATCAGTCAGGCAGAGTGTGTGTTGTGGGAGTCGATCCACCGTCTCCTGGTCCTGCTGCTCCAAGCATCACTATAAAGTGCCGATCCTTTTACCTCGTCCTATGGGGCAGAAGCATCTGGGCCTTGGTTTGCGTGGAACAGCCTGTGGGAGGCGGGAAGCATGTGGCATGTGCATAAGGCAGGCATGAAGTCCCCAACATGCCCAAGGATACCATGCAGGAGCTGGGTAAACACTAAGAAGGCCCAGGGAAGGTCGGCCACAGCTGGGTGAAGCTCACCACTGTCCACACGGAGCTGACCCCTCTGTAGGTGGGAGGGACCTAAGTATCACACAGCAACCCCATCCATGGCCCTCTGAGGCTGCTCACTTCCCTTCAAACTGTTCTTTGGGAAGGCCTCGAGGGCATTCTGCCAGGACAAACCTTGGCTCTTCAAAACAAGGTTGGAAAGACTAGAGCCCCTCTGCCTCAGGACAGGAGCTACAGGCCACGGGTAACATCCTACACATCAGCAGCTCAGGGAGTGCAGTCAGCCACCCTGGCCCAGCCCTCCAGGTGCCACTGAGTGGATCTCTCAGCTGCCTCATTGAGTGCCCAGGACCCTAGCTCCCCTGCTCTGGGTGACTCAGTGTCCTTGCTGTGGCTGTAGACACCTGTCATGCAGCCCTGGGAGGACCCCAGGCTCCTTCTGCCCTGCGGGTGAAATCCTCAACTCATCCCTTCCATTGTTCTGTTCCTGTGTCCATTCAAGGCCTGCTTGTCTACTCCGATGTCCACCAGAGAGCTCATCCCTGGTTCCTGGTCCTTGGATTCAGAAGCCCCGACAGGTCCTCTTGAAAGGCCAAGCTCCTGGCCTGAGGAGCCCTGTCCCCCATGTCCCCACAGCTTGGCCACCTCCTGCTCCTCTCTCCTGTTCTGGGTCTTTCTGAGTTTGCTGCTAGCCTGACATGTGGATTCCCACTCAGGGAGTGCCAGGCGCTGGCTCCTCTGCCTGATGTATCAGCCATCTGCTCTGGAGCATGACAGCCAGGGCTGGAACCGTCCTTGACTGCTTTTGCCTTGAGAGAGAGAGAGAGAGAGAGAGAGAGAGAGAGAGAGCACAGTCAGTAAGGGGCACCTGCTGGCTTTTTGTTGGTGAGCAGGTGGATGCCAGGTCTACCTTGTTCACATGGTTCCTATCTTAGTCTTGGAAGGATGGTGTGGCTTCCTAGGGAAGATTGAAGAGCAAGGAGAGATGTCCCAGCAGGAAGTACAGAAGGACAAGTGTCCCTCCTACCAGCTGCCCTGGGCCGTAGATGTTCCTTCTAGTACATCCCCTGCTTTGCACTGCCAGGTGGGGTTAGGGCAGGTGGGACTCAATCCCAGTGTCCCTGCGATCACAGCTTTTGTCCCCACGGTCTCTCCTCTACCACACAGGCCACATAGTGGGCTCCTCATGGGAGGGTCTGTACAGTGCCACTCTGGAATCCCCAACATTCCTACAGCTGTGCAGCGTCACTCTGAAGTCCCCAATGTGCCTGAGGGCACCTGGCAAAGTGCCCGGGGGAGGTCAGCCACATGCTGGATCGGGGTCAGAGAGGCAAGAACTTGAGGGTATGAGGATGTGGAGGGATGTGGAGGGACACAGATGTGGAGGGAAAGTCAGGGACCCAGAGGGACTTGGAGGTGTAGAGTGGTGTGGAGGGGTGTAGAGGTGTGGGGGAACGTGGGGACATGTGGAGAGGATGACTCACTCCGAGCCCTACACTCCAGTGTTGATGCTTTTTACTAGTATCAGAGACAGAGTCCTACGCTTTCTCAGATGGCATCCGCACTCTCCTCCCCTCGCCTGTCAGGCTTGCAGTTTCTCTGGGGTGTCTCCCTGATGAGGGAGCACCAGGGTGACCAGGCTTTCTGCAGCACATCTGATGTGTGTATGTGTGTGTGTGTGTGTGTGTGTGTATGTGTGCGTGCGCGCATGCGCGCACACGTGAGGGCGACGTGGCATCTTGGAGAGATAGACTATCTCATCTGGCTTTCCGCCCCTGAGCTCAGCAGGATTAGGAAAAGCTGCTTTATGAAGAACAGACCTGGGTCTGGCCTTCTTGGGGCTGGACAGAGGGCCAAGAGTGGCTCCCCTGGAGGCTGACAGATGCCTGTGCCAGCTCATCAGGGGGCAAGGCAGCACTGCTAGGTGCTTTCTAGGTGAGCTTGGGGGTGCACTGCTCATTTGGGGCCCAGTTAATGCACACTTCCTGCCGTGGGGTCAATGTGCCTTTCCCATGTCCCCATGTCTCTCTGTCTAACACACAGGAAGGGTGTCTTACAGCACATCCAAATCCGTAGATAGATGGGGACCCTTGGCAAGGAGCACCATGTCCTCATCTGTGTGGCCACACAGGTGGAAGAATCCAGAGTAGATGCCTGGAACATTTGCAGGGTGTGTGTGACTGTATATATGACTATATATGTGTTGTGCTTTTTGCAAAACGAGCATTTTGGAGGAGAGCCTGTGCCTTCTCCAGCAAGACACATGGTGGGGACGGTTGGTCAGGACATTGGCCTTGGTGCTGGTTTCTGGGATGACCTAGCTTTCAATCAATGGGCCACCTTCATAGGCCTCCCTGCAACTGGCCATGCACAACTGGCTCCATCGGCTCTACCCTCTTCCACAAATGGGGCTGTTGCTGAGCAGGCTGGGACCTTAACTGTGTTTCAATCTCAGCACCCCAGATGGAGTCCATCTCTCTCTGCCCCAAACTCTACAAGTACCAATTTGGAGGAGAAAGTTTGCATGAGCAAAGCTATAAATAGGGTGTCTGGTCGCTGGTGGGCAGGATCCTTGGGGGCAAGGACGTTCAGAAGGGTTTGTGTGCTATGGAAGCATAGGGAAGCTGTGGGGAGGGGGTGTCTGGGAAACTCCTGCTCCCCTTCCGACCCACCCACTCAGACCTGCAATGGAACTATCTTCCCTGTTGCCAGATATGTGGAGTGGCGGGGCTCTGATAAGCCGGACTTTCTGGCCCTGCTGTCTCAAGTGGATGGTATGTCTCAGCAAACGGGATTAACCTGGGCACTAATTAACCCAACTGTTTCCCGTCAGGTCAGCCCCTCCTCTTTCTTACATACTAATCCCTCCCTGGTGGGGAGAAAGTCAGAGTTTCCACTGCAACAGCATAGTGGCCACCTGGGTGACCCTAGGGTCAGGGTGCACGGTCCAAAGTGGCCGGGGATGGCAGGTCACAGCTGTAGGACCTGGACACAGGGAAGCTTCCCAGGATGCCACATGTGGCTTCTACCTCTGGAGCAACTGGCTGGCCCATCTGGGAAAGGGGAGACATGGGCTACAACTGGGGCCAGAGTTGGTGGAACCTCCGAGCTTATGACGGGTTTCTATGTTCAAAGGGCTGGAGAAAGAAAAGGGGAAAGAATTCAACATCGAAAACAACAGGAGAGCCAAAGTCTCTAATGCGTAGCCCTGCCTGTTGCTTGTCTATTCTCAGGGCTTATGATTGATCAATTAATCGATTGACTGATTGATTGATTGATTGATTGACTGATGATGTATACGTATTTGCGCACACTCATGCATGCCATGAGGCCATGTGTAAGTCAGGAGACAACCTGTGGGAGTAGGTGCTCTCCTTCTACAATGTGGGTCTCCAGGGATCGAACTTAGATTCTCAGTCTTGACTGCAAGTACCCTTACCCACTAATCCATCTCACTGGCCCTTTTGATGGGGCTCTTGCCAGGTAGTGGCCACAGAGACTTCCACAGCCATCTGTCAAAACTAGGTGATATCTGATCTTTCTAGAACATCTGAGGTTTTCCAGATCAAGGCTGTGACTCTAAGGGTCTGGACCCCCTGAACAATGCTGACAGTGATGACCACTAAAGATCAGGGCATACTGTGTATACCCATGGTCTGCAGAAGTTCAGCCTAGGACCCTCCTGTACCCCAGAGATCCATGTAGATCAGTGATCCCCAATAGAGGGCAGTTTTGCCCCAAGGATGTGTGTAGTAATGTCTGGGGGTGCTGCCTTATAGCAGATGGAAGTGGGGTGCTTTCAGCATTGGCTTAGCAGAGTTGAGGGAGGCTACTGCTTATCATGTGTGGTCCAGGATGCCTCCTTCAGAGACAGTAGCCCCACATGTTCACAGTGCCAAGACCAAGAAATCCACTGCAAGGAAACATCTCTCCTTGGGCCAGAGTCCATGTGGGTGTGGGGTGCAGCAGGACGGGAATGAAGATGGGGGTTTGGCCTAGAGGCAGATGGGCATGCTGTGGTCTCACGTGCACAGGAGTTGGATTCTGCCATCTGTACTTACAGATGATTCTGCCTGGGTCTGAGAACCCAGGGCCTTGGCACTCTCTCAGGACTCCATGATCCAAGCCCTGCCCTCAGCCCCGAGGAGTCAGGCGTGCACTAGGAGGCTAGTTCACACGGTTAAGGCATCGTAATGATAACCGAGGACAGAACTCACACTAGTGATGGCAGGCAAGGCCCTCTGATTGACAGTCCCTCTCCCATCCTGGGAAGGTCCATGTGCAGATCTTTGTTTGCAGTTTGAACCCCTGTTTATTCTTTAACCCCTGAACCCAGGCATGCACTTAGCACAGCTGCTTTTCCTCCTTAAAAGCCTTTGTCCTCCCTCGCTCCTCCCTCTCCCCTCCCTCTCCTTGCCCTCCTCTTTCCCCCCCTCCATCCTTTCCCTTTCCTCCCTCACCCTCCATCCCCCTCCTCTGCCCCTCCACAGCTCTTTTCTCTGCCTCTGCCTCACTCTTGGCCTCTCTAGGCATACTCCCCCGCCCACCCCGTTGCATTATTGACAAGCGGATCATTACCACCAAACTCGAACCTCTCAGAGGTGGGTGCTGTGCTTCCTCCCACACTGAGGCCGCAACACCAGCAGTCAAGCCGATCCATGGCGGGTGTGCCTTAGAGAATGGGCACCTGAGCAATCCACCACCATCCTCCACCCACATATGGTCACATGAAAGAGGAAGAGGGTGGCCTTGGACCAGAGTTCACTTTGGACTCCAGCTGGCTGGAGAAGAAGGTTCTAGGTGGTGGTGGCCATGGAAGGGTGGACAGGACTGCGGGGAGGACGGACTCTCCAGTCAAGAGCAGTTGGAGAAACCGCAGAGTCGGACAGGTAGGCATCCTGAGACCTCCTCTGGGTCACACTGATGAATTTTCCAGAATCAAGTGAACTAGAGCAGACTTGTACATGCTCCGAGTGGACAGAAAGAAGCAGTCATGTACGAGGGAGCCCAGCCTACGTGACTCATTCCCAGGGCCCTGGCTCCTGGCTCGTGCCAGCTTGCTGGCAGCTGGAAAGTCACTTTTGTTCAAACTGCCCCGAGGACTGAGTGTTGTTTGCTGGCCACGGAGCCCACGGTGTCAGGCGGCACTGAAGGGCTGGCCTGGGTTTTACAGCTGAGATTTCAGAACACATGCTCTGTGCCCAGCATAATGAGGTCCATAGCACACACACGCTGTTACTTGCCAGAACTCAGTGGGGGCAGGAGCTGAGGTTTGAGGGGATAAGAAAATTAGCCAAGGTCACCTGATGGGCCAGGATGGACATTCAGGAGCTGGCTCATCTTCTCCCAGAGCATTGGAATGAAAGTTCTTGGAAGGAACTCTTTGCTTCCCTATCGTAGAGAAGGAACTCGGGCCACTTCAGCTGTGTGCCCCCTGTGCACATTCAAACTCTCTCAGTTTTTTTCTTCAGAACTGGGGAAAAGGAGGCTGTGTCTTTAAACTGTATAGAAAGAATGGGACCAGACACCTTGCTGGCCATCGGGTCTCCTTTTAGAGTATTTGTTGCTGTGGCTACCAAAGACACCACTGCAGCCGCCATGCCGCCTCAGACAGGCTGGCACACTGAGCTCGCCCTTGGTACTGGGTTCAACCACTACCCAGCTTGGCCCTCTGTATCTATGCCCTGCACCATCCTGAACCAGCCTCCCCGACTCAGGGTCCTCCTACCTCAGGATTTGTGTGAGTTCATCTTCCTTAGTCACTGCTGGCCCTGGTGAGGCCTGTCTGCGGACTTGCCCTCTGCACAGGGAGCTGCTGTTCCGTCCCTCTCGATCCCCGCTGGCCAGCACAATTGCTCATGGCCACGGAGGTGACGGAGACTTTCCTGCAGATGAACTCACTCAGTCTGGCAGCAAGCGGAACATGGTCTTTTGGGGACAGTAAGCTCACCCAAAGAGGAGGAGGCAAAGTAGGTCAGCCAGTGGGATTAAGCAATCACTGACCCTCCCTGCCCCAGGCCTCCTTGGGCCTCCTTGGGCCTCCTTGGGCCTCTGTAAAGACATTCAAAAGTCACACCCACCGTCCACCCAAGCAGGAGCCTTCGCAACCAGCAGCAGGGTGCCCGGCCCCAAATCCAGCCACCATGAGTTTCAGTGCAGGGATAGAGCTGGCAAGTCACTCAAGTCAGGGGCTAAAGACATACCAAGGGCCAGCTATGGAGAGCAAGCCCAAAGTCTAGCACCACACCTTCTCCTCTGGGAGGTTCTGGTTCTATTTCAGAACCACACAGAGGCGAGGGCCTTCATGGCTGGAGGGGATGTAGGGCTTTTGTAAGAACGAAGTGCGGCACTGGGCATCACGTGCCCACACAGATATGCAGGTTCGATCATGAGATCTGTTACTGGTACCGCACTAACGGTTTTGAATTTGGGTGTAGTCTTTCCACACAGGAACAGGGATGGCGTTAGGAGCCCGGAACCTGCAGCTCTCACTCAGCTCAGCTTGGCCACCCTGGTGCAGTGTGGGCAACCCTTGCCAGCTGTCAACTTCCATATGCTCCTCGCTGGTTTATTCTGAGGTGTAGACAGCACAATCTGTCTGAAACCGTCATATAACTGCAAACAATATGCAAGTGATACATTGAAATCCCAGGCCTTTTCCAGCGACATCAACTCAATGTTCATCTTCAGGCAATAGGATCCCTGCTCCCTCCAAACACTGCCAACTGACCCAACTTTGAATCCAGCATTAATTGCAGCATTAATTGCTTTAATTTATTTGAAAAGTAAACAAAGCAGTGTGTTTTCTATCTGGGATGTCCGGTGGCTGGTCTGAAGGAAAATTGATAGTGGGGCCCTTTGTGAGCTCAGCCCAGCCCCTGTTAGGGTCAGGGGAGGGTGTTTACCTTGAGTCTCAGCTTGAGGCTGTGGTGGCCTCCTGGGCCTGGCTGAGAGGTAGCCTGAGGCTGCTGGCTTCACACTGCTCACCTGCAAGCACCAGCTTTAAGGTCCTTGATGTGATTTAAACACAGCCATTGGTCACCATGCTCTGGAGTCTTGCCGGGCCTGTGGTAAAACTCCTCGTTCTGTCTTCCAAAGGGACAGCTGGGTGGCATGGACAGGAGAGGGAGGCCTGGTCTGGCCAACAAGGGGCTTTAAAAAAGTTTTTTTAATTGAATTTTTTGTGTATTTCATACAGAACATCTCAAACAATCTTAATCATCTTTATACTCCCGTCCCCACTGGCACTTTCCCATAGCACCTCCCACCCCCAACTGGAGCCCATATACTCTGTCATTGCTGTTAAGGCCCACTGGGTTGCCAGTGTCCCCAGCCGTTCCCCAGTGCAAATCTGTCCACTGAATCCAGTCAGCCTATCTAGAGTCCCTTGTTTTAGGAGGATCAGCTCTTCCTCACCTAGCAGCAATCAGCTGCCAACATTCCTTCAGATAAGACTGAGGTTTGCTGTTCATTTTCCCAGTTCTATGCTGGGTTATTGTCTGCCTCAGTTTGCATGGGACTTGTATATATCATTGCCATAGAATACCATTGCCATAGAATCATATGAGCAGGTTCCCAGGAACTTGTAGAACTGTTTCTAAATGGTCATGCACCTCCTCCCTGGCTCTTGCACTCTTCCCCCCCCTTTCCATGATGGTCCCTGAGCCTTCCAACATTCCCAGATAAGACTGAGGTTTGCTGTTCATTTTCCCAGTTCTATGCTGGGTTATTGTCTGCCTCAGTTTGCATGGGACTTGTGTGTGCTGACACCACTGCCATAGAATCATATGAGCAGGCTCTCAGGAGCTTGTAGGACCCTGTTTCCATATGTTCATGCACCTCCTCCCTGGCTCTTACAATCTTCCTGCCCCTTCTTCCGTGATGGTCCCTGAGCCTTGGATGGGTGTTTAATAAAGGGGTCCTGTCCAAGGACGATCATTTACCAGACTCTTGATTCCCAACAAGAGACTTTATTCACAGTAAATGACTCACTCTCAAGGTGCAGAGAGGTTTCTTTGGGGGGGGTGCACCTCAGATGAACAGACCTAGGAAGGGTCCTGAAGGGCCTGACACGTGTAGTAAAAGAAAACCATCTCCCGCATTGCCACCCCACCCTATGTTTTTTCTTCTCCTGGTCCACGTGGAGCAATTTCTCTTCCATGTGACAACCCTCCAGATATCTGAAGGCAGCTGGTGAGGAAAGACAGTTTCTGAGGAGAACAGATGGGCACCCCTCAGGAAATCCAAGCTTTGAAGAAGAAATGGAGAAAACCCTCTCTGCCAGGTGGTGGAGAAGATGGTGCTCCTCCCCAGGCTCCAGGAAGACAGAGCAAGGTCGGCCACCAGGGAGGTGATGGAGAAGGTTTAGTGACTCAGGACAAAGGCCCCAGCTGTCCCATCTACCCACAGCCAGGTGCATACACTCCTGCCATGCCTGATTTTAAGCCATCAAATGATGCCACTGATCACAGAGCTGATAAAAGAGGTGACCTTCAGCCATCAATAGCAGGCTGACTACTCCAGCCTGCCCTTGGCTCCCCACAACTTGGGCGACAGTCAGTCAGAACCAGATTAGGATCTGTAGGGGCAAAGGAGAGGGTTAGTCCAGGGATCCTCGGACAGTAGGGTGGGGCTTCTATCCACTGGATTGTTCCAGGAGTCAAGATTCCTGGAGGCTTAGGTCTTTACCCTAGCCACTAGAGACCTGCAAACCCACTGCATCCTTATGGCGATCCTGTTGGTTTTCCATGTCACAAACTAGGAAACTAAGTCACAGTGAGGCAACCTCTTGCCCAAGAATTACAGTGGACTCTCAGAAAGTACTCTGTTCTTCTTCCTCCCTCCCACAAGGTGGGAGAAAGAGGCAGTGCCTGGACCTCAGGCCGGTAGGGAGAGAGAGCCACAAGGAGACAGGAACCCCAGCTAAGAAGTCAGAGGGCCAACCATGGGAAGGGTTGGAGAGCCAATGCTGAGGTCTCTCCTCTTCAAGCTTCCCCGTCTCCTCTGCTCCTTCGTTCTGTTTCCAGGGTCCACAGTCTCTGCTGCTTCCCACCTGGGACGGGAAGCCAGGCCACTGCTGTTGAGACCTCTAGGGGTGGAAAGAGTGCAGCCTGGGTCTGCTGGTTCTCATTAAAACCAAAGCCCTTGTTGACAAAAATAAAAAGGACCAAATCCATGCCAGCATGCACCGTCTGGGGGTTGCTTTTATTCTTCAGCAAGAAACTGGAGCCCAGGGTTCCAAACTGGTCCAGGCCCATGGGCTTCAAAGAGAGTATCTGTGGGAGGGGGAGGTCCTACACAAGAAGGGGGCTTTGGCTGAATGCCTTAGTAAATCAGAGTACCTCCCTAGGGGAAAGCAGCCAGAGATGCCCAAGCCCAGGGTCTCATTAACGCTCGCTGCCCAACATTCTAGTTAATTTTCCTTGGCGTGTGCCTTAGATTTTCCTAACCCAGAGGTGGGACAGGAATGCCGAATAGATGTCATGGTGAACTCCCGCTGCAACGCCAGCATTTTTGAGCCCCGGAGGCTGCTGATGCATGCATGGTCCGCTCATGGTGCCAGGTACCTGAGAGAACGGTGTTGGGAGCCAATCAGGCCAAATCAGCAGTTTCTACTGGGCAGAAAGTGCAGGGATGGGTGGCTGGCAGGGTGGACATCCATCACCACCTTCTGCTAAGCTGGGAATCCAGCTGGTCTCTTACAGCTGTGAGTTTCAGGTCTTCAGAGCCAAGTAGGGAGGTGGGATAGTGTACACTGTGTGGAGATTGCAAGTCTTGTAGCTGCTGAGTCAAAGCAGCATGGGACGGAGACAGTACGGGTCACTGGGTGTCTTCTCCCATGCTCCTGGTGGTCAGAGGTCAGAACAGGCAGCAGGTGAGGGAGGGCCAACTCTGTATGGAAACTCCTGGTCTCAACGTCCCCTGCCTGTCTCCGCACCACGTGGCCTCCCTTTTCGTCGGTGTCCCTCTTTGCACCTTTCTTACAAGGACGCCTGTCACACCTGTACCCAGACCCAAACCCTGGAGCTTCTCACCAGTCCAGTCCTTCCCAGCTGACACCATCTCAGCTACCCTGTGCTCTGTGTTTCCCTGGCCAGAGGCCTCAGAAAGGCAGTGTCTAAGAATCCTGGAGCTGCCATAACAAAATATCACAGCCTGAGGCGCTTAAAAAGCAAACACAATCTCTCCCAGGTCAGGAAGCTACAAGTCTAAGATCAAGGTATGGACAGGACTACACTCCCTCTAGGGCTCCAGCTGCAGAGTCTTCCTACCTGTCTGACTCCAAACGGCTCTGGATAGCCCATGGCTTCTGTTAGCCTCACTCCAACCTCTCCATCATCACCACAAGTCTGTCAGTCATCCTCTGCCCCCTTCTTGTGAGGACATTCTTGAGGGCAGCTGGGACCCACCAAATCACCAGGATGTGTTAGCTCAGCTACATCTTTCCTTCCCAAGAGAGGCTGAAGTCCCAGGTTGGGGATCTGGCCGTGATTCTTTCCACTGTCAGCCAACTACAGCCAGGCCACCTAGGTGCCCCCAATCCCATTTCAGCACATTCCCCTCCACACCTGTCCTGTCGCACTCAAAAGGCTGAGCATCACCGAGAGTATGCGTCCTACCTCTCCACCTATTGCTCTAAGTGTCACTTGAAGTCCCAGATGTTCTTTTGCTCAAGTGAGGATCTGAGGGGACAAGTGGAGCTAAGGAGATGACTCAGTTGGTAAAGTGCTTGCCAGGCAAGCATGAGATCTGAGTCTGTCTCCAGAACCCACATGAAAAGCTGGGCATGGGCTGGAGAGATGGCTTGGTGGTTAAGAGCACTTGCAGAGGTCCTGAGTTTAGATTCCAGCACCCATGTTGAACGACTCACGAACACCTGTAACTCCAGCTACAGAGGATCCAACACCCTCTTCTGGCCTCTGCAGACACCTGCATATATGTGCATACACACACACACACACACACACACACACACACACACACACACACACACACACACACACACACACACACACGCAAATATTTTAAAAAGCTGGGCATGGTGCTGGGAGCTTGTAGTCCCAACGCTAGGGAGGGTCCCTGGGGCTGGCTGGCCAGCCTAGCCTACTTGGCAAGCACCAGATCCCAGCTAGAGACCATGTTTCAAAAAAAAAAAGGTGAAGTGTTCTTATAGAATGACACTTGAGTTTGACTTCTGGTCTCCACACCTATGCTTATATACATGCATGTGTATCTGCACACATACATGTACTTGTATGCACATGAAGACATACATCCTGTGCATACCACACACACATCCTGCATATGCCACATGCACATTAGTGTGCACACATGCACACACACTATATATATTAAAGGGGCAGGTGTCCTGGGTTGTATTCTTGACAACATCACCTTCTTCCTCACCCCCCTCCCAACCCTGGCTCCCTCCCACCATCCACCAATCTCATGTATCACCCTCCCAGGTCTCTCTTGGTGAACTTTGAGGAACAAGTAAATTCAACTTCTGGGTGAGACTCCAGTTTGGGGGTCTGGTTTTAAGAGTCTTTATGCCTTTTTCCACTTCCTCTTATGGGAGAGAATCTAAGCTGGGAGATATTTCCATTAAAAACATTGGTTTAATACTCAAAATGAAAACAAATAAAGCTAGAGCCTTCTGGAAAAACCAACAGTCCCAGATGGAGTTTGGCAGGCACTGCTATCACACACTGCTCTCTGCCTGGCCACCAGTCTCCATGCCAGCCTGCTGGGAACAGGCTCTCGGGCGCAGGAAACACACAGAGGTGTCTGCCCTGGCACCCTGGTGCACAGCAGCCCCTGTTTGCCCTTTGTTCCAGGCCTCTGTGGGGCCCAGTGTCTTCTTGGCTTGGGGATGTGAAGGACTTGAGGGCTTGAGATGTGGAGGTTCTGTCTTACTGTGTCCAGGACTGCAGTGGATCCACTGGTGGCACCAGAATTTGTTTACATCCTAAGCCCCACAACTGTGAATGTGACCGGATTGAAAGGGTTATGAAATGGAATTCAGTTAAAGACCTGAGACAGTGGGAGGGACACACTGGACTGCATGAGTCAACCTCTGCCTGCAAGAGACTCCAAGGGGGATTACAAAGCAGACACACAGTAGACATGTGGTGTGGGGCCAAGATGGGCGTCAGAGCCATGTCAAGCAAAAGAGATTGGAGGGGTCCTCACAGTGCCTCTGGAGGGCATGTAGCCCTGCTACACCTCCATCTCGACTTGTGGCTAGAGAGTGTGTGTTGCTGTTTCAGGTCCCAGGTTTGTTCTGACGTCAGCCCACAACGGTTCGGTATAGTCACCAGAACTTCTGCAATTAGAGCTGGCAGTGAGCGGGGCCTGCTCATCCTATCTGCACACCCCCCTAATCAGGCCATTCCGCTATCCAAGGTGAAGAACACGGCTGGTTTAAGCCAGATTGCCACAGGCATTGGCACTAAGCAGCACCTGTCTATTCAGTCATACATCAGAGCCTAGAGACTTATAAGATGCATCCCCCAGTCCCTTCCAAGGTTGGAGAGAGCTCAAGGTAAGCTGGCTGCACTCAGGAGACTTAGTTTCTAATCCCAGCATCACCAGGTCCTCATGAAGTGGCATCAGCAAACCACCTAATGTCCCAGGCCTCAGTGTGGGTCAGAGGGTGGCAGATGGGGGTGGGACTAGGAATTCATGACACCTTCTTGTGACTTGCCTGGAAGGAGTCCCAGGGGCCTGGGATAGCACCTTTTGTTGTTGTTTGAGACAGAGTCTCCCTGTAGCCCCAGATGGCCTGGAATTCACTATATAGACCAGGCTGACCTTGAACTCACAGAATCTGCCTGCCTCTGCCTCCTGAGTGCTGGAATTAAAGTCACGTGGCCCACACCTGACCTGGGCACTTTTGAGAGGCCTGGAGGCATTCTTAGGATGTAGACATATAGTAGGTGTCAATTCCTGGGAGGGAAGGAGACAGAATCTGGTCTGTTAGGAGCAACAGGTATCACAGACCTGGCTAGATAAACAGCTCTGCCATTCTAGACCAGCTAGGTCCCTTGAAGTTTGGCCGTCTTTGAAACAGGGGCAATTTCTTTTGACTCTGCCACAGAGGCTGGTCAAGTACCTTGTTGTAACCTGAAGTTCCTCTAGTCAACCACTACAATGCAAGCCATGGTCCCACATCCTTCCCACGCTCTGCAGGAGTCGAGCAGGCGGAAACCCATCGCCTCTCCCATCCAATCAGTTGACCTTAGCTGCATGAAGGGGAGGAGCCACCGCCACACTGAGCACGGGGAACGGGGCAGTGAACAAAGATGGCACTCGAGGCCCCTGAGGGGCAAGATGAGGTGCTCGGACTGCAGGGTGAGGCAGAGCATGAAGAGCCGATGGAGACCACAGGTGGGATGAGCTGATGACGGATGTGTCAAATGTGGGTCTATGAGGACGCATGCCTTTGTAAGTCACCCTTTCCGGGTGTGATGGTATTCTGTTGGTCAGCCCTGGGGCCTCAGAGAAGGCAGGCACACGGGTCTCCCGAGAAGGGGGAGAGATTTTGGCGAAACACATGGCCAAGTGGCTGAGTTGGCGGTGGCTCTGTAGGGGTTGGTGTGAAGGTACTGGTGAGAAAGTGGTGTTTCTGGGGAAGAACTGATGGGGTCCCTTTGGTCTCCCGGGTAGTTTGGCTGGTACCTTGGGCCCTGGTTACTACATCTGTGGGCTGTGCAGGGCAGAGAGGTGGTCTCGTGTAGGAGCGGAGGGCTGCTTGGTACCTGGCTGGGTGCCCACTGTGATGGACAGTGTCTGGGGAGACATCCACACATTATCTACCAGCCCGTGGATAGTGTAACCCTTCCTCCCGGGGATTCCCAAGTCAATGTGCTCCCAACATTGACCCCACCCTCTTACCCCTAGTCCCAGCTTCTTCTCCTTTCTAGGAGTGACTCTGTTCACAGGAGCCAGAGATCTTTCCAGAATGCAAGTGTGACAAAGCATTCTCCTGTGACCCAGTACTCATCCCCAAACTCCTCACAGGACTCGGCTGGCACAAGCTGCTTATGATCCCATCCAGCCCCGGACTCAGTCCCTTGGGCCCCTGGAACCTCCTCTGGGTCTGGGCCCCATTTTCCTTCCAGGGGATGGAACAGTACCACCCAGGCACCCCTGAGGGGCTGTGCCGTACCCCAAGTCCTGACTCTTGTTTTAATCCTTTTTGTCTGAGCTTCCATGCTACCTCCCCCATGGGGGTCCCCCTGTCCTCCCTGAAATCCCACAGACAATCACAACTGTCCCTACTTCCTACTGTGATGGTTATTTTTATTAATTCTGTGGATTTATTTATTTTTATTTTATGTGTATAAGTGTTACACCTGCATTATGTGAGTGTGCCTATGTCGTGCTATGCCCGTGGAGGTCAGAAGAGGGTGTCGGATCCCCTAGAACTGTGGTTATGGGTGGTCGCTAGCTGCCATATGGGTGCTGGGATTTAAACCCAGGTCTTCTGCAAGAACAGCCAGTGCTCTTAATGGCTGAGCCATCTCTCCAGCCCCTGTGATGGTCAGTTTTAATTGCCAACTTGACACAGTATAGAGTCACACTGGGAAGACAGCCTCAGTGAGGGACTGTATTTATCAGGTTGTCCTGTGTGTGTCTGTGGGGATTGTCCGGACAGCCTCACCTGCTGTGAGAAGACCCACCCTGTATTAGTTACTTTTCTGTTGCTGTGATAAAACGCCATAACCAAGGCATCTTGTAGAAGGAAGAGTTTATTGGACTTACTGTTCCAGAGGGATTAGTGTCCGTCGTGGTGAGGAGGTCTGGCGGGAGGCAGCGGAACAGAAAGTCAGACAATCACATCTTCAAGTGGGCCGAGGAAGCAGAGAGAATCAGACCAGAAGTCTCAAAGCCCACCCCCAGTGATGTGTTTCCTCCAGCATGGCCACATCTCCTAAAGGTTCCGTGACCCTCCCCGGACAGTGCCATGAACTGGGGACCAAGTGTCCAGATACTTGAAGTCTCTGGGAGGCATTCTCATTCGAACCACCACACACCTGAAATGTGGACGGCATTGTCTGGTTGCAGCCCAGGTAAGAGGACAGGGAAGAAAAAGGCTTTTTTGTTGGTGAGCTCATCTGCCCTGTTGCTGCCGCTGCTGATCCCTTCCCTGGTAGTAGAACCGTCTCATTCTGACTTGCAACATTGACCAGTGACTCTCCAGGAGTCTTCTAGGCCTTTGGCACCAGATTGGGACAGCCAAGGTATACTCAGCACTAGACCTGAACACTAGAGTTTTTGGCCAATCTAATAAACCTCATCTTAGCATATAGTCATCCTGTCAGTTTTGTCCCCCTGACTAATGCACACTTCCACAGCATTGGCCTGCTGGAACCAGAAATCCCGCCTATCCACCTGAGAAGTACTTAGAGTGTGAGACCCACACAGGGTCTCTGAGCTGCCTCCAAGACTTGGGGTTTGCAGTCAGGGATTTCCCTCCTTGGGGTCTGTGCTCACGGAGAGCCTTGCAGGGCTCCTGGACAGAAGCCTTTCAGGGTCATCAACATCTAGGCAAAAGGACGGGGCCTCAGACCTTCCCAGCACCAGTACCTGGCTGTGGCTATCCTGGGCTGGGAGCTGTGGGCCCTCAGCAGCCAGAGTCCCTGAAGGGGATTACCAGTCTCCGGTTCCCACAGAAGGGTCTGCGTAGTCACCTTCACTAGTGGGAGTCCTTGCCTTTCCGGCTTCCCAGGAAGTCTTGTAGATGTGAGAAAGCACGCTGTCAGTACAACCTCTCAGCTCGTGGCATCTCTGAGAGGCCCACAGGGCACCACACCAGGAGAAGGGCTCCCAGCTCAGCTGGACCTCGGTTCTCCCCAGGGCCTCCACCTCCTGATTCAGTTGTTTTCCCCTCTGAGATTCTGTTTCCTCATGGATGGTGAAGCTTCTGGAAGCAGGAAGCAGGATGGCGGCAAAGGGGTGCTTTCTGAGCACCGGTTTTGAGACCGTATCACCATGTCACCATAACAAACCTCAAAGCCACTGTGAAGGGCCCACCTGTTCCATTCTCTTATGGAGAGATGGGCTGGTCCTGGCTCCCACACTCCCTGAACGGGGTGAGTGAATCTCTCTGGGATTGAGGTTGTTTGCTCTGAGCACCTGGGGTTATCGTCACCACCCACATACTGCCCTGTCAGGGAGATCTGATGAAGTGAGAGTTCTGTGAGGGAGGGTTACCACAGACACCCAGGGATGATGGTTGACTCTGGGTGACTTCATAGATCCTGGGGACAGCCCACTGCGGTGGGGACCCTCTCTCCACCTCTGCAGACAATTCTTAAAGTGACAGGAACGAAGAGATGCTGAGCGGCTCAGCCTCAAGTGGGACGCCTCTATCCCCACAGTCCTCCCAAGGCTCGGGGAGCACTGAGGAGGAGGGAGTGGAAAGATTGTGAAAGCCAGAGGTGGTGGACAACCACAGGTTGTCTGGGCACCACAGTGTCGTTACACATAGGAACCCACAGCACGTACGACAGCATGCACAAGACCTGTGTCAGTCCGAGTCAGACAGGGGCACCGCATGGTTGGAGGACCTGGACGAAAAGCCCCAGCCCTTGCTGAGGACCTATTAGCAACTGATGGATGTTGGGAGAGGGAGATTCAGTTTTTCTTACTGGTAGGTTGACCAGACTCCAAGGGATAGACACACCGAAGAGCGTTTAGGAAATATTGATTAGTCTAGATAGCTTTGTTTTTGAGACAGGGTCTTGTAGCCCCAGCTGACCTGGCACTCACTATGCAGACCAGGTTGGCTTCGATCTCACAGAGATTCACCTGCCTTTGCCTCCTGAGTGCTGGGACTAAAGGCATATGCTACTGTGCCTGGCTAGACTCAATAGACTTTTAAAAAAGAGAGAAATAAAAAGCGGGGGGAGGTGGGAGTTGAGAAGGAAGAGGGATCCGAATATGATCAAAATACATTGTATTAAATCATTGAAGCATGGGGCTGCAGAGATGGCTCAGTGGTTAAGGGCACTGACTGCTCTTGCAGAGGACCCGGGTTCAATTCCCAGCACCCACATGGAGGCTACGAACAGTCCTTAACTCCAGTTCTTAGGGGAATCCAAAGCCCTCTTCTGACCTCCATGGCATTGCATGACACGTGTGCACTCACATACATGCAGTTAATACACTCGTACACATAAAATAAAAATATTAAATATTAAACAATATTTTAAAAATCATCGAAGCAATACAAATACTGAAAAACAAAACCCAAAACAAACAACAACACTGAAGAGATGACTCGGGGTCTGTCCCGTGGACATTTTCCTTGGGCTGCAGTTTCAACCTCTGTCTGTGAAACATTCTCCTGGACACCGACCCAGACGTCTGGAAAATGCATCTCAGGATACTGGCCTCTGGTTCCCTGCAAACCTGCTCTTCATGTCGAAAGGCTGTCTGGTGTCTCCTGGGCTGTTTTGCCTGGAAATTCCATTATCTTGCAAGACTTGTTTGGCACCTGAGGGGAAGGAATATCCAAGTCAGGTTAGTGAAGCCAGCCTTGGTAGACAGGACATGGAAACAGCTTCCTGTGAGGAGCTGCTGGTGCCGTGAGGGAACACCCAGGGCTGCCCTGCCCTCTGTCCCCAACATGCCTTCTCATCTGAGCCTCCTGGGGGTTCCAGAGTCAACTTCATCACTCACTCCAGTGATGTCCTGGTCCCTGAATATCAGCTGAACGCTGGAAGGCTGGAGCCCTCCCCTGGGCTCAACCTCAAGGCATTCCTGCTGGTGTGGGTAGCTCAGGTGGTGGCATGTGGCCACAGCTCATCAGAACCTCCTACACCCACCTTACTGTCACATGACTGTGTCCACTTGGAGGGTTAGCAGAGCCCTGCCTGCCCACACTCTTCCACAGGCTTCCCCTTGGGAGGGCCTGTTGCTCCCCAGCTAGGCAGTGACTCTGGGAGGCCTGCTGTCACTCTGGGAAGGGTAAAGAAACACCCACCGCACAGAGGGGAGTTCTGGATGGCATCACATGTGCTCTGCCCAGGGCCACAGCTCTGCCACTTAGAAACACAAATTATAGAGCCATGGGTGCAGGGGGAGGGTGCAGAGTACAGCCCCACCTGCCCGCTGCCTTAGGGAACACACAGAAGGTGGTTTGAGAATTCCTTCCCTGGGGAGATGTAAACAACATCTGCCTCCTCCTCATAAAGTCCCAACAATAAACCAAAGTATGATTCCATCAAGGCTCAATCTCGGGGAACCAATGTGTTTACAGAGTATGGGTGAGGGGTTGCCTACAGGAGTGTGTGTGACCCCTAAATTCTTCAGCCAACATACATGATGGCTTCCCCACAGCCACATAGGTGGAGTTCACTCACTTAACCTTCCCCAGCTGAAACACTCTAGCATGTCCTGAGACAGGAGGCCTCGAGCAATTAGGGCAGAACTGTGTTCTAATGGCTGAGAGGGGTGGCTCCATCTCAGGTGAGGTCTACCAGCCCTCCCCATCCCCTTCTCTGAGGGAGCACCAGGCCTGACCACGATGGCCTCTCACAAACAGGCATGGCTGATCTGATGAAGATGGCGCTTTTTGTTCACAGGACCTTGTTCTACAACAGAAGGTGATGCACCTTTGGTTGGCTGGGGTGTGCAGGGGGCACTGGACGGAGGTCAGCCCTTCCATGCTGGAGTGTCACTCCAAGATGCATAGGACCAGGTCAGACAGAAGGAGGAATTACAGAAGATGTAAGCACAGGACCACCCTCACCATGATCACCCAGGCATGGGGTGCCATATTGCAGGGCAGTGTAGAAGGGAACCGCTAGTGGTTTCCTGAGGACTTCCAGAGCTGGAGTCATGGTAACAAACAGAGGAGACACAGTAAGGTTTCCAAACTCTCCATGGTAACGAGGTGCTGGTGGTCCCGGGAGGTCCCAAGAGGCAGATGAGCAGGCTGCCAAGTTTGGGGCCCTTTCTCTGAGTTTCCTGGTGGGATAGGAACATACTTTCTCCCCCAGGTTTGGACCCAGGTAGAAAGCATGGCTTGCTCCTCATGAGCCACGGGCTCAGGCTTCCTACAGCCCAGGCTGTCAGAAGAGAAGCCCTATGTGTACTTGGGGCAGTGGGTGGGGATTGGGGTGGGTAGAGGAGCAGGGGGCAAAGCAGGCTCTCTGTAAGCTGGAACTGAAAGACCACACTGCCTGCTGATAACCAGGCTGCTGATTTGTGTCAGCACCCCTGTCCCAAGGAGAAGCTGGCCTTCCCTCTGGTGGAGTGGGGGTGCTCCAGACCAAAGGCATGTAGCAGAGGCTCAGGGAGTATCAGATGGAGGCTCTCACTCAGTAAAGGGGGAGAGAGGATCAGAGGTCCATGCTTAATGCAGACATGAACATAGAGGCACAAGAACACAGTACATGTAACATGCACACACATGCATGCACTGACACACCTCACACATGCCTCATGTATGTGCATACAAATGCACACATGCTCGGCACACATGCATACCTCACATATCCATGCACATGCATGCATCACACATATTCATACTTGTACACACTTCACACACATCGCATGCATACACATGTATGCATACCACACATGCACACATATTTGACACATACATGAACATATAAGTAAACACATGCATGTACCACACAAGAACATAAACAGTATATTAACATGCACACATCTCACACACATGCATGCACCTCACACGCACATGCCTTGCACATATGCACACACCTCATACATGCACACATATGCATGCTCCTCACACATGCACATACATGTACCTTCCTCATGCATGCACCATATACACATACTGCACATATCTTACATGTACACACACACAACCACATGCACACACATATGCACTCACTCATGCATCTCACATATGCACAAGCCTCTTATGTATGCATATGTGTATGCTTATGTACACTACTCATGCATGCACAAAGTCTTACATACATTCACACATCTCACACAAGCAATGCTTCACACATGTGCACATACCTGCATGCACACCATAATGCACACATACCTGACACATATGCACACACATGCATTCACCTCACACATATGCATGCACCACACATGCACATACAATATGAACATGTACATGCATGTATGAACCTCTCATGCAGGTGCACACAAGCAAGCACCTTACACACAGGCACACACACATCACACGCATGTATAAAAATGGATGCACTGCACACATGCACACATACCTGACATGCATGTCAATGCATACACATGCACATACACCTCACACATGTACACAGCATGCACATGCCTCACACATACATCTCACACATGCATGAACACAGTATATACACATGCACATACCTCACACACATGAATGCAACTCACACATGCACACACGTCACATTCAGACACATATATGCATGCACCACACATGCACACACATGCAAGCAACTTGTGTGCACACATGTATATGCTCCACACATATGCATACACTTCACACATGTATGCACACAGTACATTAGCACGTACACATGCACATACCCCGCACACCTGCACACATGTGTACATGGACCACACATTTATATATACACACATATGTACACAGCACTCTGTCACCCACACAACTCACACATCCATGATCATTCCCTAATTATCTTGTCCTAGTTTGTCTTTCCGTTGCTGTGACAAAACACTCTGACCACTACCAACTTG